>NC_040090.1:56346933-56649963 GCF_003369695.1 Bos indicus x Bos taurus | reverse complement strand
ATAGCTTTGAATGAAAAACTCAGATAGCTTTACTCTGAGATATTCTCTCAGCCTTGGAGCTCTGTGTATAGAATCCCACATTACCAGTTACCAGACTCCCCAGTAGAGGTCTACAAAAGGTTCTTTTCATTCACTAGCAATCTTTCTTCACAGCAAAACTTCAAAAATGTCTTTTGGAAGAGTTTTCCATTTACAAAAAGAGTCTCCCAACAAACCCCTATTGTATAGTACTTTGTGCTTACCAAGTTGACAAAATCCATCTACACTATATTTTGTCTCATAGTTCATAGTTCTCTTCATTATATTAAAACTAAAGTTAGCATTCTAATAAGGTGGAGAGTACGCAGGATATACTAAGCATATAACATACCAAGTTTAAAAGGGTTAAACTTGGAAGAGATAATTGCTCAGCCTGAATTATAAGTAATCTGACATACTGATCTGGAGAGCAAAACTATATTCTAAAGTTTTAGGCAATGTAAATCTAATCCATAACACAGTAATGAATTTTCCCATCTGAGTATTAAGGGCATTCATATAAAAGAATTACAGTCTAGAAATTAATTAACTGATCATATTAGAAGAGTTAATAAGAGCCTGCTTGTCCATCTGCACATGAAAATGCTAGTCGGTAGACATTTGGTTAGAACCTAATCTGTTTTGATTTGTTTCACCATCAAATTATTTGGGCCTCTATTTGTTCACCTTCATCTTTGGACGTTCCTTCACACATGTCACATAAAAACAAACAAGTAAACTTGCACATGTGATTTTAAGGGGCTATCTTTTTAAGAAATGTTGCATTTATTTAGAGCAATAATGTACATGCATAGAGACACTGTTGTTCAAAAAAATAATATTTTTTAATCCAATTCCTTAATGCAAAAAAATCAGTGCCACTAATACCTGTTCAGTGAATAGTGTAACTGCAAATAAAAAGGTCTTCATTTACCGCTACATAGCCTGGGTTGGGAAGATCCCCTGGAGAGGATACGGCAATCCACTCCAGTATTCTTGCCTGAGAAAGCCCATGAACAGAGGAGCCCGGCAGGCTACAATCCTTGGGGTCACAAAAGAATCAGACACGACTGAGCGACTGAGCAACTGAACAGCAGCAACAACAACAAGAAACCGAAGGACTTCCTAGCATTAACCTCAATCCAGTATTTCAGACACAGGGATTAGGAAGGAAACTGTCAACCAGGTCTGGGTGTCTACAGGGCCATGGCAGCTCACTTCACTGAGTGACGCAATCCACCATTCTGGTGGGTAAAAACAAGCATTGACCTATTTATTATATTTTGGATATACGGTGTTTCTTTTTTTTGCTTCCTCCTTTTTCCAGAGAACAAATTTTTAGTTACACTCTAAACTTCTGGCTTTTGAGGAGACATTCTCAATGTTATTAACGATGTGGAAAGAAGAAAAGAGCCTGGTTTTGAGGCAGGAGACTGCAACTGGAATCTCAACTCTACCACTTATTTCTTATCTGTAGAACAACCACTTGAATAAAGTTGCTATTAAGGTTAAAAAGTAAATCACACAGAACAGTAACTGGTATAGAAGAGATCACTGATATGGTTGAGGTAACTATTACTGTTGTTTTAGTAACAACACCATTACTATTATTCTACTTATCCCTGATTGAGTCCTTACCCTGTATTCCAGCAATTCCAACCTTCCATCACTTTCTTTAAGTCCTCTAGCCAAACTCAAATTCCTAACTTTCAGCAAATGACTCACTTTTGTGCTTGACAGAGAAACAGACACTAAGAATTCCTTCAATCTCTTTTATATCCCTAGACATTCTCATGCACCCAAACTTGCCTTTTCTTTTTCAGTCTAGATGAAGCAAGTCTTTCCTCTAACCTCAGGCGAGTAATAAGTGCCAATAACTGCCAATCACTATCATCCTCTCTTCCTCAATAAAAGGAATAGGAATTTCCAAACTCTACATTACAGAAATTAGTTGATGCTCCAATTTTAGGGTGAGCAACTACCAACACTCACGTGATTATGGAGAATGGCTATTGGTTTTACAGGAATCGATTACTCTCTTCTTCATCCTCAAAGTCCCTTTAGCTGACATAACGGAGATCAAGCTCTCATAAAATAACTACTGGTTCAAACTCACAGAAACAGGAAGTAGAATGGTGGTTGCCAGAGGCTGAGGGGAAGGGGAAACAGGGAATTTTTTAATGGGTAAAGAGTTTCGATTTTACAAGACAAAAAAGTTTTGGAGTCTGTTTGCACAACGATATGAATATACTCAACAGTACTTAACTGTATACTGAAAAACAGGTAAAATGATGTTTTATGTTATGTGGTAATTTTACCACCACAAATTATATATATACATTGGAGAAGGAAATGGCAATCCACTCCAGTATTCTTGCCTGAAGGATTCCAAGGACAAAAGAGCCTGGCAAACTACAGAGCATGGGGTCACAAAGAGTCGGACACAAATGAGCAACTAATGCTACACTACTATATATACACATACAGACTGGTTCCAGCTCAGGGCCACCCGACCAGGACCTCTGACAACCACTGCCTTGAATTCATTTTCTGGACCCCTGTTCAAATTAGGGTGAAAGTTCATTTAGCCATTTCAGTTTGTTCAAGCAAATTCCTGGCCAACATCTAGACAGAAACTTATATAACCTGTGTTTTTATGAAACATTAAAAAGATGGCATGTACGGATGCATGAGTTGGATCATCAAGACAACAGCACCTAAGAATTAATGCTTTATGAACTGTGGTGCTGGAGAAGACTCTTGAGGGTCCCTTGGACAGCAAAGAGATCAAATCAGTTAATCCTAAAGGAAATCAACTCTGAATACTCATTCAATACTGAAGGACTGATGCTAAAGCTGAAGCTCCAAAACTCTGGCCACCTGATGCGAAGAGCTGACTGACCCTGATGCTGGGAAAGACTGAAGGCAAAACGAGAAAAGGGTGGCAGAGGATGAGATGGTTATAGCATCACTGACTCAATGGACATGAATTTGAGCAAATTTTGGGCAACAGTGAAGGACAGGAAAGCCTGGAGTGCTGCAGTCCACGGGGTCACAAAGAGTCAGACAGGACTTAGCGACTGACTGAACAACAACAAAAAAGATGCCATGTTGTTGAGGTATATTTGGGGTGGGGGGTCAGGATTGGATTCACAGAGATAACAAGTACAACATCTGCATCCATCCACCCAGCAGAAATAAGTATTAAAATAATTCTCCAAGAACACTACTCATACTCCCAGTGGAATGATCCAACGTCGACGTATAGGATGCTTGGGACAGAGGTATGGAAGAGAATAAACCTGTGGTAGAAAGCTCTCTGAGCATACCCTGCTTCAGTGAAACTCATCAAATATGACTCATGTTGTAGGAAAAAACCTGACTTGAGATGCAAATATTTATAAAAACTATGGCTTAAAAGACCATCTATTTTTAGGAGGGAAAATATGCAGTAAATCTAATAGCAACAAACTCAAATACAGGGTGAAAAGATAATAGTAAACCATTCAACCAGGATGAGAACCTGTACTTCTGAGGGCTATTTTTAAAATGTAAAGTATTTGCTCTTTACCTCAAGATGTTCAAGAACCACTATATAGAGAACAGAGAGTGTTAAACACATGCAAACACATACGAACAGAGCTAAGTTTGGCTGTAGTCACAGAACCTACCTGTAGTTTCGGTGGTACATCTCCCACTCACCTCATGAAGTAAGGGACATTCTCTCAACACAGAGCTATGCAATGGTAACACTAGAAAGGTCTTTGGAGATACATTATTCTAACACACACCCCTTGTTTCACAGATGCAGAAACTGAAGCACTGAAAAGATAAGTGAAACCTAAGTACAAAAGAAACTATGAGATCCCAGCATTCAGTAACTTTCTAATATATCAACATCAATTTATAAAAAGATATGATGGTGATACTCTTTAAAAGAACACATTCACAATAGCCACAAACCACCATAAGCCCTGGGGAAAAAATTACAAAACTGTGTGATAATTTTATGGAGAAAACTACAAACGTTAGTAAAGGTCCTAAAAGAAGATACACATTATGTCCTTAGGCCTCAGTGCCTAATTTTGAAAAGACCTCCCTTCTCCCCCTCGCCCCTAAATAAGCCACACTGCAGTCTCCCTTCCAAATACAGTAAACAAAAGAATATTCTTCTACGTTGTGGTGATAATGCCAAGGGCGCACAGGGGAAAAAACATGAGGATAAGCCAGGAAAATAAGTGATCTTACCCAAGCAGTTTAAACTTTAAATGCAAGTTTCTAGTTTATAACGCCTAGACAGCAGCACCCCTCCTTCCACACACATTATTTCTGCAAGTTCAAAGGTCCCTCAGATGATCTGTGTAGTCATGCAATTCTCTATATTTGCTTTTAAAATCAGTAAAGGTTTTTAAAATGGGAAAGTGAACTTTGGAAACAATGAGGGCAGGCCAGTAACTATTTAACATTGTAACTTCACAGCTCACCACATACTTAAAAGTCTGCACAGACCTGCACTTGAGCTTTCCGCCAGGGTGCTTCTTGAAAACACCAGCAATACAAACTCTCCTTCTAAGCCCCTGAAGATCAAGACTAACAAGATCAGCACTGCCCCCCACCCCCACCCCCACCCCCAGAGCCAGGATCAAAAAGATACAGATTATAAAATCCTAATAAAAGTTACATACTAAAAGAAAGGCAACTCAAGTTATTTTCCTTTAGTAGTCTAAAGATAAAGAAGGGACTGAGTAAATTAAAATGAAAATTCAACCTGACCCTGTGGAATTAACTTTAGATTACTGTGGGTTTTCAACGAAAAATTCCATGTACAGATTTTGACATATAAAGAAAGAAGAGGCAGGACCATTAACAACTAAATCTTTAACCTAAGCAAGATAGTATCTGACAGTTTAACTCAAAAAGGTAACTAAACACACACAAAGGGCTTAAGGTTTAAACCTTACTGCAAACTGGGAAGTAAGCAATTGAAACTTCTAATAACTTCCAAGTTTCTTTAATATTTTATTACATCAGATTCAAAGATGCTGAAATTTAAATTTCAGTTTGAAGACGGGGCAAAGGTTTTTTTCACCCCTCACTCAGAAAAACAGAAAAAAATGGAAACAGTAGACATTCTCTGAGAAGGCAGTTAAGTCTACATTTTAATGGTGCAGTCATGTAAAGAAAAGTCTGTGGCTGGATGCTTGGCAAGCAAGACAACACAGTGTTTACTATTAACAATTCCGATCACTATAGGACTCTGGACCAGCCAAGGAACAACACATCGGCACGGACTCTACGAGTCAGAGGGGAGCTTTCCTGAGTAAAAAACTACTACAGAGGCCAAGTGTCTAGACTTGAGAAGGTGGAAACCTGCCAAAATCAGAGAGCTTCCCCGGATCAAAGAATGAACATTTTCCCCTCTTTGAGAGAGAACTGGAGAAAATGCTATGAATGAGACCCAACAGTCAGAAAGCTAACCAAAGTTGGGTATGTCCTCTATACATGAAAGAGTAGAGCAACAAGTCTAAAACTCATTGGCCTTCAGAATACAGATTTGAATATTTCAGTGTAACAGGACAGATTATTTTACTAAAACAAATATTTAAAAGTACATTAAAAAAAAAAACAACATTATTTCTCTAGTTTCTTCAAGAACATAGGCAAAAGCCCAGTGAACTATATCCCTAGAATCAAATAGGAATAATCTCTTTGACAGGCTCCCAATTCTTAAGCCTTAGTTTTTCCTTAAGGTTCTCTCTGATTAGGTTGCTATTCAATCACTCCTCCCAGACCCAGATATTTCCAATCACACTGTAACAGCTTCCATGTCTGTATCTCCAGGCTTCACATTTCCAACCATTACTCCCTGGATATCACTCTCATGTTCTCCATCATAATGTAAAGTTCAGTCCATCCATAACTGATGACATTTTTTTCTTCCCCTGTCAAACCTCCTCTTCTGCTCTGAATTCCCTTGTCACCTAAAAGCATTGTTTGGATAAAGCAATAATTAATCTACTTACCAAAAGTCTCCTGCTTCACCTCCCCAAACTGTTAATCCCTCACTTCCAAAAATGATAGAAAAGTGTTTCTATCATGAAAACAGTATCACAAAATAATCACTACTATTCAACAGGTAAGTCTTCTGTGTGAAGTACTGGGCTTTATATATATTATCTCATTCAATCTAATCCTCAAATGATTAGTACTCATACTATGCGTACTACTACTACTAGAACATAGTAGGCATTACTATGCTTGTTTTACCAATGAATTATCCAAAGCCAGAGAAACAGCTAATAAGTGGAAGACTAGGAGTTCAATATCAGATACTAACTTAATCACTATATAAAACTACCTCAGTACAGATTTTAAATTGAGGTAAGTGGAAAAACCAAGTATAATTTGACCACCCTAATAACTAATTCATCACTTACCATACAGTTTCAGTCATGAAGTACATATAATTTTATATTATTAGAGATGTACTCTCAAAACACGAATCTAATCTAAAAGACCAAATAAAAAATTATATTTTGGTGACTGCTTATTGCTTAAGTGATAAAGTCAAATAGTAGTTCACAATGTGCCTCCAACCTGCATTTCAATTATATCATCCAATACTCTCAGCTACTTACTGCCCGCTTCTGCACCCCCCATACTTTTTGGCACTAAATAACGTACACAGAAATTCTCAATCTCCTAAGACCGGGTCTGTGATCAGTTTTTAATGCTTTAGTGCCTGACTTCTTCAGGCAAAATTAATTCCTCTCTCTCCTTGCTTCTACAGCAGATCTGTTATTCCTAACTTATAGCACACACATCTATGTACATATCCACGCATACACATACAGCATCAAGTTATTACAGATCCCAAAATAGGGAGTCATCTTATCTTTTCACATATTTAGACACACATACAGAAACTTCATTTATTTTGTACCTATAGGGAGAGGCATTTGTGTAGTAATTTTCACTATTTCTTTCTTTCTTATCCACTCCTTACCTACATACACTCTGTACACTCGTGTTTTTCACTTATATTACATTGAGGCCAAGGTGAAATATTTCCAAATGTAAAAAGTAAATGACAGAGCAACTACCACTACAGTTAGGATCACCCATGTAGCACCTAATACATATTAACTGTACAAACTGTTTTGTTTGTATTTAAAGAAGCAGGGCTCTCCATTGTGTGTTAGGTAGCAGAAATGGACACTTCTGCGCAGGACAGGGAGGTGACAGGGTCAAGGAACTGGGATTCAATAAGTGTCACTAAAAGACCAAATGGGAACAATAGATTTTTAGATCTTTACTTCCTTTCCCTTCCCAACAGTAAAAGAAATGCTTTTCATAGGCACAAATTGATTATAAACAACAGAATATCCTATAGTAACCAAACTATGCACATTATTTCCACATTATTTTCCCTCCACAACTCCTTGCATTACTAAAAAACTTCATTATAAAATGTCTAGTTTAACTGGAAAACATTTACATTTCTTTATTACTGTTTAACAACACCACAAAGAAGACACTATGGACAAAAGAATAAATGTTGCCTTTTTTGGCAGAAACCCTGAAACCCAAAACACATGTTACTTAGCTTCTATAAGCAATTTCTTTTCTCTCTCTATCCTTCTAGTATATTCTGAGAAGCATCAGGAATGGAGACTTAAGAAAACATATATATTCTTCCAGTGCAGACCTGAAGCAATGGGGAAAAAATAAATAAACCCAAGTGATGGAGGGGATGGGAGAGAAGGGGAGTATAAGACATCAGCAGGGTGCTTGGGAGGCCAGGTTGCAAAAGAAACCAAACAGTACAGAATAAGAGGGAGAAACCTTTAGTAGGAAAACATCTGAAACGCTTTTACAGGGGCTCAAACCCTTGTCCTAAAAGATGTACTGCAGAGACCAACTGCCATGAAGGACAAAGCGACCTACAGAAAGCACTCCAAACGCCAAGCGACAGCCTCTTGTTAATTACGCAGCAACGTCAACAAGAGTGACTGTGAATGAATTTGGAATCCACCATCAATCTTTCGACTACCAAAACCCAAAATGTGTGTGTGTGTTATTTTTTTAAAGAGCTTCTGTCAGCTTAGCATTTAATTAAGTATAAATGGTATATTTAAATAGATATAAAAACCATTACTGCTCATATAATCTGAGCCAGGTAAAGAAACTCAGCAAACCAGAAACACGAATTTTACGAGCCTCCCCTCTCCCTTAAAGTCCAGTCTACAGTTGTTTTGACTTGTCACAGTTTAGAAGGAAAAAAGTGAAATTACAAAGTATTATTTACAAGCCTCCAGTAATTTACTGGTTTTGAAAGAGTCTTAAATGTGTGAACCTACTTGAAATCTCCAAGCCAAACCTTTGTTCTAAGGCCACTCAATTGTGTTGTAGTTAAGGAGATATGGAATTAATAAGGGAAAAAGTTACACAGAAGAAAAGAATGTTCAGTTTCTTTTCTCTGGAAAACATAACACTTTAGAGAGCATGGTGGCTACGATCATGGTTTCTGAAGCCAGATTGGCTGCTCTGCTCCTTATTAGTTTTGTGACCTTAAGAAAGTTTCCTGCCCTTCCTGTGCTTCCGTTTTCTCACCTGTTAAGGTAAAGACAGGAATAATATCTAACTCACAGGATAGCTGTGAGGTTTAAATGTAATACTGATTAAAGCACTTAGGACAAACAGTGGTTGGTAAAGATTCAATAAATGACCACAAATTCCTTTGCGCTTGTCTAATGAAGCTCGTCATCTTGATCATGGTTATATATACTGGAAACCTGTACTATCACTGTGAAACTACACCTCCTAAAACCCTCCTTTCACAGCGCCTCAGGAACTGTGTTCACTCACAGCCTCAAACTATGGATCTGGCTTTCAATACCCTCTGACACCTGTCCCCACAACTTCTCCAGTTACTGCCCCCAAACACTCAGTTTTAGTCCAAGCTACTCTTCACTTGGCTTCATAGAGAAGACTCCTTTTTGCTTCTGCCTTTGCAGCAACTAGAGTCTTTTTAAAAGATCTACTTTCCAGGCACCTCTTACCACTACTTTCTACTTGTGCAAATATTAACCTTTTTTTTTTTTTCATTTTTGGAAAGCTCTTTAAATGACTGGCTAGAGAAAGGGTGCTGGATTCTCATTTCTGCTTCTGAAAATATTAACTGCTAATACCCTTCCAGAACACAGTTCAAATTCTTTGAGAAGACTACAGTACTTTGACCTCCAAGTGATCATTCCTAACCCTCTCAACAACCTAACTCCTGAGAATACACTGTGACTGCTCTCTACTTGTATCTGGTCAGTTCCAACTATACAAGGTAATAATCTTAAGGGCAGAGACTAGGTCTTCCCTCAAACGTCATCCACAGGATCCAGCAAAATGCTGTGCACCTTGATAAGTCTTTCATTCACTTGTTTTCAAATTGAAAATAAGGAACAAAATCTTGTTCAATAAACAGTAAATCTCCTAATTCCACAGTATAGCTTAACTCTAAGAAATTGGAAAATATTCTTTTAAATACATTTAGGATCAGAAAAAGATCAATTTATATATACAACGTGCCCAAACCCAGTGGCATGAGAAGAGGCAGATTCAATGGGATGAAAATAATGGCATTTCTCTCTTCTGGATTAAAAAAAAAAAAAAAAGGCTCAGAGATCTATTTCACTATTCTTAAGTTGCTAATGGAAGTGTGCAAGTCTGTGTTCTCTGATCAATACCACATTTATTCACAGCTACATCACGGATGATCATTTCACTTTAATTCATTATCAAAATGAAATCCAGGATCTATCCTAATGCAAGCAATCTTATTTCTCCCTGAAGTTAACAACTTGAGGAAACAAGATTCAGAAGAACCACTGGCCACTATTACTAGATCACTTATCCTGAGACTTCTTTGCCACCAGTATTTCTTCGTTTTGCCATGCACTCAACTCCCTGGCATCTAGTCTGGGAATGACATAAATCCATACAAACGAGGAGATGTGCTGAGCAAAACACTGGTGATACACTCATCTGGATCTAATGGAGCAGTCAGTTTACTAGATAAGCAAACCAGATCCAGGCAAAGAAGACCCTAACCAGCAAAGTTTCTCATACTTACATCAATAATTCATTCAACAAACATGCAAGGCACTCAATGCATACTGACTTCAATGTACTATATGTAAGGCACTTTGCTCAGTACTACGGGATGAAAAGTACTTAAATCACAGACTCTATACTGGCTCAAATTTTTAATAAAAGGCATATGACATATACTACTAAAAAGGCAAATATGTCATGTATCAATTTATATTTCATTTTGATTCAGAAAATGTTTAAGGTAGCTTACACAAATTCACATTGGGTAAAACATAAAATGATGAAGGGAAAAAAGAGAAAATGAGATTAGAAAGACAAAATAAAGAAAAAGTAAGAAGTCTGGAATTAAAATGAGAACATTAAGACTTTTAATATTTTTTTCCAGAGTTGGGCAAATGTACAATGTAAAGAAAATAGAATACTATGAGTCTGAAGGAGCAACAGACCTCATCCAGCCAGGTCAGTTAGGGAAGGCTGGCACTCAAAAGAGCATGCAGAGCCCCTGCTGACTGAGAATGCTGACTACATTTTTAAATAACAAAGCAAAATTGTACACTGTTACCCTAAAAAACCGGTTTATGCCAGAGGCTTTTCTAGACAACTCCCAAACAGAACTGATCATCTCCCACATGTACCCTTTAGTACTTTATGTAACTATTCTTCCAGGTTTTTTCACTTTCTTTGTAACGCCAAAGCTTAGACCAATGTACCAAGTGCACAGTAGGTGCTTAATGAATGAATTAATTTAACAAACCAATTACTTTCACGGTTCCACTAACCTCTGGGGTCAATTAAAAGTTCTTCCCCCTTTTACAGTTTTAGAAATGCCCAGGAGACACAGAATAGATTAAGACAGTGGTACCTCATTAGCGTTCAGTGGTAGTATCCTAGGAGGGTACTATATATAATAACCCAAAGATGAGCCCAGGGGCTCAAGGGAAGGAAAGTAAAGACTGACAACAATTGGTTGAAACATATCTGGAATTCTTCCTCTTACCTAGGATCCATTTTGGATGTAAAGAAAAGCAAATGTTTAAAATCTCAATTTCATCATAATGAGAGTCAGGAACTTCAATCATGACCTTATAGATAAAGAAACAAAATGGCAGAACAAAGGTATGGTTTTCATCATTTCCTCAACAAACCTGAGCCTCAGAAAAGCCCCAGCCTGGCACACAGAAGTCTCATAACCTAGGGCTTTGCTCTTCCACAACCCCAAGAGCACTAGACTTTTTCAGAAATGGTCACAGAATCATAAACTTTTATGTGTGTGGTTACAAGAAGTTTTTGCTTGATAAATACAGTAAAAAGATAAATTACTGGCCATATAAAAAGAGAAATTTAGCCATAATCCCAAAGTAGTCCAAAAAGTTGCTTTTAATGAAACTAAAAGTGGACAGCTAGAGACCTAATTTTATTACTGATCCATTTTGAACAAATCAAAGAGAATACTGACACCTATATAGACACTACTACCCTCAAGAACAAAGGGAAATGAAATCAAGGAACATTTCAAATCAGATTCCAGATTTATATATCTAACAGTTCTTAGCTTTTACTTCAAAAGATTTATGAAAAAAAAATACATTTTCACAAACATAAGGGAATCAAAATTGCCTGGAGTTTGACCATAGAGATAAAAACGTTAGAAAAGTCCTGCAGTCGTAGGTTCAGATGCAAAGCTTCAAGTGCTTTGGTGTTTGTTCTTTAACTGGTAGATACAGTTGACTTTTAGGGCTATCACTTCTTTTACAGGAAATTGCAATAACAGCACAAGTGTTTGATAATTAAGCCACAGACAGATGTCCGTGTTCCAATTATAGTTCTGAAAAGTGTGTGTCCACAACTTTTTCTGAAACTGCAACTTCAATTCCTCTAAGATTCTTTACAATCTGTACTTCTTCCAACTTCGGGGTAGGTCAGCAATCGCAAATAAATTACAGTCCTAACTGCTATCTAGTCAATCCTGATGAACACTTGTTTTTATATCAGTTTGAAGTTCAACATATTTGTAGGTCTTATATTAAACCAGTAAGAGTATAATCTTGTGAGACAGAGGAGCCAACTGAATCTCTAAGAAGGTCTCTCTTTGAAAAACATTCTCTTTTTTTGGCTGCTCTGGGTCTTCGTTGCTTTGCGCAGGCTTCCTCTAGTTGTGGTAAATGGGGGCTGCTCTCCATCTGTGGCGCACAGGCTTCTCACTACGGTGCCTTTTCTTGTGGAGCACAGGTTCTAGGCTTGTAGGCTCGGCAGTGGTGGCATGTGGGCCCAGCAGTTGTGGCATGTGGAGTCTTCCTGGACTAGGGATCGAACCCACACCCCCTGAATTGACAGGTAGATTCTTATCCACTGTGCCTCCAGGAAAGTTCCCGAAAAATAATCTTGATCTGAGGAAGCAATTCAGTAACATGCTTCACTTTTCCATGATCTAGTAATCTGGTTTTAAATACAAATCATCTTAGCACACTTTGCTTTAATTTAATGTTTTGCCAAAAGAATCCCATAAACTGGCCATGGCTAAATAAAAATGAGGAAAATTAGTAATAATTTTTATCATTGTCACATCATGCGCCCTTAGCTTGCTTGCTAACTTCACAACATAAACTCTACTGCCAATTCATCAAAAGCTGAGCATCCAATCTCTTTTCCATGTTTTTTAAAATACTATTTTATTTTTTCATTACAAAGTAATATGGGAAGGAAGGTGAAGTCTTTTAGTTCTGTCCTACTCTTTGCAACCCCATGGACTGTAGCCTACCAGGCTCCTCTGTCCATGGGATTTTCCAGGCAGGAGTACTGGAGTGGGTTGCCATTTCCTTCTCCTGGGGATCGGGGATCTTCCCGACCCAGGGATCGAACTCAGGTCTCCCGCATTGTAGGCAGACACTTTTACTGTCTATGCATATTGTATAAAATTTTAGAAAATGCATACCAAAAAAGAAGAAAACAATCACTAATGTTACTACTCATGGAATGCAATCACTGGCATTTTTGTGAACAGTAGTCTGTCACCTGCTCAATGTTCTCCACCTCAAGCACAGTTCCAGCATCTCCCCAACTTCTTCCAGGTCCACCTGGATTACCTATACAACACTTCACCCTAAATTCCTTGATTATGCCTGCAGTTTTTTCCTACATGTATAGCTACCAACACAAAAGTGAAACTATATTATACATACTTACCATATGGAATATGCTTTTCCACTTAAGAACACATATTGTTTATCTTTCAATGTCTTTAAATAGTTTTCGACAACATTTGAAAATGTGTCATAATCTAAAATTGTTCTTCCAAGATCAGACTTCTCCAGTTTTGTTTTGTTTCATTTTGTTGCTATTCCAAACAATGTTGCAGTAAATATTCTTATGGGTACATTTTTGTTTTGACCTACAAGTAGTTTTATGGGCTTCTCTGGTGGCTCAGCCTTAGGGAATCCACCTGCAATATAGGAGTTGCAAGAGACAGTTTTGATTCTTGGGTCGGAAAGATCCCTTGGAGGAGGGCATGGCAACCCACTCCAGTATCCTTGTTTGGAGAATCCCATGGACAGAGGAGCCTGGCGGGCTATGGTCCATAGGGTCACAAAGACTCCGACACGACTGAAGGGACTTAGCACACATACACTTAGTTCTATAAGACAAACTTCTAAAAATAAAACTGCTAAATCAAAGAGAAAGCTGAGCGCCAAGAAACTGATGCTTTTGAACTGTGATGTTGAAGACTCTTGAGAGTCCCATGGACTGCTAGGAGATCCAACCAGTCCATCCTAAAGGAAATCAGTCCTGAATATTCATTGGAAGGACTGATGCTGAAGCTGAAACTCCAACACTCTGGCCACCTGATGCAAAAAACTGACTCATTAGAAAAGACCCTGATGCTGGGAAAGATTGAAGGCGGGAGAAGAAGGGGACGACAGAGGATGAGATGGTTGGACGGCATCACGGACTCAATGGACATGAGTTTGGGTAAACTCTGGGAGTTGGTGATGGACAGGGAGGCCTGGTGTGCTGCGATCCATGGGGTTGCAGAGTCAGACACGACTGAGAGACTGAACTGAACTGAAAACAAAAAGAATTTACTTTTAAAGTTGTTGACATATTGTGGATATGTACTATACTGAAGTTGTGCCCTGTTCCCACAGCAACACTGAGTATGAAGTCTTGCCATTTGGGGAAATAAAAATGAGTATCATTGTAACTGGCATTTCTTTGATTATGGGTGATATGCCTTAGAAAGCATCACTATGAACAAAGCTAGTGGAGGTGATGGAATTCCAGTTGAGCTATTCTGAATCCTGAAAGATGATGCTGTGAAAGTGCTGCACTCAATATGCCAGCAAATTTGGAAAACTCAGCAGTGGCCGCAGGACTGGAAAAGGTCAGTTTTCATTCCAATCCCAAAGAAAGGCAATGCCAAAGAATGCTCAAACTACCACACAATTGCACTCATCTCACACACTAGTAATGCTCAAAATTCTCCAAGCCAGGCTTCAGCAATATGTGAACCGTGAACTTCCGGGTGTTCAAGCTGGTTTTAGAAAAGGCAGAGGAACCAGAGATCAAATTGCCAACATCCGCTGGATCATGGAAAAAGCAAGACAGTTCTAGAAAAACATCTATTTCTGCTTTATTGACTATGCCAAAGCCTTTGACTGTGTGGATCACGATAAACTGTGGAAAATTCTCAAAGAGATGGGAATACCAGACCACCTGATCTGCCTCTTGAGAAACCTGTATGCAGGTCAGGAACCAACAGTTAGAACTGGACATGGAACAACAGACTGGTTCTAAATAGGAAAAGGAGTACATCAAGGCTGTATATTGTCACCCTGCTTATTTAACTTCTATGCAGAGTACATCATGAGAAACGCTGGGCTGGCAGAAGCACAAGGTGGAATCAAGACTGCCAGGAGAAATATCAATAACCTCAGATATGCAGATGACACCACCCTTATGGCAGAAAGTGAAGAGGAACTAAAGAGCCTCTTTATGGAAGTGAAAGAGGAGAGTGAAAAAGTTGGCTTAAAGCTCAACATTCAGAAAATGAAGATCACGGCATCCAGTCCCATCACTTAATGGCAAATAGATGGGGAAACAGTGGAAACAGTGTCAGACTTTATTTTTCTGGGCTCCAAAATCACTGCAGATGGTGATTGCAGCCATGAAATTAAAAGACGCTTACTCCTTGGAAGGAAAGTTATGACCAACCTAGATAGCATATTCAAAAGCAGAGACATTACTTTGCCAACAAAGGTCCGTCTAGCCAAGGCTATGGTTTTTCCTGTGGTTATGTATGGATGTGAGAGTTGGACTGTGAAGAAAGCTGAGAGCCAAAGGATTGATGCTTTTGAACTGTGGTGTTGGAAAAGACTCTTGAGAGTCCCTTGGACTGCAAGGAGATCCAACCAGTCCATCCTAAAGGAGATTGGTCCTGAATATTCATTGGAAGGACTGATGCTGAAGCTGAAACTCCAATACTTTGGCCACCTCATGCAAAGAGTTGACTCATTGGAAAAAACCCTGATGCTGGGAGGGATTGGGGGCAGGAGGAGAAGGGGATGACAGAGGATGACATGGTTGGATGGCATCACCGACTTGATGGACATGAGTGTGAGTAGACTCCGGGAGTTGGTGATGGACAGGGAGGCCTGGCGTGCTGCAATTCATGGGGTCGCAAAGAGTCAGACACGACTGAGCGACTGAACTGAACTGAACTGATATGTATGTAAGGTATTTCTAATATTAGATGATTGTATTTTCTCATTGCTGTTAAAAATTTCTATCAGCTCACTTTTAGTTGAAAAGCCTCTTTGCCCAACCTCTGAATTTTAGCAGACTTACACAAAAGGAGAAAGTACAGCATAAAATAACACTTCTGCTATTCTTGTCCTTGAAACTATTTCCTCAAACCTAATGTTGGGAAAGATAATGTCTACGCTCCAATATAGAAGACATACACAAGAGAGCTGACATAATACCTTAAAAAATAAAATCTATCTGCAATTAGCTACACACTGTTAGAGTTTATAAATCAGATCAAGCCACTTGGGGATTTGTTTTTTAACTACTTTCCTAGACATCCCTTTCAAAATCTTAAGTGCATTTTAATGCATAATCCTGTCATGGAGCCAATAAATAAAAAAACAGAAGTATCAACTCTCTTTAAGGCTGTCAAATTACTAAAACATTAATGACAAAGCATCATATTAAAGTGATATATCTTATAAAAGTAATATCAAACTCCATTACATTACAACTGATTCATCTCTTGTTACTTTGCCCAAACCAACCTGAAAGACAAAGTCATTTTCAGGCTCATGATTTTCTCTAACTTGTCCAACTCATTTAGACACTGAATGAGCTGGCCAAGGCCAACTCCAAAGTGATTGCTTGGTTTTTAATGAATGCATTTCTTAACATTTATTAATGTACTTACTTGATGCCAGCATGGCTGGAGGGAAGATAACGAGTCCAATGAGATCATTAGGCATTGACACCAGATTATAGTAACATTAGGAAATGACAACAGGTTGCTTAGCAGCAGTTTTCCAAATATATTCATATGAAAAAAAAATGACAGTAATCTTCTCCACAGAGAATCACAGACTAAAATCTATTCACAAAACAGCATTCATTGATCTTTCAGCAAAGGAGCTCAACTAAAGAAGTCTACCTTCTTGGCAAATTTTCCTATAAATAGGAACTAGAATATGGGATATCACCATTCCCTCTCCCCAAAGTTCTGCTACCATCAGATGGGTCTGGGAAACAGCAGGGAAACCTTCTTGTCCACATAGGTTCATGTCACTCAAATATACTACTATCTAAGTCCATGTCATAACTCATTTCCAGGTCATCTTTCAGTGTATGGAGAATGCAAAAATTAATCAAGGAAAACCTCACTAAAATGGAGTCAGGAGGCCAGAAGAGGGAGCTCTCATGCACGTCCCGCTTGCTCCCAGTCCTGAAGGCAGCAGAAAGAGATGTATTCTGCATCTCCAACAGGAGGTGCCACGACCACTGCCAGCAGGAGGAAAAAAGATTTTCCGCTCAGCAGGCAACAGCTCAGGCAGTGAGGGACTCACAACTCAGCAAATGAAAAGCCATTATACTGCAAATTCCTAGTTTCCTCCAATGGATTTTTTTGTATATAACCAGCCCCTCCCAACTTCCCCTTCTCCTCTATAAAAGAGTTCCCTCTCCTTTGCTTTACCAGCCTATCATTTGTGGTTCGCCACAGTTGCATGTTCCGAATTGCCGTTCTTTGCTGCTCCCAAATAAACCAGTTTCGCTGGTAAAATAACTGGCTGTTCTATTCTTTTAGGTTAACAAGAAGAATTTGGCATCTGTCTCTGCCTTTTCCATCCTAGTTACAACCATTCTAGGCAACTTCCCATAACTATGACCATACTGCCAAGGACTTTTATCTCCATTCTGCTTTGTTGCCCAGTCCCATTCCTGGATTAGTCATAATCCATAACTACTCCAAGTCTTGAAATCTGAAAGTCCAATATCTGCATCAAGTTAGGCAGACTTTTCTAATTTCTAACAATCATAATACTTGTCCTGCAAAATTATGAGAAACAACTAACAAGCCTTCAAACAGGTACTCAAAAAACTTAATTATCCTCCCCTACCTCACTGTTCCCCTTACAGATATTCTTCAATCTCATTAGCAACTTCAATCGTTATTTGGCCCTTCCTCTTCCCTTTTCTCCCAACCGCAGTTTATCTTCTCACAGAAAAGTTCCTATGACAAGTGCCACCTCCTCACCTAGCTAACACCCAACTCCCTGGAATCAACCTCCCACCCCAACTACTCCACTGAAATTCTCCTCACAAAGGTCACCAACTAATACCAAATTCAGCAGATACTTCTCAGTCTCTATCTTAATGACTTGCCAGTGTTATCTGACAAAAATGACCACTTCCTTCTTTGAAGTCTTCCTTCTGCTTCAAAAAATCAAACAAACAAACAAAAAAACCTCTCTGGCACCTCCTTATTATCTCCTCTATCCCTCCTCCTCTCCCAGTCCTCCACACAGCAGTCAGAGGGATTTTTCTGAAGATCTAATTTGATCATGACACTCTCCAGCTTAAAACAGTTCACTTGCTCTTAAGCAAACTCCTCCACATAATTTATAAGGTGACTGTTTAATTCCCCGGCCTCATTTCTGACAACCCACTTCCTTGCCGTCTACAAATCAGCCACACTAAGTGATCCAGAGTTCCCCAAACAAGCTAGTTTTTCCCTCGCCCACTCCAGCCACTTTCAGATACTGTTTCCTCAACTGAAACACTTTGTCTTTCCAACACCCCAAATCACCACTCCTACATCTTGCACAACTTTACTTAGCTTCTACTTAAACTTTCCTAAAAAAGGTTTCCCTGATCCTTGAGGCTGGGTTAAGGTCTCAAGCTATCATAAGCTCCCTGTTACAGGATCTGACAACTGCAATTGCCTGTTATTTGTCCAATCTCCCCCTAGACTGGAAGCTCCCTGAAGGCATCATCTTGTTCACCCTGTTAACCCAAAGTACAACTAACTCTATGTCTGATATACAACAGGGCCTTAAGAAACATTTCTCAAATAATGAATGAATACAGTGCACCTTTCTCTGCACCCTTAGGACAACTCCCTTATTCAGGTCCTTATTTCTTGTTTGAATGATTACAACAGCCTCCTAATAATGAATGCATCTCCTAATTTATAGTCTCCCTACTTTCAATCCACCTTCCATGTTGCCACATGAATTAATAAAAGCAAATTTGATTCTATCTGCCCACTTCTCAAGAGATATCAGCAGTTTTCCCATCATGCTAGCTTCCAGAACTAGCATGCTTTTGCAAACCTGCCTTTGCATCTATCCTAAATTCCCCTCCCCTCTTTGTAAAGCCTACAGTTTGAACATGATAGTAACATCTAAAAACTTCCTGTCTCCAGAGTAGATGCTGACTGTAAGCTGCAAATATAGGGATGAAGTATTAGTCTCCCAAGGCGGGGGTGTGGTGGGGGGGGGGGTGGGAATAGCATCTATCTTAGATCATTTCCCCAGACAGAAGCAGAATCTATTTACATACTTAAGTTACTTTCACTGGGGTCCATCTGGGCAACAACTTTTTCACAATGCACATGCAACTTAGTTCATTACTGAGAAAAAAATGCCACATTCCGGAAGAAGAAAACGAGAACATTTCACAATACTGGCTTCATGATAAATACACTTTAACCTAAAACAGTATGAAGCAGAATTCTCAATATAATAAAATGCTTGTCACTAGCAGTTCTTTTATGGAGAACATGTGGGAGGAAGGCTTGTCATCTGACAGTATCTACCAGGTTAGCATTATGCAAGTATCAGAAATAACAAGCAGAAAGTACCAGCTACTGTCACCAAAAAGTCTGTATCCCTAAGTGAACTCTACTGTGAAATGAGATGGAAGTTGTGTTTGTCCTGTTCTAAAACCCAGCATGTTCACATTCCTCACAGGTAGCCAGTACTGGTAAAGAACAAATTTGCCAGCATGAAAAGCAGTCAGTGTTCTGCCTTAAGTACACATGACTTGTCGAGTAAATGCTGCCTTTGTAGTAGTTGCTAGAGCAATAACCAACAACAACAACCAAAAAAAAAAAAAAAAGAAGAAGAAGAATTAATCTGACTACTACATTAACATCTCCTTCCCCATGATATTGATTTTAGGTATAATGAATCTCCCAGAATGATGAGAAATTCACAAAGATTTTATCAAGTCTACACTATTCAAAATATGACAAGATTTACATAGAATCACCAAGTTGTATGTGCCCAACACTCATTCCTCTGTTTAATGAGTCTTTCATGAATAAGAACATAAAAGAAAGGCTTGACTCAGGGATATCTACTTCAGAACTCAAGCTCTATGACTTAACTAGTTTTACATTTTGTAAAATTTGCTTAATATCTCTAAGCGGTTTCTTTTAACGTAAAATGAATATAACAAAAGTACCCAGCTTATGGGCTTCCCTGGTGGCTCATGTGGTAAAGAATCCAACTGAAATGCAGGCAATCCCAATCAGATTCTTGGGTCAGGAAGATCCCCTGGAGAAGGGATAGGCCACCCACTCCAGTATTCATGGGTTTCCCTGGTGGCTCAGATGGTAAAGAACCTGCCTGCAATGTGGGAGACCTGGGTTTGATCCCTGGGTTGGGAAGATGCCCTGGAGAAGGGAACGTCTACCCACTTCAGTATTCTTGCCTGGAGAATCTCCATAGACAGAGAAGCCTGGCTACAATCCATGGGGTCACAAAGAGTCAGACACAAATGAGCAACTAAGCACAGCACAGCACAGCACCCAGCTTATAGGGTTGTTATTATTAGGATTAAACACATGTCTGACTCTTTGCAAACCCGTGGACTGTAGCCCACCAGGCTCCTCTGTCCATGGAATTCTCCAGGCAAGAATACTGGAGTGGGTTGCTATTTCCTTCTCCAGAGGATCTTCCCGACCCAGGGATCAAATTCAGGTCTCCTTCATGGAAGGCAGATTCTTTTACCATCTGAGCCACCAGGGAAGTCCATATTCAACACAATGCCATGTATAATAGTAAGTACTCTGTGTGTGTGTGCACGTGTGTGTGTTAGTCACTCAGTCATGTCAGACTCTTTGCAACCCCACAGACTATAGCCCGCCAGGCTCCTCTGTCCATGGGCTTTCCCAGGCAAGAATACCAGAGAGGGTAGCCATTCCCTCCTCCAGGGGATATTCTCAAACTAGGGATCAAACCCTGCTCTCCTGCACCGCAGGCAGATTCTTTACTGTCTGAGCCACCAGGGAAGGATACAGCTATTCTTAATATTATTTAAATTTTGTCGATATATCTATTCTATTGCTTTAGGTAGGTAAACATCACAGGAGGTTATAAATTTCCTCTTTTTGGAGAATTTATATTTTGGGAAATTGAACTGAAACAATCCAAGCTGAGAGTCTAATGCTCAAAATGATAAATTGTGGTTAAATGTGATATTGTCTTCATCTGGGCATCTAGAGAAATGGTGGAGAAGGAAATGTAAATGAAGAAATCAGACTAAGGTATTTATTAAATAACAAAATGCTACCATAGGAGTTGTATATATTAAAACTCCTCTCCAAACAACTTCCTATCATCCACTGATTAGAAACAAATTGATGGGCTTCCCTGGTGGCTCAGTGGTAAACAATCTGCCTGCCAATGCAGGGGACATGGGTTTGATCCCTGATCCAGGAAGATGCCACATGTCACGGAGCAACTCAGCCCGTGCGTGCACCACAACTATGGAGCCCACGCTCTAAGAGCCCAGAGCCACAACCACTGAAGCCCTCAAACCTACAGCCCGAGCTCCACAAAAGAAGTCACCCCAATGAGAAGCCTGTGCACCACAAATAGAGTAGCTCCTGCCCGCCAAGACTAGAGAAAAGCTTGAGCAGCAACAAAGACCCAGCAGAGCCATAAATAAATTAAAAAAAAATTTTTTTAAGGAAGAAAATTGATAAAATACAACCTGAATTAAGCTGCTGCTGCTGCTGCTAAGTCACTTCAGTCATGTCCAACTCTGTGCGACCCCATAGACGGCAGCCCACCAGGCTCCCCCGTCCCTGAGATTCTCCAGGCAAGAATACTGGAGTGGGTTGCCATTTCCTTCTCCAATGCATGAAAGTGAAAAATGAAAGTGAAGTCGCTCAGTCGTGTCCGGCTCTTAGCGACCCCATGGACTGCAGCCTACCAGGTTCCTCCATCCATGGAATTTTCCAGGCAAGAGTACTGGAGTGGGGTGCCATTGCCTTCTCCATGAATTAAGCTAGTCTGAACTAATAAAGACTGGAGCTTGTCCTCAGGTAAGCTTTGACAGGTAAGTTCACTGAATTATGGTTGCCTAGGGTCCAAGGGGAGGGGAGAGGTAAGGGAACAGGCACTGACACACACTGACAAGTGAGAGTGAGGTCATTCAGCCGTGTCCTGCTCTTTGCGGGCCCAGGGACTGTAGCCTGCCAGCCTCCTCTGTCTGTAGATTTCGCCAGGCCAGAATACCGGAGTGGGTAGCTATTCCCTTCTCCAGGGGCTCTTCCCAACCCAGGGACTGAACAAAGGTCTCCCACATCGCAGGCAGATTCTTTACCGTCTGAGCCACACTACTAGATATAAAATAGATAATGAATAAGAACCTGATGTATATAGCACTGGGAACTCCACTCATACTCTGTAATGGCCTAGATGGGAAAAGAATTAAAGAAAAAAAAAAAGAATGCATATATGTATAACTGACTCACTTTGCCGTATACCTGAAACTAACACAACACTGTAAATCAACTATGCTCCAATAAAAAAATTTTTTAAAAAGGACACTATCATACAGTCCACGTTTTCTCTCTTCCTTTCCTCTGCTCCATTTGCCTTTCTTTCATTGATGTGTTTCTTGGCCAACAAACATAAAGACTGGTAGAAAGCTAAAACAAACAAGATCATTGAAAAACCTCAAGACTCTCCAAAAACTGTCCAGTTTTTGAGTCTACTCAACTCGGAGAAATGCCTGTTCCATTTAGGAAACTCTCCTTTAAAAGTGGACATTTTCAGATACCACAGCCCAATGGTAAGGAACACAGCCCTCCACACACTAACCTTCATGAGCCAATACTGGAATCCCAGAGAAATGCAACTTCAGCCAGCTAGATAGTGAAATGGGTTTCAAGTTCAAAATACCCTTTAAAATAAAATGCAAGTACTCAATGAAAGGGTGCAAGTTTGCAAGGAAAAAGACATAAATGACTATCATCCCCGCCATATAGAAATCTGCTGTTACTCATACTGGCTTAAAGATCCTATTTTCCAGTCTCATTAAATTAGTGACTTTGAAACCTCATGAAGTTACTACTTCCTCCAGGAAACAGTGAGTACATATCAGGTGAAATATCAATTTCAGAGAAGCAAAACTATGCTCAGTGAAAACAAGGTAGCATCTTCTCAAGACAACAGGAAGAATGAGAAATATTTGAAAGAACAGGGAAACCTCCTTAATTCAGAAAGAGCAATCTTGTAATCTGAGATGAAACTAAGTTTAAAAATCAAGTAAGCTCTGCTTTCTTGTACTAATATTTTTAGAGGATCTCTTAGATATTTGCATTAATAGAGAATTTAATGTTTCTACAATAGCATCTTTGGAGCAAGTTTTCTAGTTTTCAGTTTTCTTACCAATTCTAACACAGAGATCTTCATTAATGGAAGAGATTCATTTTCAAACTACGAAAGTCTCCGGTACCACCAGCCCTAGTTCTATTATATTAACATTAAGAACTACTACCAATATTATAACTTGTAAATGGGAAAACTAAGCACCAAGTGGTTCAGAAATTAACCTTAAACTACAAAAGATAATAAGGAACCCTATGAGGGCCAGAACCTGAATGTTTCTTATAAACAGACAGTGGCAAGTTCAGAGTCAGTATCCTACAGACTCGACAGTGGTCAGCGCATTGATTCTGAAGTCCAAACCACTTGAGTTTGAATCCAGCTATGTCAGTCACTAAAACTGGGAATTCTGGGGCAACCACCTTGATTTAATTATCTCTAAAATGGGTATAGTAACCTTTACTTCACAAACTGACAGAAGAATAAACAAGAGCATGTACTTTATGTGGTACATATTAAAAATCTTATTTTATATTATTATTTTTTGCTGCTTTTGATAACACAAAGTATCATAACCCCAAGAACATGATACTTATACAACCATCACATCTAAAATGGCCCTAGGAACGATGTTTAATCAAGATCAGTCAGGATACCTGACACGGTATGCATGCCATTCATCCCTATTGTGGGGTTAGGATGAGGCAATAAGGGAATGAAAATGCATTCAGCAAGGAAGCATCATGATGCCACAATAAAGTAGAGGAGGAGGAAGGGGAGCAGAAAGCAGAGGCTGATTAATGAGTAAATACAGTGTTTCTTGAACTTTGCTCAAGCTAAAGTACTTAGGTCTGTACTTTCATTTAGAGTCAACTACTAACAGACATGCATACACACACACTCATGCAGAGGACCAATGAATTAGAACACAGAACCCTCTCTTGTTCTTTGGCACAACTGGGTTAGTATCTATAAAAACTAGAATATAAAATGTAAAACCAGCATGACGTGAAACTAACAGAACTTCATTAAGTAAAGGTAAAGGAGAAGACTCAACGGATGCTTCTTATGGACTGTTAGATTTGATCATAAATGGGCAGACACTCCATTCCAAGCCAGAAGCAGAATCCAGTGAGCTCTTCTATCAAGTGTCGTGGTCAAACTTGCGGGAGGACTGATTTGAAGTCTCTCCTAAGTACTCCACTCAAAGTGTACTCAAGACAAAGAAAGGCTCTTTAATTATATTAAACAATGAAGGAGGGAGGCGAGTGAAAGTGGGAAGTAATAAGAGAGACCAGAGTTAAAAGAGTAGAACCCAAGATCTTCACAATGTGAAACAATAAAATGTAAAACACTTCGGTGGGGTAGCTACTGCTGTTTTTGCAAATACAAAGTATTTTGGTTCAGGCTATCCTAACCCCTCACCTGGAGACTGGATAAGAAAAATGCACAGTTGGCATTCTGTTCTACTTTTTCCCCCAAAATGAAAACAGCAACTTTCACAGAAAAGCCCTTGTCTCTGATTAATCTTGTTATGGAACATTACACAATTACCATAAAGGAAAATGAACTGATTTGAAAGGAGTCCTAGCAAAGCCATCAACAAGGGTAGACCAATGAATTCACCGAAAGAAAGAACCTGGAACTGGGTTCTTTTCATAAGCCTCAACACTGGATTATCATCCATAATTTACCACCCCCCTGTCAAACCTACAGCGTTCCCTTTGGCACATCTTCTGTTATATTATACCACTGGCTTCCTACTGAAACCAAAAGGATGAAAAATAATAATCTGGTAAACTAAATATTCTGACATGCTGCTAAGTCACTTCAGTCGTGTCCGACTCTGTGCGACCCCATAGACGGCAGCCCACCAGGCTCCCCCGTCCCTGGGATTCTCCAGGCAAGAGCACTGGAGTGGGTTGCCATTTCCTTCTCCAGTGCATGAAAGTGAAAAGTAAAAGTGAAGTCGCTCAGTCAACTGACATTTAATATAAGCCTGCTAGCTTTCTCTTCACCAAAACTACTCTCCCATTGCTCATCAATCAGAATCAATAAATCGTACTGAATACTCAGGGTTGAGGGAGAGGATATATGTAAGTAGGGCACATGCCAGTGTACATCCAATCACAGTGATCGTGTGGGTCCTAAGCAACTGGTTTTTCCAGTAGTCATGTATGAATGTGAGAGTTGGACTATAAAGTTGAGGGCTGAAGCGCTGATGCTTTTGAAATGTGGTGTTAGAAAAGACTCTTGAGAGTCCCTTGGCCAGCTAGGAGATCAAACTAGTCAATCCTAAAGGAAATCAGTCCTGAATATTCTTTGGAAGGTCTGATGCTGAAGCTGAAACTCCAATACTTTGGCCACCTGATGTGAAGAACTGACTCCTTGGAAAAGACCCTGACGCTGGGAAAGATTGAAGGTGGGAGGAGAAGGGGACGACAGAGGATGAGATGGTTGGACGGCATCATTGACTCAACGGGCATGAGTTTGACTAAGCTCTGGGAGCTCGTGATGGACAGGGAAGCCTGGCGTGCTGCAGTCCATGGGGTCACAAAGAGTCAGACACGAGGGAGCTACTGAACCAAGCAACATTATCTGTACAGCTCCCTGCACCCCCAGGACTCAAAATTCTGTTGTGGTGTATCATGATAATTCTCAGACTATGAGAGTTTGTCCTAGAAATTTAACTTTAGGCAAACTCTAAGAGTTTAGAATATGGGTTCAGTGTACTGTCAAGTTGTTCAGTCTTCCTCACTAAAAAAAATACATGCCTTCTTCTTTCCAATAACTAATCTATCACTTATGGAAAACATTTTAGAAAGAAACATGTTTACAACATTGTAAAGCAGCTATACCCCAACAGAAAGAAAGATGTTTGGCAGACAGAAAACCCAGTTTTATAAGTTGGGAGGGAGAAAGACATTAAAAAAAAAAAAAAAAAAAGCCTTGACTTTGAAAAAAAATCCTGAAATATAATCATAAAAATTGGGTTTATTCCAAAACAAGTAGAAAATTCAAACCTTAAGCCTAAACGATTGCCAAAGGAAAATAAACTGACATTTACTGCTATGCACTTTTTTTTTTTTCTGGCTTAATCCCTACAAAAGTCCCAAGAAATGAGTAAATTATCCCATTTTACAGCTGAGGAATCTGAGGCTGAGAAAGGTTAAATAACTGGCCTAACATTAAGCTAGAATTTTGAACCCAGTACTTTCTGACTCCAAACTCTATGTTTTCTACTTGCAAACTCATGTTAATAAAGAAGCAAAGGAAGAAAAGGCAAAACTATAAAAAATCAATTCAAATTCTCTATGAGAAGTCAAAATCTGGGATTCAGTTAAGCACACTAAACATGTATGCAATATGTATATTTCCCTAAGAGCCTTTTCTATAGAAAATGACACTACTGTTTCTTTAAAAAGTCTGTCAATCTCGGAAATTCCCTTGTGGTCCAGTAGTTAAAACTCCACCATTTCAATGTAAGTGGTACAGGTTCAACCCCTAATCAAGGAACTAAGATCCCACATGCCATGGGGTGTGGCCAAAATATATGTGCGTGTTTGTGTGTGTGTGTATGTATACACACACTTCAAGTTTCAGAATTACTTCAAAATCCTGTTGGCAAGGGGCTTAATTCTATACAGTTAACACACAAAGTAAGGAAATAAAATGTTTGATTAAATAAACAAAAAACCAAATCCATCAAGTTGTTATGGCTTCTGAACCAGAAAACTTAATTACAAAAGGTTTAAACTTTTAGCAAAATTACTTTCCTGAAGCATGTTATTAGTCTGCAATTATACCAAGTCCACACAAAGCAACCCAAAAATAATCTATTCCAAAATCAGACCAACTAAGGGTAGGAAGACAAAGATATGAGTCGGTATTTTTAAGAAACTATAAAGGATAAAATTAAAATTTATTGTAGAAAATGTACCTTTACATAAACACCATAAGAGTCACAACTGCTTTATAGGCCATCAATCTCAGTATACTTATCGAAAATTTTATCCAAATGGATGTTCAACTACTCCTCAAGAATGTTTTACTCAGTTGTTGTGTTTTAATGCTGAAGCGGTGCCACTTTTGTTTATTTCTCAACTTCTATATCAGTATTAATCAATCCTACAAAACTTTATTTGGGCTTCCCTGGTGACTCGGTGGTAAACAATCTGCCTGCAATGGAGGAAAAGCAGAAAATGCGGGTTCTATCCCTGGGTCGGGAAGATCCCCTGGAGGAGGGCATGGCAACCCAGTCCAGTATTCTTGCCTGGAGAATTCCATGGACAGAGGAGCCTGGCGGGCTACAGTCCACAGTGTCTGGAAGAGTCAGACACAACTAACGTGACTGAGCGTGCGTGCGTGCATGTAAAGTCCATAAATTGAAGATGCATTTGGGGGAAAAATTTATATTAAAATCATGAAAATTTTAGAATAATGCTAATGACAACAGCTGCTATTAGTTTATTCCAAAAGAGGCTGATTCTGGCTGCCCTGAGAAAAGGCCACACCAACATCAAGGGGACAGGGCAGAGAGCCTTCTACCATGGAAGCCTGGTCTCCAAAAAGCCTCTCCCAGACAGGCTGCCCCTCTTCCTTGCTCTGATGGGCCCCTATTTCTGAAGATTAGAGAAGGAAGGAAAGAAAGGGAAGCAAAATAAGGCTTCACTGCACTTGGAATTTACTCTTTCCCTTCCCCTTTCCAA
Organism: Bos indicus x Bos taurus; assembly: GCF_003369695.1. Classification (NCBI taxonomy): domain Eukaryota; kingdom Metazoa; phylum Chordata; class Mammalia; order Artiodactyla; family Bovidae; genus Bos; species Bos indicus x Bos taurus. The sequence continues at coordinate 56,621,987 of NC_040090.1, read as the reverse complement.
ACACCTACAGTACACTCAGCATCCGTACAGAACGTTTAGAGATTCTTCTCCACAACAGGATGGTGGGATGGGAAATCTAACTTCTCCAATCCTGTAGCAAAAGCTGGGACAGGTGTGCCCTTCACAGAGAGAGCTGATAAACCAGAGACAAGAAGGTTAGGCTGCTATGTTCTCATGGGTACTGGAGGTGAAGTGTGCAAGACCTGCTGAGAGAATGCCAAAACCTTAATTTTCTCTCCACCTAGACACCCTCTTCCTGTCCCCAAGGACTGTGCCTGTGACATCACCGGGCGTTGTTTCCATTTACTGTCAGACTCCTCTCTCTTCTCGGGTGGCTTATTGATTGGGTCATATGCCAACCATGCTTCCACTCCCTGTCCCCAAAGCCCCTGTCCTGCTGAATTTTTCCTTAAGTGTTTAAACACTATGCCTATGGAGAAAGCTCAAGGTTATCTAACCCCACTTCATTAAATTATATGAGTCAACCTGAAAAATGACTGCTATGTTTTTTAAAGAAATATATCTATAAACTTTGGAGATGAAATCTAAAATCCCCGCTCACTCCGGCCCTTTTTCCAAGTTGAGGCTGTCTGTATAAGTTTTGTACTAAGATTGCAGATGTGTTGCAAATAGATTAGTCAGGCTAAACCACAATGAGGGGAGAAGGAGTAATGAAAAGGAAGGCTGAATGGGACTGTTTAAACACGCTTATGTGAGTATTTACGGGTGTATTATGATTACATTATTAATTCCAAGAGAGAGTTTTGGGTGAGTCATTGTTTTGTACTGTTCAGAGAAGAATTTCTTTCCAACGTTACACAAAATTGAGAGTGGACTATTCCTAAGGGGTTATTTTTTACAGAAATTAAACAGAGAAAATTCTTGTTACCCAGAATCAGAAATTCTGTTGAGACTGGTGAGATTCACAAAGAATTCAACATCATTTATCAGCCACTTTTTGGCATTGAGAGAAGCTACAGAGGCTGCATCCATACATAAAATTCTGAAAGGTATAACTGAACAAGTACCACAGAATTAGGTTTCCTGCTTAGTAGTTTGACTGTCAACACAACCCCAATGTGGATATCTCTCAAATTCTTAAAGAACTTTCTTATGCTGTCAAGAGCCAAACAACATCATTTATTAAATTAGAGCATAGAGTCAATGGCCTCTATACAGGCCTACAGAAGAGCTAGAATCCTCACTATACAATCAAACTTGCAAGAGTTAACTTTTCCAAAATCGTCTGTGTCTAGTCTTATGTTTGAAAGCCTTTTATACTCTGTTCTGTGCTTAGTCACTCAGTCGTGTCCAACTCTTTGTGACCCCGTGGACTGTAGCCTGCCAAGCACCTCTGTAACCTATTTTTTCATCCTTTTTTAATGCTAAGCTGATACATTTGCTGTCCCTAAAGATGACCTGTACTTGCCTATCTTTCTTTCATTACCCTGTCTGGAATTCCGTCCCCAAGTCTCTTCCCATATGTACACAGAATCCTCACAGCTCAATCCTAGCTCATCCTGGAAGCCCTTCTTCTCTGACTATTACTGTCAACCAAAGGTTCTCTGTCCCTCCTCACAAATCCTGCAAAGGTCATTACCTAGATCACTCATTTGGATACTGAGTAATACAAAGCAGTCAATATTATATTTTCAATGGAAAAAATTTTGGAATGAGAAAAGCCCTTAAAAATCATTAGACTAGCAGATACCCAACTTTTTCATCATCAACAATATTTTTTGTTATTTCACACCTTCCCCCTACCCTTGTTTATTATCATTCTTTGGCCTCTTAGTTGACATCTGAAGGTTGGGTTTTTTTAAACTGTCTACTAAACTACAATTATTAACAAACTAAGAGTTTACTTTTTTTTTTAAGGGTATTAAAGGCTTTTATCATAAATCAGAACTTCTTTATGTTCAACTCAGTTCTCACACAGAAAGGATATATAGGAGTTTGGAATTAACAGATACACACTACTATATAAAATATACACTATATATAAAATAGATAACCAACAAGGACTGTATAGCAGAGGGAACTATACTCAGTATCTTGTAATAACCTATGATGGAAAAGAATCTAAAAAAGAAATACATATGGTTTTCCCTGGTGGTTCGGCAGTAAAGAATTCAACTGCAATAGAAGAGACATGGGTTCACTTCCTGGGTCAGGAAGATCCCCTGGGGAAGGAAATGGCAACCCACTCCAGTATTCTTGCCTGAAGAATCCCATGGACAGAGGAGCCTGGTGGGCTACAGTCCATAGGGTCGCTCGAGTCAGACATGACTTAGTGACTAACCACCACCAACCGTGTGTGTGTGTGTGTGTGTGTGTATGTGTGTATGTATATATTTTTCACCTGAAACTAACACAGCATTGTAAATCACCTATATTTCAGCTAAAAATTTTAATTAATTAAAAAAAAAAGACAGGATATAAAACACCAGTTAAAAACAAGATACCTGATACTTTGGTTAACTCACACAGCTTAAACATGGCTAAAAAGGCATAGTTTCTCTCAGCTCTAAAAGAAAAAAACAGCTGCCAATGCTATTTACCAGATTTTGAGGAACCAAAATCAAGAGCCAGTGACTTAGGCCAATCCCCTTATTTTTTCACAGGTAAGTGAAAACGTACATTTCAAGAAGGAAAACAGCAGCCTAAAGTTATAAAGAGAATGTTGCACTAGGCCTATAGAATGAAATACAAGTCACTAGATTCTCAGTCCAGTGTTCTGTTTATTATATGATACTGACTGTTAAGGGCCTCATCTACACAAACAGAATGCAGATTATTTTAGGGAAGCATCCCTGCCCTACATATTTTTGTATCTTCCACTGACTTTTCTATATCACTGAAGTTACAATGACTGCTTGCTTAGTCACTCAAAAATCAAAAAGTGAAAAAAGCCTAAAGTGAAGTCACTCGGTTGTGTCCAACTCTTTGTGACCCCATGGACTAGAGTCTGGCAGGCTCCTCCATCCACGGGATTTCCCAGGCAAGAATACTGGAGTAGGTAGCCATTTCCTTCTCCACAGGATCTTCCCAACCCAGAGATCGAACCCAGGTCTCCTGCACTGGGGGAGACTCTACCATCTGAGCCACCAGAGAAGATATCACTAATGATATCTAATCAACTAATACATAATGATCTAATCATTTCAACTCTTAAATAATTTAAATGCTAAAAACGAAGCAATAAAACATTTAGAAGATATTAGAGGTTATCCTCATGACTTTATGTCACAAACAAGACAGAAAGCACTAATCATAAAGGAAAATACTACTAAATTTCATTACATTAAAATTAACAACTTGTTTATCAAAAGATACCATTAAGAGTAAAAGGTCAAGTCTCAAAAAGGAAAAAAGATCTGTTTCAGGTACAAACAAAGAAAGGGCTCATATCCAAAATATATAAAGAACCATCACAAGCCAAGAGAAAAAAGACAAAAATAAACAAACAGAAAAATCTACAAGAGACTCAGACATCATAAATGACCTATAAACTCATGAAGAGGTGCTCCTATTATTGACCAAGGAAATACAAACTAAAGCCACAGTGAGATACTACAACATTCCCATTATACTAGCCAAAGTTTTTAAGTCTGATAATAACAAGTGTTGAAGAAGATGTAGAGAAACAGGAACTCTCTTATATCATTGGTGAGAATATGAACTATTACAACTATCTTAGAAAAAAGCTGGACAGTACCTAGTAAGGCTGAAAATAAGGCAATCCCATGACCTAGTTAGTAATAACTCCATTTCTGGGTATTTGTCCCAAAGAAACAATGATGATATGTACCAGAATACATATATGAGAATGTGCTTCCCAGCAAATTCAAAATAGCTACAAACCAGAAACAACTTGAAACGTCCACCAACAGTAGAATGAATAAACTGTGATATAGTCATGCAATGATATACTACACAGCAAAAGAATAAACCACTGCTATAAATATAGCAATATACACAAAATCTAAAACTGGATGAAAGAAGCATACATATTTTGTAATTCCAATTATATAAAGCCAGAAACTAGGAAAACTACGTTGTGCAAAGATGCACATTTAGGAGGCAAAACCATGAAAAAAAAAAAATGAATATCAAAAGTTAACATGTTTACTGGAAGCAGTACACAAGAAACTCGTTTCTGACATGCTAGGAATGTTCTATTTCTTGGTCTGTGTGTTGTATACATGAATATTTGTATTATAGCAGTTCATGAAGCTGTCTTTTTTTTTTTTTTTTGTACTTTTCAGTATGTCTATTTTCCTTTCCTTCCACAAAAATAGGTTTTAAAAGAGCTAAACATAGGCTAAGTACATAGTAAGCACCCAGCAGAACAATATTATAAGATTTCTTTTTAAGGCAAAATACTCTTGAATTGATGTGACACACCCTGGGAGAATCAAAGTACATGTGAGCATGAAGTAGTCACATACAAAGCAAAAGTGTTTGACTCCTGACTGAATATGTCAATATCCCATGGAAAATAAACTGGTTGTATAGCTCCTTTACAGCTAAAGGAGGTAGAACCTATTAAAGTCCATATATGAGAAAGCACACAGTTCTTGCAGGCAGATAATATGGATTTCAATGTTAGCTACTTGGCCTTGAGCAAATTACTTAATCTCTCCCAATCTCAGTTCCTCCATCTGTCAAAGTAAGAAAATACTTGACTACCTAGGTAGCATATCATGAAATTCAAACAAAACAATGTTTGTAAAAGCACTTCCTGAGTGGTAATATACTAAATATATGGTTTTATTAAGCTATTGCACAGTATTGTTTTAGGTATGGGTAAATCAAACATAAAGATGAAAATATCATGGAATCAAAAATATGAGTACTTCATATCCTACCTTTCATTGAGGATGTAGGAAAAGATGATGCCTCTAAGTTGGCATAAAACATGAGAGGAGAGGAGAAGGAAGGATGAAATCCCAGATACTGTGAAACTGAATAGCACCTTAGAGAAAACTGCAGCTGATACCTAAACACAACAGTATTCACTAATTCTGACCAAACAACAATTTTAAAAGAGAACGCCACTCATCAAATACCGAGTCCTAAAATATAGGATCTTTGATGGCAGGAATTCATCTTTTTAGAAGCTTTAGATGTAACACAAATAGAACAGGAAGGAAAGAACCCCCTGCCAGTCCAATCAACTCCAATCCTCAGAAAGTAGGCAAATGTTGCTGGGAAGAAGGCAAGAAGAAAAAGAAATGCTGGGACCGTATTGTCCAGAGGACAGCAATTTTGAAAATGTGAAAGACTGGATTATTATACATTTTAAAGGACATGAGTCAATCACAGATTTTCAGAAATGGAATGGACACTAGCCTTCGTAATAGAAGTCCTAATTTTACAAATGGAAAAATATGATGCCTCAAAAGAATGCAAAGACAAACCACAGACTGGGAAAAAAATATTTGCAAAGACACAACTGACAAAGGACTGTTATCTAAAACACACACACAAAGAACTCTTCAAACTCAACAGTTTTTTAAAAATCTGACTTAAAAGTGGGCTGAAGACCTCAACAGACACCTCACCAAAGAAGACACACAAATGGCAAATTACCATGTGAAAAGACACTCTACATAATATTTCATCAGGAAAACCCAAATTACAACAGCAATGAATTACCACTACACGCCAATTCAAGTGGCAGAAGTCCAGAACACAGTCATCAAACGCTGACAAGGATGTGAAGCAACAGGAACTTTTTTTCATTGCTGATGGGAATGCAAAATGGTATAGCCAACTCTGGAAGACAGTTTGGCTGTTTTTACAAAACTAAACATAGTCTTACTATACAATCAACAATCGTGCTTCTTGGTATTTACCCAAATCAGTTAAAAATTTAGATCCACATAAAAAACTGCACATGGGTGGTTATAGCAGCCTTATTCACAACTGCCAAAACTTGGAAGCAACCAAGATGTCCATCAGCGGGTAAATGGATAAGTAAATTCTGGTGTATCTATACAGTAGAATATTAGTAATAAAAAGAAATGAGCTATCAAGCCATAAAATACATGGAGGAAACTTAAATACATACTGCGAAGTGAAAGAAGCCAATCTAAACAGGCTACTTACTCCTTTATTCCAATTATATAGCATTCTGGAAAAGGCAAAATTATGGAGATAATAAAATGATTTGTAGTTGTTGGAGTTAGGGAGAGGGAGCAATAAATAGGTGGGTCCAGAGGATTTTTAGGGCAGTGAAACTATTCTGCATGATACAATCTATAATGCTGAATACAAGTCATTGTATGTTTGTCCAAACCCATAGAACGTACAACACCAAGAGGAATCTCTACAAAGCAAACCATGGAACTTTGGGCAATAATGATGTGTCAGTGTAGGTTCATCAACTATAACAAACGTATCACTCTGGTGGGGGATATTGACAATGGGAGAGGCAATTCATGAGCTGGGATAAAAGGCTATAGGAAATATCTGTAGTACCTTCCACTCGGTCATGCTTTAAACCCAAAACTGCTCTAAAAAATAAAGTCTATTAAATGACTTTAATTAATGTCTATTAAACAGAAAAACAACAACAACAACAACAGAAGAAAACAGTTCAAAGAGTAGAACTGACCTACTGAAGGTCACAGTAAGGGGCAGTTTTGCTAATAAATAACTATAAAGCGAATTCAAAAAACAAAGTTCCCATAACAAAGTTAAGACTTATTCACAATTAACAAAGCTCATTAGAAATCAAAATCTCCCCCTCTCCTCTTCTCCTTTCACTACTGAAACTAAGAAATCAAGTTTTTATAACAAACTGCAAAATGTTGATTTTAGCCCCTTTAGGGCCAAATTCTCATTCATTCTGACTCTGTTCACTACTAAGAAATAAAGCTTGACTTTAGGGAAGCCAACAGCAAAATCCTGCAGTTACAAAACTTTCTAAATGATAATGGCAGATACTGGAAATGACATTTTCCAAAAATCTGATACTATTAATCATTGAGGTTCTAAGTGGAAAGTGTATCAGGAAAATATTCTTTTTTTTTTTTTAAGGAATCTTAATATTCTTGAAGCTGCCCAATAGGTGATCAAATGGGGTAAGAATGAAGCTAATTTAATTGGGAAATTATATTAATTGTCTATTGACGTCCTTTTAAGAATGAGAAACTACTTAAAAAGACGGAGGTAAACTTTAGACTTTAGGTTTGGACAAATCCAGAAACTGTAAGTAATTGTGAATAATAATTATTAAGAGTCACAATCACAAGACTGAACAAATAGAACAGGTTTAAAAAAAAAAAACAAACACCTGAAATCACTGGAACAGTATTTTAAATGATTTTTTTTTCTTCTTCCCTTAATAATCCTTTCAAAGAATAAAGGGAAACTTGCTATTCTGAATCTAAGTGGTACAGCAGTTTCCAACAGGCACACCTCAAACCAATTAAACAGAAGCCTCATATGCCCCACACAATTTCAGGAGCAGTGAAACTGTAGATCAGCGGCCTTATGTAAAGGCACAGTGACGTAAATTCCATCTCCCTTGACACAAGATAGGGGCTGGATTAAGAAGCCTGCAGGAATTTCATATCACATTTCCATTCTGCAGGACTCATTCATTTGTATTATTTTGCTGTGACCTTGCTCTCCAGAGACATACATTACCAGGACAAGACACACAATCTCTATTGATCTGAAACTACTCTACTAACAGGACTTTAGGCCTAGCAGAACTGAAGGCCAATGTTGTCTCTTCTTTGCTTAATATGAAATAAAACTACTTTTTCCAGAAGGTACATGGATAGTACTAATAAACATTGTATTCAATATCAGGAAAAGAAATCATTGTTAACTAACAGCAGGACTACAAAACAAAATCACTTCCTGCCCCTGTATTTTCCTTAATAAAAGAGACTACAAAACAAGTGTTTACAGATACTACTGAACCATAAGGGGTGACGCTATTTCTACTTGAAAGGGAAAAGAAATTCAAAGTGACACCTTCCCCCAAAGAAAAGCCCCATCTCAACCACATCGATCACTACTAGCTAAAACAAAAACAAATACACAAAAAAGAAAAACAACCTCCCAAACCAGAGGCCTGACTACATGAGCCAGATGAAACCATATATTCGTTTGTTCAGAAAAAGTAAGTCTAACAGCCAACTTGGCCAGTTCTCCCAAAGCACACACCCTTGAGAAGAGCCTGGGTCGCTCCCGGTCGTTTGGGCAGTTTCTCCCCAAGAAGATCAAGCACACTGCATGTGTAGTGAAAAATCAACACTAAACCTCCAGAACCATTTGCACAAAAGAAAAAGGGGATCAATCTGGGTTGAGAAGGAGTGGTGCTTATCAAAGGTTAACCACGTAGTACAAGTCTGCTCAGTCTCCTTGGTAAAGAGCAAATGGACAAAAGAACCCACTCCTTACCCAGAATTTTCCAAACATTAACCAATGCCCATAGCAGCTTAGTAAGGTCAATGAGGTTTTACAAATAGGGAAATATGTTCTGAGGATACCAAAAAAGAGAGGACCAGGCCCCTGGGCCAATGTCCTCTGTGCTTTTGACCTGGTATACAGATTACTCAAAAAAAAAAAAAAGACTGTCCAAGGCCTGTTTACCACTTCAGTATAGAAAGCGGCTCTCAGTTCTCAATTTCATATATAAGAGACTATGTTTTAAGATACAAAGTCTATATCAAAGGTGGCAGGACTGCTTTGCTTATCACTTTGTCAATTATTCTCAAAAATTTCAGTAATTAGTTAAGGAAGATTTTCTGTATATATATATATATATATATATAGTGACTATAACATTTCTCAAATCTCACTGAATAGTATACTGAAGATCTGTGCATTCCCCAGTATGCAAATTTAACCTACAAAATAGGTTTTGTAGGTTAAAGCATCAAAGATCATTATTTAATAACCCAACAAGGAAGCACCAAGGGGAAGCCCCATATCATACCACAAAAAGACAAAAATCCCAGTTAATAAGCTCGCTCTTTTTTCCTTCAGCCCATATCTCCAACTTCTGGGCACTAATTAATCCTTAGGAATCAAATGGCCACAGGGCCTTCACAGCCTCCACTAAGCAGAGAGGAGAGGGTCTCAGGGCAGAGTGCAGACTTTCATCTGCCTGTGAGCATGTAGACCACACTCATCAACTAGAGTTGCCTCAGATATCAGGCAAAGTAACACACACCATCCCTGTGTCAAAGGCATCATGGAAAAAAGCAAGTATCTCCTCTGAGCCAGATTAAGAAGAAATGAATTGAAATTTCATTGATAATCACATGGCCCAAATTAGTCTCTCATAATTGTCAGTGAGATTCTTATCAGACTGTGCAGAGTAAGCTGAGGAATGTAAAACGGTACAAATGTAAATAAGTTGTATACCAATGGAAATTGCCACTTTCATCGGCAAGTAGCTAAAAGAATATTTCAGCTGAAAAGCCAAGTCTATTTTGTTCAGAAGTAAACACAGAAATGAAATACATAAGATGATCTCTTTGAAGGGTTAATAAAAGCACCTTTTACTATAGATTTTAAAAGGGGGGGGTGGAGTACCTTCTTGACAGAAATGCCAGCTTTAACCATTGGCAGGCTGGAGAAAACACAAATGACACCTAAGATAACTGGTATAAGCTAAAGTGTATGTTTATTTTTTAAAATAACTCTTTAAAAGAACTCCAGTGCAATTCCAAAGTCAGTCATTCTTACTAGCAGTCTTAAAAAAAAGCATTATCAACACTGGCTCTATAAACATTAATTACTCATGCTCATTTCTGACATGTGCCTCCCTCCCCTAAAGACTATTAAATACAGCCACTTCAGCATGTAAGGGGATTGCCCTTGTGGCTCAGCTGGTAAAGAATCTGCCTGCAAAGTGGGAAACTTGGGTTCAATCCCTGGGTTGGGAAGATCCCTTGAGAAGGGAAAGGCTATCCACTCCAGTATTCTGGCCCGGAGAACTCCATGGACTGTATAGTCCACGGGTTCACAAAGAGTCGAACATGACTAAGCAACTTTCACTTTCACTCAGTGTGTAAGAACGGACTATCTTGGAAGATAAACTGCTGCTGCTAAGTCACTTCATTCGTGTCCGACTCTGTGCGACCCCATAATGGTAGCCCGCCAGGCTCCCCCGTCCCTGGGATTCTCCAGGCAAGAACACTGGAGTGGGTTGCCATTTCCTTCTCCAATGCGTGAAAGTGAAAAGTGAAAGTGAAGTCGCTCAGTCATGTCCGACCCTTAGCGACCCCATGGACTGCAGCCCACCAGGCTCCTCCGTCCACGGGATTTTCCAGGCAAGACTACTGGAGTGGGGTGCCATTGCCTTCTCCATGGAAGATAAACAGGGCTTCTATAACGCTTTATAACACTAAACTGATGTAAGGCTGCAATGTCCCCATGGGCTCATCTGGTGACACTACCAAAGTCAAAGTTTCAATATTTTTCAGTCTCCTAGGCTGAAACATGGTCTTAGAAATCATCTAATACAGTTGTTTTCAAACTTTAAAAAAACTGTGGAATCCTTCCTCTTTTTAATAAAAAAAAAAGTTCCCATCAGATGTCCTTCTACCTTCTTTTTGCCTCATCCTACTAAAAAGATACAAAATCATCCATCAATAATAACAGATACAGAAAGAGACTTGCAGGTCAGGTCACTGCACCCCACATGTCTACTCTGTGCCCAGTCGAAACAGCTTTCCCCACATTTCTATTCTTATTCACAAGCAAACCAGGAGGCTACTCTACAGAATCCTGGGACTCCAGGTAAGTAGAGCTTGAAAAAAAAAAAAAAAATCACTGATCTGGTTCAATCTTTCACTTTACAATTAAAAGCAAAATGAGAGGCAGTATGGGATAACTAAAAAGGAGACCATGGAAAAAACATCAGTTCTGTTCCAAGCCCTTGCTAGGTATGTGACCTTGAGCAAATCTCTTAAAACTCTTTAAACTTCCTCATTATAAAATGGGAGTAATCATATCTTTGCCCAGTATTTTTTGCAAAATCATTTTGTGAACAGCAAAGCACTGCTCTGTACACCCACGATATATGGTAAATGCTCACTAACGCGTGACTAAACAATGCTGACCATTCTGAGCTTGCGTGCTGTTGATGTGCTGAAGGGAAAAAGAAGCCCGCAATAGGGCTGAATAATAACTTGAGGGCATATATGCTGCTCAGCACCCAACCATTAATTTTTTATGGTTAAGAATGTCCCCAAGCAATCCATGGTTGAAATCCAGGTCAAATGTAAATACAACCCGATGAAACAATCTAGCCTACAAACTGTACACTAATAAAAGACTGTTTGGGTACATCTCTGCTATGAGCCTTATACTTGGGTGCTGGCCATTTAGCGCTCGGGCTTCTCTCTGGTCACTGAACGCCCCACTAGTAAGTTTAAAACGAGTCACTGCCATTTCAACTGCTTAAAGGGTAAGGAGGCAACAGTGAATTTAAGAAACCAGTTAAAAAGAAGGATGGAGAAAATAAAGCCAGAGATACCATTAAAACGGAGCATGAATGGAAAGAAAATATATGTATATGTGTGTGTGTGTGTGTGTATTATTCAAAGAATTTCTAAGAGCAATGGAAAGGCTCTTCTCACCAGAAAAAAAGAAAAGTTGGAAAATACTACCAATGTAATTCTTTTTTCAGAACACAAAAATATCTTTTTAAAAGTTGTGTTTATAAGCTCATGCATATTCATAAAATGATTCATTTGGTAGGAACATATAGTCATCCAGAAGCAGTGAAAAAGCTATAGCTTTAAATGCTCAATCTACTCATCTAGACTTAAAGGTTATAGTAGCATTTCTGGAGAACATATTACTCATCACTGCTCTAACTATACATCTCTGTATAGAAAACATGGAAAACAGGGTGGACTAGTAGTACACAAGTTTGTCACTGACGACGGTTAAAAAAGTCAAACCACATTAGAAAATAGCATGGAACTCTGTTACCATCTGCATAGTTCATCATCCTGGAAATTTCACATCACAGACCATAAGCACACGGACTACTTTCAGGGAAGGCTGTTTTCTGGCAGCCTGACTCACCCTACCCCATCTTCAGTGTCTAAACATGTGACGAGACAATGCAAAAATTAAGCAACAGGTCAATAATGCAACCAAATTAGAGCAAAGCAAGGTAAACTGATCCTGTAATTGATGGGTATGTCATTCCTAAGTTCTGAGTAATTCTCCTCTTATTTCAACGAAGATAGCACACTACACACATGCAACCTGAATATACAGGATGCTACTACCGATAATAATATTAACTAAAATTTAGAGAATTTACTGTTTAGAAAGCACAAATATTAAAGAACTGAAACCCAAAGAAAGGAAATGACTTGCTTAAAATTATGAAGACACTAAGAAATAATGGTAGGACTCAAAGTCAAGGGCTATGACTCTAAATTCTGTAATTTTCCTTCAACCTTTTTTCATTTATCAACATGAAATCTTTCATTCATGAAACCTTTCATTCACTCATTCATTCATTCCTTTATCTAGTGAAGAAATAGTTATTCAACATCTGTATGTTGCACACTATTCTCTTCCTAAGGAAACAAAAAGGGTACGCCTGCTTTAGGTGGTAAGGAAGTATATGCTGCAACCTAGCATAATGGTCCAGGAAAGATTAACCCGTTAAAAAAAGATGCCAGGGTAGGAAGTGGCAAACAGAAATGGATATGTGGCACAATGGGAACACAAATGAGGAAGCCCTTAACTCTTCCTACAGAGAGCAAGACAGAGGCCCATAGGGAGTTCTAATACTGCCGGAATCTTGGACCATGAAAGAAATCTAGCAAGCAGATAGAGGAGAGAGGGGACATGTCAGAAAATAAAAATACAATGGGCAAAGGCATAAAGGCCAGAAAATTCACACATAATATCGTGAGGGAACCAGCTCAGCACGTGTGTGTCTGTGGTCCTCAGTTGTGTCCCATCCTTTGTGACCCCATGGACTGCAGCCCACCAGGCTCCTCTGTCCTTGCAATTTTTCAGGCAAGAATACTGGAGTGGGTTGCCATACTCAAGGGGATCTCCCCGACTCAGGGACAGAACTTGCCTCTCCTGCATCTCCTGCATGGGCAGGCAGATTCTTCACCTCTACATCATCAGCTCAGCATGACTGGGAGCCATATCAGGCACCACTAGCAAAGAAAATGGAAAACAGGTAAGGGCCATGGCAATCAAGACCAAGCTCACTGATGGAATGCTAAGGAAAATGGGCTTTGTTTTACCGGAAATAGAAGACAGTGAAGGTGAGTAACATGCTGAAACATAGGCTTTAAAAAGATCTAACTAGTTTTAGTGTAGCGGATGGAACTGAGGGATTAAAGGCCAGAAACAAGCAAATCAGTTAAAACTCTACTGCAGTGGTACACAAATTGAGTGCACATATTAAGGCAGTAAGGAAAATGAAGAACAGGTAACAAATTAGAGATCTAATTTAGAAACAGAATCTTAAAATTTAGTGACTTGCAAGAAGTGGCCAGGCAAGGCTCCAGAAGTAATCTAGGCTAACTCTCAGATTTCTGGCTTATCCTTTTGATGAAGAAGTTGTTTTGGTTAGATAAATAATGAGTTCTGCTTTAGATAACTGAATTAAGTCTGTGATATCTATGTAGCATAAGATCAAAATGTCCAGGATACAGGTAGAAACTGGGCCCTAAAACTCAGAAGACATACAGGATTTAGGGTTAGGGTTAGGGTTAGGGTTAGTCATTTGGGAGTAAGTTGCTCTTGAAGACATGGACCTATTGCCAGTTAGCCTGGAAAGATATAGAGAGAAGAGACCAAGAAGAGAACGTTAAGGAACTCTACAAAGAAGAGCGGAATATGAGGGGACATACACTGAAACAATATTTCTGTAAAGTATTCTGCATTTGGTAATGTGTAGTTTTCAAAGGCCTCTTAAGATGCACACACCTGATGACCCAGTAATTTCACATCAAAGAGCTTAAGGAAGGAATCAGAAATCCTGACAGTGGTTCAGGCAAAAAAAGTTCATCATAGGATTATTTATAATAGCAAAAGAACGAAAATATTTGAGGGCTTCATAAAAAGATAGATTTATTATAAAGCAAAACATGGATACAGAAAGAAAAAGTAAAAGCTTGATGAGCTAATAAGGTGACCGTTCTTGTAACTGAGACCTGGTCAAGAAACAGAAGGCTGCCAGCCGGCCCAGGAGCTTCTCTTTGTGCATCAGCCCAATCATAACCTTCCTCTGTCCTCCAAAGTGCCCACTACTCTGACTCCTGATGTTCACCGTCACAGAAGTGGGTACTTTGTATCCGCTCCTTATCTCCTAACAGTTTAATTACTCAAATGTGCATTTCTAGACAATATTGTTTAATTTGGCAAAATATTTTAAATGTATAAGAGAGGAATGGTCAAGTACATTGTAGTACATCCATATAATGAGTGTGAAAGCTATTTAAAATTATATTCATAGATACTTTTCAGTGATACAAAAAAAAATTCACATTGGTCGAAAAGAGCAGGACACAGCCCCTATATTCAGTTAACTATGTAAAATTAAAATGCACAGAATAAAAAAAGAAAAGGGTATAAAATACAACAAAATGTTAGGGGAAGTTACATACGGGGAGCAAGATCACTTGTGTTTTTTGCTTTCTTCTTTAGCCTTCTTTTTTGCATGTACCAAATTAAATAATGTTCATGGATTACTTTTTTCTTCTTTTTAAATGAACTCTTTTTTTAGCATATCTCACTGAGGCTCTACTTTGCAAATCCTGAATGACTAATAATGCTGAACATCTCTTCCAGTGCTTATGCGCCATCTGCATATCCTTGTCAGTCAAATGTCTCTTCATGTCTTTTGTCATTTACTAATTGGATTGCTTTTTACTACTGAGTTTTCGAGTTCTTTACATATTGTAGACACTAGTCTTTGTTGGACATGTGGTTCACAAACATTTTCTCCCAGTCTGTAGTTTATCTTTTCTTTTTTTTTTTTTCGGACAGTCTTTAGCAGAGCAAAAGTTTTTTGGTTTTCATGAAATCCAATTTGTCAAATTTTCTTTTTATGAATTCTGCTTTTGATATCAAATCTGAGAAGTCATTGCCTAGCTCTAGATGCCAAAGTTTCCTCCTGTTCTTTTCCTAAGTTTTTTTAGTTTTACGCTTGCATTTAAATCTATGATCCATTTTGAGCTAATTTTTACATAATAGATGAAGTTTAAGGCAAAGTTCCTTTTTTTGCTTATGATGTCCAATTGGTTCAGCATCATGACTGAAAATGCTTTCTTTCCTCTGTTGAACTGCTTCTGTATATTTGTCAAAAATCAATTGGACAATGGGTAACAGGCAATGTTCTAGAATTAGACAGTTCTAGAATTAGATCGGAGAAGGCAATGGCAACCCACTCCAGTACTCTTGCCTGACAAATCCCATGGACGGAGGAGCCTCGTAGGTCGCTAGGAGTCGGACACAACTGAGCAACTTCACTTTCACTTTTCACTTTCATGCATTGGAGAAGTAAATGGCAACCCACTCCAGTGTTCTTGCCTGGAGGATCCCAGGGACGGGGGAGCCTGGTGGGCTGCCATCTATGGGGTCACACAGAGTCGGACACGACTGAAGCGACTTAGCAGCAGCAGCAGCAGCAGACTAGATAGTGGTGAATGTTGTACAACTCAGTGAATATACTAAGAATCACTGAACTGTACACTTTAAAAGGGAAGATTTTTCTGGTTTGTGAATTATACCTCAATTTAAAAAAAACCCCACTGAAGATAGAGGTATAGGTCCCTATTCCGTAACTCCTTGTTCTCTATTCTTTCCACTGATCTATGTCTGTCCCTCCCCCAATATCACACAAAGGTAATTACTCTGTAAGAAGTCCTGAAATCAGATAGACTGATTCTTCCTAGTTTTTCTTATATTTAGCTAATCCAGTTTTTCTGTCTTTCCACAGATATTTTATAATAATCTTGTCTATATCTACAAAAAAAAATCCTGCCGAAGTTTTATAGGAATTGTTGTAAACTTGTATGTCAATCTGAGAAGAACTGACATCTTTATTGTGCTGAGCCTTCCAATCCATAAACACAGTATATCTCTTCATTTATACAGAACTTTGATTTGTCTCATCAGATTTTGCAGTTTTCAGCATACAAGCTTCATTAAATATACAGTTAAACATTATTTTTAATTTGAGAAACTATAAATGATATTGTATTTACTTAGTTTTTTAGTAAACTAAACACGTTCTCTATGAGTATAGAGAAGTGCAACTGATTTTTGTATGTTTAACTTATATCCTGTGACTTTGCTAACACACACATTATTTCTAGGAATTTATCAGATTGTTTTCTACATAGCCAATCATGACATCGGTAGATACAAAGATTTTATTTCTTCCTTCCTGCCCAATATGTCCTTTATTTCTTTTTCTTGCCTTATTGCACTAGGTAGAACTTCCAGCAATATGCTGACTAAGAGTAATGAGAACAGACATCCTTGACTTATTCCCAATCTTAGGAGAAAAGCACTCCATTTTCACTGTTAAATACAATGGTAGATATACAGTTTTTTGTAAAAGTTTTCTATCAAGTTGAGAAAGCTGTGCTCAAAAAGGCTAGATCCTTCTAAGATTATATATATATAAAAAAGAGCCTGCAACTCATCAAGGGAAAGGTAACTACTTATTTCTCTCTCTCCCTCTCTTATGTGTATATATCCAAATAGCACTCTATTAACTTCACAAGGCAAAACAGGTACTGTCTAAGTAATCCACTCTATGGTAAATTATCTACACTTGACTCTTTACCAATGCTAATTAAATTAAACCATGCTGTTTCCTATCAGGCATTTCCTACCAGCATAGCCCTGTCATAAAGATAAGATAATAACTTTCTGTTTTAAACTGGTAACCTAGATAACTTGAAAAATTAGATTATTAAATATAGTAATGGCAGAAACTATGCCACACACTGCTTATATTCCTACTGTGCCTTTGTAAGACCCAGCAATAAATAAAGCTATT
Organism: Bos indicus x Bos taurus; assembly: GCF_003369695.1. Taxonomy (NCBI): domain Eukaryota; kingdom Metazoa; phylum Chordata; class Mammalia; order Artiodactyla; family Bovidae; genus Bos; species Bos indicus x Bos taurus. The sequence continues at coordinate 56,604,952 of NC_040090.1, read as the reverse complement.
GATTTAAGTCACTATTTTATGGCATCATTATATAGTTTTTCAAAAAGAAAAGGTCAAATGTTTCAACCTCTTCAGTATGAATTATCATACACTACATCACCATTTAAGTATGCTAGATATTTACAACCTACAGAGAAACAGAGTTTGTTTCCCACTTCTCAAATATCTCATCCAAATAGTAGAAATGGGTTTCTTTTTCACATTTGGTAACAGGAGGCTAGTTGAAAAGGAGAAAAAGCCCCTTTCAAGTTATAACAACTAAAGTCTTAAGACAGAGCAAAAACAATAATAAAAATCACTTGTCTACTTTTTGTAGATTCCTTAGGAATCTTTCCATTGACTAATATTCTATTAATAGTCTGAAGCATTTAAAATATTCTCTATCCCATGGCTATCATAAAGTGAGGTGGGGAAGGCTCAAAATGAGCAGACTGGCCTCTACTCAGGGAGTGTGTATGTGTGTGTGTGCATCCCTTATGCTTTGTACACACAAGCTATAAAATAAAAAAATAAATGTACACAAAGTCAGGTCCACGTTACAAAACTTCTTACATTCATTGTTTATTCTGGAAGTCAGGCTAAGCCACAAATTAAAGCATTTTTCAAAGACTGTATTTTCAAGCCACTAACTTAGAAATGTTGCGTTATATAAAAGAACTCACCCTGTATATGTCAATATGACTGAAAGCAATAAGTATCTATCATTTCAAGTAGGATAGAAGTTATAAATTCCCACCCCAGTGCCAATAACTGGTTAAGTGCTTACTCTTAGTTTGAGTTCTTCTAGGCCTAGAACCCCACTGACCCCAACTAATATGCTAAGTAAACAATGGGCCTAAAGCTTTACTAGTTCTTCATCACCAAAAAGAAAAAGCTGTATCTACTCCCCAAGTTTCATTTTACTTCTAACTGGAACACAAACAAAACCCAAAAGGTAAATTCAAAAAAGGGAAGGGAGCAGGGAATGGCTTTGAGCAATTAAAAAAAATCAGAAAGTTCACGTAACTAAGCTCATGAATTAATTTTACATAACAATTATTATCACATTTCATTTCCAACTCACAGCATATTAAAAGAGGAAAAGTAGAAAAGGGAACCAGGAGAGAAAAATATCTGTTAAGAGTATCAGCGAGGAAACAGACAGCAGAAGTATTACAAAACAGAATTCAACGAAACATTTAGTTCATTCAATTCATGGGAAAGAGCCCTATACACTTTAGCACAAAATATCATGTTCATAGTGATGAACCTAAGTTATCAAATAAACTTAAATTATACTCAGTATGTTCTGTTTTTTTAAAAAAGAAAATATTAAATATACATATTAGGAAAGTGTCACTATTAAGCTCATGAGTTAAACAGATCTTTAGATTAAAGCATGTACTACTGGCTCTGTAACCTTAGACAAGTTACCTAAATTTGCTAAGACTCAGTTTCCTTATATGTGAAATGGAGCTAATAAAACATACCTTACTGAGTTGTTGTCTGGTACTAAGAGCAGGACAATTGCTAGTCATTCCAGCTACTACTGCTATCACTATCACTACCACTATTACTCGCATTAGAAGGAGTTCTGTTACAAATGGTTTTTATTGAGGGAGATATGCTCAGTCGTGTCTGACTCTTTGTGACCCCACAGACTGTAGTTCACCAGGCTTCTCTGTTCATGGGATTTTCCTGGTACAAATACTGGAGTGAATTGCCATTTCCTCTTCCAGGGGACCTTTCTGGTCCAGGGATCGAAACTGTGTCTCCTGTGTCTCCTGCATCACAGGTGGATTCTTGACCACTGAGCCCCTGGGAGTTGCAGGAGGGATAATTACACACAATAAAACACACATATCAGTACACCTTTTGATGACTTTTGACAAATGAATGCACCCATGTAACCATCATTTCGATCAAGATCTAGGGTATTTCCTCTAGAAAGTTCTCTCCTACTCTTTTCTACTCAATTCCATCCATCTACCCAGAGACAACCACTATTCTGATTTCTGTGACCATCACTTAGTTTTACCTGTTCTATTATAGGGAGAAATGGAATCATAGAGCATGCAGTTTTTGTGTCTGCGTTCTTTTATTCAACATAAAGTTTTTGAGATTCATTTCAAGTTTTCTTTTAATTTACTTTACTAAAATCATTAAAAATTATTTGCTATGAATATGCCAAAACTTATTTATCTGTTGGCTGTTTCAATTTTGAGGCTATGATCCACATTTTTTTTAAACCATCAGTTCAGTTCAGTTCAGTTGCTCAGTCACGTCTGACTCTTTGCGAGTCCATGGACTGCAGCGCGGAGGCTTCCCTGTCCTTCACCAACTCCCAGAGCTTGTTCAAACTCATGTCCATCCAGTTGATGATGCCATCCAACCACCTCATCCTCTGTCATCCCCTTCTCCTCCTGCCTTCAATCTTTTCCAGCATCAGGGTCTTTTCCAATGAGTCAGTTCTTCACATCAGGTGGCCAAAGTATTGGAGTTTCAGCTTCAGCATCAGTCTTTCCAATGAATATTGAGGACTGATTTCCTTCAGGATTGACTGGTTTGATCTCCTAGCTGGCCAAGGGAGTCTCAAGAATCTTCTCCAACACCACAGTTCAAAATCATCAATTCTTCAGTGCTCAGTTTTCTTTATGGTCCAACTTTCACATCCATACATGACTACTGGAAAAACCACAGCTTTGACTAGATGGATCCTCGTTGGCAAAGTAATAATGTCTCTGCTTTTTAACATGCTGTCTAGGCTGGTCAGAGCTTTTTTTCCAAGGAGCAAGTATCTTTTAATTTCATGGCTGCAGTCAGCATTTGCAGCAATTTTGGAGCCCAAGAAAATAAAGTCTGTCATTGTTTCCATTGTTTCCCCATCTATTTGCCATGAAGAGATGGGACCAAATGCCATGATCTCATGTTTTTTTGAATGTTGAGTTTGAAGCCAGTTTTTTCACTCTCCTCTTTCACTTTCATCAAGAGGCTCTTTAGTTCCTCTTTGCTTTCTGCCATGCGGGTGGTGTATGTGCCTATCTGAGGTTATTGTTATTTCTCCCTGCAATCTTGATTCCAGCCTGTGCTTCATCGAGTCCAGCTTTCACAAGATAGGGTATATAATTAAGATTCATTTACCAGTAGTATTCACTGTACAAAATATCTTACCGATAATAAGAGAAACATTAAAATATAAAATGCAGATATTTTAAGGCTTGTTAGAGGGCTCTGAAATGATTAAATCATATTTCTCAATAAATATATAATTGAGATTTCATTTACTCACACAGCAATCTTTCATCATATATGATGGATAATTTTTAATTCGGCATATGATAAAATCCTCAACACTACAAATAAATTAAAATCCTATACTAAACAGGAGGAACTTTCTGTTCCTGTCAACTCAGGTTGATCCATCTGATGGAGAACTTCAGCAAACAGTCTTATATGATATTCAAACTCCTGATACAGATCTAAATGATTTTCTACCCAAAAAAGGATGGTTCCCACCCATGCCTAGTACTGCTGACTGCAGCTATGTATTTTTGCCAGTGTCCTTTAATGCTGGTTTACAAGAATGAACCTTATTTCATGGGATGAAAAAGAAGCCCATGTTTAAAGAATTCATCTCTTTAGTCATTCTTAAATAATTAACTTTACTCTTCCTTAAATAATTTTTGTACAGCGAAAACCCATGTTCTGGCTGATAATAATAATGCAATTTCTCTCAACACAATACATTCTAAGTCAACTCAGGGAAGAAATTCTGCCACTTTAGTGAAGACCCTATCCTCCCTGAATTTAGACAATGACTAGGGCTTCCCAGGTGGCTCAGTGGTAAAGAATCCACCTGCCAATGCAGGAGATGAGGAGACAAGGATTTGATCCCTGGGTTGGGACGATCTCCAGGAGGAGGAAAAGGGAACCCACTCCAGTATTCTCGCCTGCAAAATTCCATGGACAAAGGAGCCTGGCAGGCTATATAGTCCAGGGGGTCGCAGAGTCAGACACAACTGACACTCACGCACACAGACTTGGAACTAGTTATCTGAAGAGAGTGGTTTTCAAAATATGTCCAAAAAATATCAGGGTTTAGCAAACATTTACATTACTTTCACTTACTAAATAAACTTTAACTATGGGCTTCCCTTGTGGCTCAGATGGTAAAGAATCTGTCTGCAATGTGGGAGACCCGTGTTCAACCCTGAGTTAGGAAGAACCCCTGGAGAAGGGCATGGCAATCTACTCCGGCATTCTTGCTTGGAGAATCCCATGGACAGAAAAGTCTAGCAGGCTACAGTCCATGCGGTCGCAGAGTCGAACACAACTGAAGTGACTTAGCACACACAGCACAACTATTTCTTCAATAACAAAGATGCACACAGATGTGTTATATGCCAATTATAATAAAACAGAAACAAGTTCCAGGCAATTTCACCTTCCAGGTTAACTTGCTTTTGTGAAGGACTCAAAAAAAGGCTTCTCCAGCCATTTCTGTCAACTGAATGTTCTTCTTCTTCTTACTCAGGACTGTATACACCCGCTTACGTAAAGTGATTCTAGCACACACAGAGGCTGCACTCCTAACTGTCAGGCAACACTGCCTCAGCACATGCTCTACATGACGTAACATGACTGTTACAAAATAAGTGAATCTATAATGTAAAGGTTTGGGTCCTTGTGTCCTACTTTTGTATTTATGATAGCATTATCATAAGTTTTGGGGCTATCCCAGTGGCTCAGTGGTAAAGAATCTGCCTACAATGCAGGAGACTCATGTTCGATCCTTGGTTCGAGAAGATCCCCTGGAGAAGGAAATGGCAACCCACCCTAGTACTCTTTGCCTGGCAAATTCCACGGACAGAGGAGTCTGGAAGGCTACAGTCCATGGGGTAGCAAAAGAGGCAGACACGACTTAGCAAATAAACAACATCATCATAAGCTCCTAATCCTTCTTCAATCACTTAATGTTTGCAGTAAGGTAAAATGATTAATCAACCATATCAATGAGCCATATCTAAATATGATTCAAATTTTGGGATTTAAGAAAAATAATAATGGATGTAACAAGACTGATCATATTCAAGCCAAGTTTGACAACTGGTATTAGAAACCAATGCCAACCAATTCTTCAACCACTATCAAATACATTGATAACATATCATTATGAAATGATAAAGTCTCATATCAATAAATAAGGTAATAGCAATTTGTCACTGAAAATCACCTTTTACAGCAAGAAAAAGTATATATCTCAGCTTCTTGATATATTTAATGAAACCAAATCTTATAAAATCAATTTGTGATCCCTGTTAAGTTATGACATAGTTGGAGGGTGGGGAGCAGGGAAAAGTAGGCATAAAAAGAAAGCTTGATGTTATTGAGAGGCAGAGAAAGCATTCAAATAAAATTTAATTCTAACAATGAAAATATCACACCATTGTTCAAGATAAGTTTTTACAAAGAACAGGAATAACTAGTACACACTCTGAAGGAAAAGCTTATCAAATCCTAGGTGGCGCTAGTGGTAAAGAACCCGCCTGCCAATGCAGGAGACATTAAGAGACGCAGGTGGGATCCCCGGGTCAGGAAGAAACCCTGGAGAAGGGCACGGCAACCCACACCAGTATTCTTGCCTGGAGAATCCCACGGACAGAGGGGCCGGGGTGCTGGAGTCCATGGGGTCGCACAGAGCTGGACACGGCTGAAGTGACTTAGCTGCACACATGCCACTAACACTGTAAAGAAGTTTATTTGATGACTACACTACTGTTTAAATATGATTATAACCATTATTAGAAAATAAGATATTAGAGAAAAACATCTACAATATCTGAACAACTGAAAGGCTAAAATTAGGTGAAATTTTTACACTTTAACTAAACAAGGACATGAGAAATGTTGGAAATTTCTAATTTTTTAAATAATAGGTTCATGCAACAAGCAATGATGAAAACAGCTTATCTGTAAAACATCACATACAATAGGAAGGAAAAACTTAAGCAGTAGTTAGATAACTTTTTACTATGCCCTCAAATAAGTTGGTTAAAACATAATGAGAATGTACTAGTGGTAATAAAATAATGGCAGGGAAAACTGTAGTAGTGGCTCTTATAAAAAGCTATTACCTAAATATAGTTTAAGAACGAACGGCATGCTCCATAGACCAGCATGAGCTGTTAAGAAAATGCCAGTATGTTCAAACTATTGATTTATTAAGGCATGGTCTTTACACTGCAGATTTCACAGTTATTTGTAAGTATATAATGAGTTCTAGAATCTCTTTTTTCATTTTGAGAAACTGGTTAGTTCTATTATATATAGTTCAAATAAAGTCCCCTCCTCAAAACAAATTAAGGGTAGGAAGAGAAGGGGACGACAGAGGATGAGATGGTTGGATGGCATTGCCGACGTAATGGACATGAGCTTGAGCAAACTTTGGGAGACAGTGAAGGACTGGGAAACCCAGCGTGCTGCAGTCCATGGGGTCTGAAGAGTTGGACATGACTGAGCTACTGGAACAACAACAATGATTTCAGAGCAACATAAGCACAGTAATGGTGAAGGGCATAGATGTGAGCCTAGCTCTGTCACTCACTCACCAGCTGTAAACTCGGTACTGGAGACTTTAACTCACTGTGCCTCAGTTTTTTCATTTGTAAACTAGAGATGAAATGTTTGTTGTTTGGAAATCAATACATGTAAAGCTCCCACCAGGAGTCTAGGGCTTAGGTGCTCAAAAACATTAGATGTTGCTGTTGCTGTTAACCAAAGTGCTCTAAATTTTTTTTTTTTTTTTTTTACCATTTACAAGGACTTTTCTGTGTAAATCAGGATTACTCTTGATACTGTGCAACAACAAAAAAATAAATAACCTAGAGCTCCACGAAGGGCAAGGCATTGGTGGTTTGATGGCTAATAGAATTCTCGCTTCCCCTAGTAGAGCTCATCAAACACAGACTGACTTTCTTAAACATTCAGCAAACTTATAAATAGATTTATACTAATTTATCAGTTTCACACTCATTAGGGCTCCAGATAAAAATTCATTTACAAAACCTCAGACTAGATCAAGGAGCTCAGGATAGAAATTTTGGCTATAAAAATGTTTTTTGAGAAAGCAACCCAATCAGAAGTAGTCTTACACTCAGCTTTTAAAATATCTGATATAGATAACAGTGCTAATTCATCCAAACTCAAAACTGCAGGCTCCAAGGTGAACCTATTTTCAAAAGAATAAAAACACTTCAAAAAATGTTTTGGAGAAAAAAAAAGAAGACAATGAATTATTTTCCTCTCTGGTCTGTGTAGTAAGGAAGGTGTGTGAGGCTCGAATAAGAGAATTGTTTTCAGTGAGAAAAGAGAAACAATAAAGAAAAATACAAAATTAAAAGGGAAAATAAAAGTTAAAGCAATGTTATGTGTATTTACCACAATTTAAATTTTTAATTAAATCAAAACAAATTATCTTCCATGACACCATGCAGAGCAGAAAACTGTACTTCCCTAAAATCCAAAAATCCATTGTTTTTGTATAATATGCTGCTGCTAAGTCACTTCAGTCGTGTCTGACTCTGTGTGATCCCGCAGACGGCAGCCACCAGGCTCCCCCGTCCCTGGGATTCTCCAGGCAAGAACACTGGAGTGGGTTGCCATTTCCTTCTCCAATGCATGAAAGTGAAAAGTGAAAGTGAAGTCGCTCAGCCGTGTCCAACTCTTCGGGACCCCATGGACTGCAGCCTACCAGGCTCCTCCATCCATGGGATTTTCCAGGCAAAGTAATGGAGTGGGGTGCCATTGCCTTCTCCATTGTATAATACAGAAACAGGAAATAAAATTTTCAAAAATAATAAGGTAATAAATTGCTCCTCATAAAAACACAAAGAATATGTAAGTTGTGTTTTGCTGAAAGTTGAGATACTTTGGTAAGAAGACATTTTGCAAACTGTTCTCAGAAAAAAATAACTGTAACAAAAGGAAACATGGATGCTATGGGGACTATCCGTGGGTTCATGGGCTCTTACAAAGCTTTGGAAGGTCTACTCTATAGAGCTAGCATTCTGACTCTACTTATAGAAGATCCAGAGCTCCTGAAGGAAGAAAAGCCTTAAAAACTAAGGTAGCAATCATCATGGGAAATACTTTAGGAAATAACTTGAGGCTTGTGTTCTCCCCACAATTTTTTAGAGGGAAGAAAAAAAAAAATGAAGATCTAACTATATCTTCTCAAGAGCTCAAAATAGTTTCTTTAAAGTAGAATTTTGGATTTTTCTCCCCTAACAAAAATATCATATTTTGTCATTATGCCATCACAGCAACTTGTATTAATGTAGCATTAGTTCCTTCAGAATTGTTACATGCCACCAAGCCAAAGTCAGCACAGAAAATACACTAAATGATTGTTTGGCAAAATAGTTAGAGCTCCCAACAAGGCAATGACGAACAAAAAAATAATTCTTACGAAAGTTGGGGTATTACATAAAGTATGCCGATTCCTTTTAAATGTGAAACCCCAATTCATTAAGAAATAAATCCCTTAGAAGAAAATTCAGAGCACCACATCAACCAGGTCATTCATTTCTAACGTTACAAGATGAGTGCAGCAAAATTAAAATGTGTTTTATACAATATTAACCAATCATGGCACCCGACTCCAATACTCTTGCCTGGAAAATCCCATGGGCAGAGGAGCCTGGTAGGCTGCAGTCCATGGGGTCGCTGAGGATTGGACGTGACTGAGCGATTTCACTTTCTCTTTTCACTTTCATGCACTGGAGGAGGAAATGGCAACCCACTCCAGTGTTCTTGCCTGGAGAATCCCAGGGAACAGGGGAGCCTGGTGGGCTGCCGTCTATGGGGTCACACAGAGTCGGACACGACTGAAGCGACTTAGCAGCAGCAGCAGCAACCAGTCATGTAAAATCTTCATTTTAAATGTCTGCTTGTTTACCTGCTTCTGTCTTTAAAATATTTGGTGATAAAAATTAAAGCAAAGTAAAGAATACAATCTTTTTCTCTCCAAACCAAAAAACCACTCAAGTACTTATCTAGGAAGACTTTGGTGCCCAGAATCTTGGTTGTGTCTGTGGCAAAGGGGATAACTGCTTTTATCAAGGCCATAGGCAAACACCATGTGGCCCGAAAAGTCTGAAAGATTCTAAGGGTTCTTATGAAATGTTCTAAAGGATGTTCTTGCCATCTGAGACGCAAGAAAACTTCCCAGGGTAAATCCAGGGAAAAATAAGAGTCACTATAAAATGTATGCTATAGTTGTTGTTGTTTAGTTGCTAAGTCAACCCCATGGACCCCATGGACTGTAGCTCACCAGGCTCCTCTGTCCATGGAATTTCCCCAGCAAGAATACTGGAGTGGATGCCATTTCCTTCTCCAGGGGATCTTCCCAACTCAGGGATTGAACCTGCATCTTCTGCATTGGCAAGTGGATTCTTTACCACTGAAACACCAGAGAAGCCCCATAAAATGTATAGGGAAAAATAAATTAGTAACAGCTCTCGTCCTCAAGCAGCTTAACATTAACAATAAAAGTCAACTACAAGAGACAACACAAAGCAAAACAAGATTAATTGCCACATGACTCAGAGACAATTAAGCGAGTTCAAAGGAGAGAACAGATCACCTGAGCCAGAATAAACAGAAAGCTCCCCTAAGGCTGAGAAGTGTTTAAGCAAGGCGATGGGCCGAAGTTCTTAGAAGGAGGAAGGCCACTGAGGCACTGCCTCCACTCCCATCCTGACAGAGGAGGCTACATTCAATGTGGATCTGACACCTTTTATCACCATAAGTAACTAATATGAATGACGATGGAAAAGACACCTAACTCATTTCCAGGTTCCTGCCACTCCCAAATAATACAGCAAGCGTCAAGACCTAAAGTGGGTACAACAAACTTCAATGACTCAGCTTAGGACCAGCTGTAAATGAAGTTCTGGTTAAACAAAACAACTGCTTGCTTTGAACTTGAATCCTGTGTCAGTAGGGTAATTGCCCTAGAGACAGAGACATCTTCCAAGGCAGAAACTGACAAAGACAAGACAATCAAGCAAAAGAAAAAAAAAGCACGAGAAACAACAGAACCACCACAGAGTAGTAATTCAAACGCTGCCTTGGTTGCTTTGCCAAGAAACAAGTTAATTCCTATGCTAAATATCTTTCCTCTGTTTTCACGTGGTTTCTCAAATGCTGAATGCATCAAGAAATCATGCCACTTCAGAAGTTCTAAAAAGTTTTATGATTTCTCTTTTTTGTTGTGTATTCTGTGACTGAGATCTGTTTTGTTTTAAATTCTGAATCAAAAGAAAGCAGTAAACCTTAGCCAGAATAATTTATACCAGATATGTGAATTTACATTTCAGACAAAATTTTTTAAAACAGAAACATCCTGTCTGGGGACGCTTCTTATAAGATTATTGACCTGACTTGGCCTTTAAAGACCACCTTTTCCCTTTCCAAGCACAATCTTCCTGTTTTCTCAGCCTCATCTGAACCTGCTCAACTAAACAAAGAACCACTCAAAGTAAACTACACAGAACACCAACTTCAATAATTTATAGCCAAACCAACACACCCCTGGCTCGAGTCGAGAATAAATTACTACAAGATTCTTTATTTGCAATGACTCTCCATTCCTCTTATCTTTGCTAATAATCTCATATTTCTTCCCTATACATGAATCAAGTCTAAGATGCTTTGAAATATCTCACACATTCACACACAATCACTCAGGTCAGAATCACCTAGGCTCTACATTGACACTACAGCAATTCTCGGCACAGGAAGGTGACTCTTGAGAGTATAGTTTAAAAGAAAAAGCATAATCGACAAAATAAATCTTATTTGATAAATAAAAAGATACCCATCGTCTTCATATTACAGACACCAAAAATACAGCTCAACAATGAGAAAATATTCAGAACAAACTCAATTTAAGACAGGCTTGCCATCAATATATGATATTTGTAGGTATAATGTACACTAGAATTTTTAATATATGTCATAAATAGAAATGTTTCCTCTTCTCAGCAGTTTAATTTTGATAATTTTTATTGTAAGACAGTATTTTTATTTAAGAAGGAAGGCCATTTTGGGCTTCCCTGGTGGTCCAGTGGCTAAAAATCCACCCTGCAATGCAAGGGACACTTGGACCCCTGGTCTAAGATCTCACGTACAGCAGGGCAGCTGGGCCTGTGGGCACTACTACTGAAACCTGAGGACCAGAGAGCCCGTGCTCTGCAACAACAGAAGCCACTGCAATGAGTAGACCACACTGCAATAGAGAGTGACCCCTGCTTGACACAACCAGAGAACGCCTGCGTGCAGCAATGAATACCCAGCACAGCCAAAAATAAAATATTTTTTTAAAAAACAAGGCCATTTTTTAATTACTTCAAAATACTCATGGAATTTTCCAGGCAAGAATACTGGAGTGGGTTGGCATTTCCTACTCCAGAGGATATTCCCAACCCAGGAATCAAACCCCACACCTCGTGTCCCCTGCACTGGCAGGCGGATGCTTCACCACTGAGACACCTGGGAAGCCTAAAAAGGCAGTAAGGCAGGAGATCTTCATGTCTGTCAAAAGGGCTGACGAAAGCTCTGCAAACTGCTGATCAATAACTAGAGCCACAAGCTGAGTAACACAGCCCAGTATCTCCTACAAAAAGTGAATTCACTGAATATGAAAACTGCTGGAATCTAATACTTTGAGCTCTTAATCTAGTGCTCACTTATTTGCCCTGAGATAGAGAACAAATAACTTAAATGTTGGGCTACCAGCTTCCCCAAATCAGAAAATAAAACAGTGTGAAGTAAAAAAGAAAAAAGAAAATCATAAAAGACAGATCTATTTACTACTTTGAAATCTGAAGGTCTAAGTTCAAAGGGACTTTTTTTTTTTTTTTTTTTAAGAGAGAAGCAGCTAGTTTTACATTAAGTAAAACTTCCTGTTTTATAACTAGTATCAGTTGACAATATGTTCTGGGCACCAGGCTAAGTGTTTTCCATGATTATCTGGTTTAATTCTCATTAAAACACTAAGGAAGTAGCTACTGCTATTTTACAGAGGAGAAAAATGAGGTTTAGAATGGTTAAGAAACTTGCTAAACTAATAAATTAGGAAGTTGAAACTCCCATGCAGGTATCCAGACTCCAAAGCCAGGACTCACCACTATTCAGTTCACAAAGAAAGCAGCAGTCTCTAGCATAGCAATGAATCTTCTTGACTATAAATAACATCCTGCATCTCCCCACACACTCATTTCTACCACTCCCTTGACCCATCTAACTCTTGCTAACTGTTCTTAGTCATTTAGAACTTCTTACATGGCTAGATAAATGTCAACTTCAAAAAGGCAATAACGAAAGTAACTTAACAATTTTGAAACACAGCTGATGGGACTCTTTTCCATCAGCTTGCACATTCATTCATTCAAATATTCACTGAGGACCTACTTACTACAGGATGCAGTGTTATGTTGTGATTAAGGGCATGAGATTGCTTTAGGGCATTAGATTCCTGGCTCTATCACTAACTTAATATGTGATTTTGAGTAATTTACCCTACCTCTCACTGTCTTAGCTGCCTCATCTATAAAATGAGGATACCTACAGGACTGTAGTAAAGATTGATCACATAACGTTAGCTTGTATTATCACACTCTGTGTGTGGGATAGTTAAGCTAGGAGCTATGGACGATATAGGTGGTATAGAATGGCATGCCCTCTGTTCTCAAGCTTGCAAAATATCTGCATAAATAACCACAGACCAATCTGTAAATATCACTACAGGTATTAATAAATAAATGCTGTCCGAGGAAGGGGAGATTATTTCTAGCTAAAGAGATCAGGGGAGGTCTAATGGAAGAGCTGGCACTTTGGGCTAGACCTTAATATAAAGGTGGAGAACATTCCAAGCACACAATATAATCATGCAACAGTAAAGAAATTGAGCTTCAGTGAGGAATTATCATGGGTGAGTAGTGGTGAATAAACCTCAAAATGTAGGTAAGTTCAGGGTCCAATTATCAAGAGACCTGAAGCTCAAATAAGGAGTTCAAGTAAATACTATCATATTTTAAAATGTAAACTAGCATTAATATTCCCTTCAAGTGGAATACACAAATGGAAATGAGAGAGCAGAGAATTTATTCCCCTAATTGAGGGGTCAGGGGGTGATGTTGGAGGAATGGGAAAGAGGAAAAAAATTACCAAAGTAAGAGGAGCTATACAAACTCAGGCTTACAGGTAGCACAATTATATACATACACCAGCTTTTTTCAAACTGTATTGTGGTCAACCAAATTTGAGAAAAGCCACACACTCCACCCCATTTCTCTCTTCAGTGATTCACAAGGCACACTAGTATTTTAAGAACTCTCAGATGTCCTACAGTAAAAAAGCAGACTAACTTTGTTCACTATTATATTTTGTTGTGGAACCCTACTAGTCCTCCAACTTACCTAATGATTCTTTTCCTCCTCCAACATGTATTTAAACATTGAGGGACACTAATGCTCTCCTGAACTTATTTTGGAAAACCTGGATACTAAGTATCTGGTAAAGTGGGGTGTGATCACAAGAGAAGATAAAGAAGACATCTTGCAGCTCCACAATCACACACTATTCTGGAAGTCTCCCTTACTTGTTTTATCTTAAGTGGCAAATAAACCAACTCAAGAAGTCCCATGAGCATCATACTTTTTTTTTTCCTACCTTGAGAACAACAAAAATTTTTACTATAACCCAACAACAGTACAACTCAAATTAACTTTTAATTTCCTTGCCCCTAGAATTTTACAGACGTATTTTCCTTTCTCAACCCCCACCCCCCCAAAAAAGAAAGACTGTTCATGCCTACTGTCAGGTCTTTTTAAGCTTTCTCTTTCCAATTTACCATTCTCTAGTCTTTCATCCACAAGTGATTTTCCCTTTACAGGCCCACTTCTGTCCTATATACCTCTCTCCTCTTTATTTCGCCCAGGTAACTGTTGAAATTATTATCTTGTGCCTTTGGGCTCTCAATATGATCAGAGAATGTGTTCAACATAGGACTTCCCAAATAGCACAAGTAGTAAAAAAGCTGCCTGCAGGAGATGCAAGAGATAAGGGATTGATCCCAGGGTTGGGAAGATCCCCTGGAATAGGAAATGGCAATCCACTCCAGTATTCTTGCTGAGAAAATTCCACGGATAGAGGAGCCTGGTGGGCTACAGTCCATGGGCTTGCATAAGAGCTGGACATGACTGAGCACACAGGCATGGCAGGGATGACAGACAGAAGAAGCAGATACTCCAGTTTCACCATTCCAACCCCGAGTAGGCACTGCCCACCCACCACAGCACTCCTTCCCACTAAATCCACAGTGCTCTCCACAGCTATTTCCAATCTCCTGAAAGTGAAACTGATTTACAGACAGGTTCCACAGTTTCCATCTGTATGCTTTAGATTCTATCTGCTGAAGTGTGAAATGCACAACTTACAGGTTAGAAAAGAAACACAGATTGTCTTGAGGCTGGAGTGGTGTCTTACTGCACAACTACATGAGTCTGGGTTTTAAAAGTCAGTATGTGCATCAGAAGTGCTTAAGACACAACACAGGGCCTTACCAGAACAGTACCACAACCTGGAACCTCCCTCCACTCAACACCCATAAGGATGAATAAAAACAACTGAGGATAAACTTTGAAACAATTTTGAAACATTTTACCTTCTAGGAGGCTTTTCTCTACCATGACTGCTAAGTCACTTTAGCCATGTCCAACTCTGTAGGACCCCGAAGACAGCAGCCCACCAGGCTCCCCTGTCCCTGGGATTCTCCAGGCAAGAACACTGGAGTGGGTTGCCATTTCCTTCTCCACTACCATGACTAACTGAATGTTTTCCACAGTATGTATTTCATTATCATTTCTCCCTGAGTTGAAGTTCATCTAAACATGTAATTAAGGAAAGCCAGTTGGCAAATATGGCAAGCCCTCTTTTAAAATAATTAACATCAGTCTCTGTTCAACTAAAAATGTGGAGTGCAACAGCATGAAGGAAAACATAAGATTCCTTCAATGATGGCACATAACTAAGCTAATTAAGATAAGTTAAAAAAAAACTGTTTACTTAGTAGCCACCAAATTCTATAAGGAAAATAACTATTGGTGTAATTATGCAGTTTTGTATCTCATTAACTATCAGTGGAAGATTACCTATTGTGCAGCAATTATATCTGGTAAACCTATGAAATCTGAAGCTACCATCATAAAGTCATGTTTATACAGCTCTTTCGAACAGTAAATCTTTTTTCCCTTTTAAAACTAAGATATGCCCACAAGAGTCCATCAAACAGACTCTATATTCAAATCAAAAATTACTTCCTTGATCAGAGCTTCTCTCACCTGGGAAACTGGAGAAACAGGAGTAGCTTTTGATTCAGCAAAAAGCCTTACATCCTGCCTCACCAAGATGCCCTGAAACAACTCTAGAAACTAAGGAAAGGGAAAGTTTAATAACTTTACTAAAAGAAAAACAGAAGGGAAAAGGGAAACCGGGCAGTTTCTGAACTGCAATCCACTTCTACTTTTTCTATCTCAATATTAAATCCATACTTATCATATGAACAAAAACCTATTACCAAGTAACAGTAAAGTGAAACATCAGTCCTTAGCACCTCAGCCTGGGTTCCTACACTGTCCCCTCAACATGGTGACGTTTAATTAACATTTAAAAATAATACTCAAATCTATCTTATATTCAACTCTTATAACCAAGAGTAATAACACTACCACTCAGCCAGCCAACTCCAAGTGACATTTTCATGGGAGTTCCCCAAAATGCCTGAAGTCTTCATAATCCTGCTAAACATACATATCACGTCTTTAACACAACTCAAACACAACAAAGCTGAGCTTCTCTATCATGTCACTAGTAGGATGAATACTAAACTAAGCTTCTCAATCACAGGGCCAATGTCTTACTGTTCAACTATACTCTTGCCTACAAATCTAGTTTCTGTTTTCCTAGGTTCCAAACTTCAGTCTTACCTTACAGTATTATTATACTTACTTCCTGTCAGGACTTCTAATCCTTCGTAGAACAAAACCCAGTATGCTGCTGCTGCTGCTAAGTCACTTCAGTCGTGTCCGACTCTGTGTGACCCCATAGATGGCAGCCCACCAGGCTCCCCCGTCCCTGGGATTCTCCAGGCAAGAACACTGGAGTGGGTTGCCATTTCCTTCTCCAATGCATAAAAGTGAAAAGTGAAAGTGAAGTCGCTCAGTCGTGTCCGACTCTTTGGGACCCCATGGACTGCGGCCTACCAGGCTCCTCCATCCATGGGATTTTCCAGGCAAGAGTACTGGAGTGGGGTGCCATCGCCTTCTCCAAAACCCAGTATAAATAATGCCTTATTCACCTTTGTGTCCTCAGTATTTAGTGCAGTGCCTGGCACATAAGTTCTTAATTCATGTTTACTGACGTGAAGACAACCGCTGCAGTGCTGCGCTAGCTCAGTAACATACCTACGTCCAATGGCCTAGCACACCATAGCAATGTTACTGACTGACTGGAATCGGAAGCCACACGCCCTCAGCGGGTATACTAGACAATGTTTTTGTCAATGAACAAAAGGAACATCAAAACTGTTTTTTAAAACTGTTCTAATCCTCAAATCTTTTCAAAGAAAAAGTAATCATTTCATTTTTAAGTAATAAATACAAAAACTCAGACAGAGACTTTCAGATTTTGATTTGAATAACTATTACATTTACTTACTTTTCTGCTTATTTTCACTTTCAAGGCTTTTTTCCTTTGAGTAGATGACAAACCTATTTAAATGCTTACAAAATAATTTAGCACTTATAAAAACCCACCTCAGTGATCACAGCAGACCTGTATCAGTCTAATTCCGTACGTGACAAGGATGAGTATACCTCTAAAATATAATTCCTGTTTGGATAAGATTATGAGTCCTGGTGACTATATTTTAATTATGACTCATTCAGACAAGCCAAGACATCCTACTAAACAAAAAGTAAACTGCTGACTTGGAGATGTGATGAGACAAAGCACAGTAGATTCTGCCAGGTAACAACAGTGTTTCCCTCTGCAGCAGCAACAGGCTCCAAGCCTGCTCAGTTTACAGACTTCTCTGCTCCATATTTTGTACTGGAAAAAAAAACAGAAGAAGCTAAAAAGTTTAGGTTCCAATCTAAGTATCTATCCAACCAAGGCAAATCAATCAAACTGTCCAATATTGAGGATAATAAACGACAATAACATCCGCAAATCAGCCATAAGAATTTACTCAAACAATGGAGATGATGTTAAGAACAAATACAAGAGATAAAGACTGGTGACAGGAGTTAAACAGATAATATTTCTATATGCTATCCTAAAGGAAATCAACCCTGAATATTCATTACAAGGACTGATGCTAAAGTTGAAGCTCCAATACTTTGGCCACCTGAAGAGAAAAGCCAACTCACTGGAAAAGACCCTGATGCAGGGAGAGACAAAAGGCAAAAGGAAAAGCAGGCAGCAGAGGATGAGATGGTTAGACAGCATCACCGACTCAATGGACGTGAATCTGAGCAAACTCCAGGAGATAGTGAAGGACAGGGAAGCCTGGCGTGCTGCAGTTCATGGGGTCACAAAGAGTCAGACATAACTTAGTGACTGAACAACAACAAATCTGTATATGTTAAAACTACCACAAGTTAATTCTACCTACTTTATTATTCTTAACATCCAAAGACACAAAACAGTAGCAATGTCTTCTATTCCAAAAGTTGTTTAGAAAGAATCTGTCAATATATAATCAAATATCTGCTTACTGATGGGAAAAATCTCTGTTCACCAGCCAAGGGATTTTGGGGAATAAGAACTGCATGTGGCATCTCCCCTCCACAGCCTACAAATCCCACACCAGTTTGTAGTTATTCTTGTACTACAAGAGTATCGGTTTCAGCATGTAAGCCTTATAAGCCCCCAGGAAAGCCATTCTAGTGGAGCTCTTCCAGAAAGTTTCACTTTAGTTCCATAAAGAACCCAAGAGGCCCAGTCCATGACAAGAGTGAACTGTAATTGCTCTCTTGGTTTCCGCCTCTGACCCTTAAGAGCAAAGCTTGGAGCTGTCTGTAATCCATAATCCACTTTAATATGCTGCTAGAGCATTACAAAAAAGTGGCTTTCAATAAAGGCCCTGCTATGAGCTTGAGTGAACTCCGGGAGTTGGTGATGGACAGGGAGGCCTGGCGTGCTGTGATTCATGGGGTCACAGAGTCGGACACGACTGAGCGACTGAACTGAATTGACGAAGCTAAAATTGGGATTCTCGGTTACTAATTTTGTGTACAATTTTTCTAATTCTTAAAAAAGTAGAGGAAATTCTCCTTCCCCCCCTCCCAGAAAAAAAGGGCGGGGGGACGGGGTGGATGACCCACAACACTTCTGACAGGCTGCATAACACACTGTCTTAATCACACTTCAGATAAATGACAAGTAGTAGGTTATTCTTCTCTATATTACGTTAAGCAAGTAATCTGTTCCAGTATTTTGGGCATTTAAAGTCTGCTACTGTTATCACTTCCAAAATTAAGGCACTGTGTGAAAATGTATGAAGTGGCTGGTTCTTAATTTCTGAGCTAGATCATTACCCAGTTTAAAGCTTTTTTTATAAAGGAAACGAGTTCAAATGTGTTTAAAGTGATTTGGCCAAGGTCACAAGGCCTAGGGTAGTAAGGGCATGAACTGGGATCTCCTGACTCTGGTCTCATGTTCTTCATGACCACAGGGACCAGACAATGAGAGACAGCTCCACTATGCATCAGTGCTGAGTGCAGTGGGCACTTTTCCTATCCATCTGTCTCTTAAGAGATACAGTCCCTCTCTGTTCTGTACAACAGCGTATGTGGAAACAGAGCACATATGAGCTACATCACTATTCAAGGGTCATTTTAACAAGCATGATGCAACACTGAGGCACAATGTCCATACTAAATAAGCAGCAAAATACAACCAAATAAAGGCTTTATTTAAGCCAAATGTGTATAGGCCCCCATTCTATCATTCCACTAAAAAGTTTCTTTAGGGCAGATACATGCCCTAAAGACACATGGTTTCTTCTTGATCTCTATATTCTTTGGAGTATTATCTTACAAAAGTTTTCCTTATGCACCCCCTAAAATAAAACTGGGAGGAAAAAAATCCTTGAATATTTTTAAGTTGATACCAAAAATCTTTTTATAAGAAGTTTAAATAATTGCAAACGCTGTACTTTCCTTTATAGATCACCATGCTGCTCCTGCTGTTGCTGCTAAGTCGCTTCAGTCGTGTCTGACTCTGTGCGACCCCAAAGACGGCGGCCCACCAGGCTCCCCCGTCCCTGGGATTCTCCAGGCAAGTACACTGGAGTGGGTTGCCATTTCCTTCTCCAATAGATCACCATAGGCCAATTTAAAACCGACATTAAAAAAAAAAGATTATGTCGTTAATTTAAATACATCCAATGAAATCTAAACATTTGAACAATCTGATAACCACTATCCTCCGTTTCAAAACTATAATAGAATCCTCATTTCTTATATGAAATGTTACTTCTTTCTCTCCTTGAAATTATATTTCTATTCTTCTTCTTCCACAGTATTTCATTTTAATATAATTTCTTTTATCATACTTTCCTATAACAAAAATATGAGTATTGTTTTTTATTTAAAGTATTTCTTTGGGATTCAGTTCCTGTTACTTTTATTAGTAGTTACAATTGGTGAAAACAAGGCAAATATATACAGCTCAGTCGCGTTCGATTCTTTGTGAGCCCATGGACTGTAGCCCTCCAGGCGCCTCTGTCTATGGGATTCTCCAGGCAAGAATACTGGAGTGAATTGCTATTCCCTTCTCCAGGGGATCTTCCCGACCCAGGGATCAAACCCTGATCTGTACTGTAGGCAGGTTCTTTACTGTCTGAGCCACCAGTTCAGTTCAGTTCAGTCGCTCAGTCATGTCCGACTCTGTGCAACCCCATGAATTGCAGCACGCCAGGCCTCCCTGTCCATCATCAACTCCCGGAGTTCACTCAGACTCACATCCATTGAGTTGGTGATGCCATCCAGCCATCTCATCCTCTGTCGTCCCCTTTTCCTCCTGCACGCAATCCCTCCCAGCATCAGAGTCTTTTCCAATGAGTCAACTCTTAACATGAGGTGGCCAAAGTATGGGAGTTTCAGCTTCAGCATCAGTCCTTCCAATGAACACTCAGGACTGATCGATCTCCTTTAGAATGGACTGGCTGGATCTCCTTGCAGTCCAAGGGACTCTCAAGAGTCTTCTCCAACACCACAGTTCAAAAGCATCAATTCTTTGGCGCTCAGCCTTCTTCACAGTCCGTATATAACTACGGAAAAACCATAACCTTGACTAGACGGACCTTTGTTGGCAAAGTAATGTCTCTGCTTTTGAATATGCTATCTAGTTTGGTCATAACTTTCCTTCCAAGGAATAAGCATCTTTTAATTTCATGGCTGCAGTCACCATCTGCAGTGATTTTGGAGCCCCTAAAAATAAAGTCTGACACTGTTTCCACTGCTTCCCCATATAGTTGCCATGAAGTGATGGGACCAGATGCCATGATCTTTGTTTTCTGAATGTTGAGCTTTAAGCCAACTTTTTCACTCTCCTGTTTCACTTTCATCAGGAGGCTTTTTAGTTCCTCTTCACTCTCTGCCATAAGGGTGGTGTCATCTGCATATCTGAGGTTATTGATATTTCTCCTGGTAATCTTGATTCCAGCTTGTACTTCCTCCAGCCCAGCGTTTCTCATGATGTACTCTGCATATAAGTTAAATAAGCAGGGTGACAATATACAGCCTTGAAGTACTCCTTTTCCTATTTGGAACCAGTCTGTTGTTCCATGTCCAGTTCTAACTGCTGCTTCCTGACCTGCATATAGGGTTAGAAAATGAAGTCACTCAGTCCTGTCCGATTCTTTGGGACCCCATGGACTGTAGCCTATCAGGCTCCTCCGTCCATGGGATTTTCCAGGCAAGAGTCCTGGAATGGATTGCCATTTCCTTCTCCAGGGGATCTTCCCAACCCAGGAATTGAACCCAGGTCTCCCGCATTTCAGGCAGATGCTTTACCATCTGAGCCACGAGGGAAGTGTATATAGGGCTAGAGAAGTCCATAAATTTTGATAACTAACCATAAAAATTAATTCCTTTTTTGGAGATTCAGCTCTTACTCAGATGTATGGAGAAGGGTATATACCTTGATAAATGGAAGTTGCATACTTGACATCAGAAGTTTCATACTTGACATCAGTGTCACAATTATCCTTTTGTTGGAACCCTGGAGAATTTTACACCTCAGAGAAACATACATTGGGGAGATTCAAGATGAGTGAAAGGTAAGGCTTTTTCTTTTGTAAATCAGAAGAGCCGGAGATCAAACCAGTCAACCCTAAGGGAATTCGAACCTCAACATTCATTGGTAGGATTGATGCTGAAGCTAAAGCTCCAATACTTTGGCCACCTGATGGGAAGAACTGACTCACTTGAAAAGACCCTGATGCTGGGAAAGATTGAAGGCAGGAGGAGAAGGGGGCCACAGAGGATGAGATGGTTGGATGGCATCACCGACTCAGTGGACATGAGCAAACTCCAGGAGATAGTGAAAGACAAGGAAGCCTGGTGTGCTGCAGTCCATGAGGGTCACAAAAAGTCAGGCACAACTTAGTAATTGAACAACAACAAAGGGAGGATAAGAAAAGAGAGTGAGGATTATGCCAGTACTGTCTTCAGACAAATCAATTTCAGGGAAGAGTATAAAACATGAACACTGGGGGGAGGAGCTAAGATGGCGGAGGAGTAGGACGGGGAGAACACTTTTTCCCCCACAAATTCATCAAAAGAACATTTAAACGCCGAGTAAATTCCACAAAACAACTTCTGAATGCTGGCAGAGGACATCAGGCACCCAGAAAAGCAACCCAAGTCTTCGAAAGAAGATGTTTTATCAATGGTGCTGTATAGAAGGAGAAGTTTTGAAACTACTGTAAAAATAAGACCAATAACTAGAAGCAGGAGGCTTAAGTCCAAACCCTGACTCCAGGGAACACTAATTGACAGGAGCTCATCAAATGCCTCTATACCTAAACTGAAACCAAGCACCACACAAAGGCCAACAAGTTCCAGGGCAAGACATACCAAGCAAATTCTCCAGCAACACAGGAACACAGCCCTGAACTCCAAGATACAGGCTGCCCAAAGTCACCCCAAAACCATCGACATCTCATAACTCATTACTGGACACTTCATTGCACTCCAGAGAGAAGAAATACAGCTCCACCCACCAGAACACCGACACAAGCTTCCCTAACCAAGAAATCTTGACAAGCCACCTGTACAAACCCACACACAGCGAGGAAACGCCACAATAAAGAGAACTCCACAAACTGCCAGAATATAGAAAGGACACCCCAAACTCAGCAATTTAAACAAGATGAAGAGACAGAGGAATACCCAGCAGATAAAGGAACAGGATAAATGCCCACCAAACCAAACAAAAGAGGAAGAGATAGGGAATCTACCTGATAAAGAATTCTGAATAATGATAGTGAAATTGATCCAAAATCTTGAAATCAAAATGGAATCACAAATAAATAGCCTGGAGACAAGGATTGAGAAGATGCAAGAAAGGTTTAACAAGGACCTAGAAGAAATAAAAGTCAATATATAATGAATAATGCAATAAATGAAATCAAAAACACTCTGGAGGCAACAAATAGTAGAATAATAGAGGCAGAAGATAGGATTAGTGAATTAGAAGATAGAATGGTAGAAATAAATGAATCAGAGAGGGAAAAAGAAAAACGAATTAAAAGAAATGAGGACAATCTCAGAGACCTCCAGGACAATATTAAACGCTACAACATTCGAATCATAGGGGTCCCAGAAGACGACAAAAAGAAAGACCATGAGAAAATACTTGAGGAGATAATAGTTGAAAACTTCCCTAAAATGGGGAAGGAAATAATCACTCAAGTCCAAGAAACCCAGAGAGTTCCAAATAGGATAAATCCAAGGCGAAACACTCCAAGACACATATTAATCAAATTAACAAAGATCAAACACAAAGAACAAATATTAAAAGCAGCAAGGGAAAAACAACAAATAACACACAAGGGAATTCCCATCAGGATAACAGCAGATCTTTCAATAGAAACTCTTCAAGCCAGGAGGGAATGGCAAGACATACTTAAAGTGATGAAAGAAAATAACCTACAGCCCAGATTATTGTACCCAGCAAGGATCTCATTCAAATATGAAGGAGAAATCAAAAGCTTATTTACAGACAAGCAAAAGCTGAGAGAATTCAGCACCACCAAACCAGCTCTCCAACAAATACTAAAGGCTATTCTCTAGACAGGAAACACAAAAACGGTGTATAAATTCAAACCCAAAACAATAAAGTAAATGGCAACGGGATCATACTTATCAATAATTACCTTAAACGTAAATGGGTTGAATGCCCCAATCAAAAGACAAAGACTGGCTGAATGGATACAAAAACAAGATCCCTACATATGCTGTCTACAAGAGACCCACCTCAAAACAGGGGACACACACAGACTGAAAGTGAAGGGCTGGAAAAAGATTTTCCATGCAAATAGGAACCAAAAGAAAGCAGGAGGAGCAATACTCATATCAGATAAAATAGACTTTAAAACAAAGGCTGTGAAAAGAGACAAAGATGGTCACTACATAATGATCAAAGGATCAATCCAAGAAGAAGATATAACAATTATAAATAGATATGCACCCAACACAGGAGCACCGCAATATGTAAGACAAATGCTAACAAGTATGAAAGGAGAAATTAACAATAACACAATAATAGTGGGAGACTTTAATACCCCACTCACACCTATGGATAGATCAACTAAACAGAAAATTAACAAGGAAACACACACTTTAAATGATACAATAGACCAGTTAGACCTAATTGATATCTATAGGTCATTTCATCCCAAAACAATGAATTTCACCTTTTTCTCAAGCGCACATGGAACCTTCTCCAGGATAGATCACATCCTGGGCCATAAATCTAGCCTTGGTAAATTCAAAAAAATTGAAATCATTCCAAGCATCTTTTCTGACCACAATGCAGTAAGATTAGATCTCAATTACAGGAGAAAAACTATTAAAAATTCCAACATGTGGAGGCTGAACAACATGCTGCTGAATAACCAACAAATCACAGAAGAAATCAAAAAAGAAATCAAAATTTGCATAGAAAAGAATGAAAATGAAAACACAGCAACCCAAAACCTGTGGGACACTGTAAAAGCAGTCCTAAGGGGAAAGTTCATAGCAATACAGGCATACCTCAAGAAACAAGAAAAAAGTCAAATAAATAACCTAACTCTACACCTAAAGCAACTAGAAAAGGAAGAAATGAAGAACCCCAGCGTTAGTAGAAGGAAAGAAATCTTAAAAATTAGGGCAGAAATAAATGCAAAAGAAACAAAAGAGACCATAGCAAAAATCAACAAAGCCAAAAGCTGGTTCTTTGAAAGGATAAATAAAATTGACAAACCATTAGCCAGACTCAAGAAACAAAGGGAGAAAAATCAAATCAATAAAATTAGAAATGAAAATGGAGAGATCACAACAGACAACACAGAAATACAAAGGATCATAAGAGACTACTATGAGCAATTATATGCCAATAAAATGGACAACGTGGAAGAAATGGACAAATTCTTAGCAAAGTACAACTTTCCAAAACTGGACCAGGAAGAAATAGAAAATCTTAACAGACCCATCACAAGCTCGGAAATTGAAACTGTAATCAAAAAACTTCCAGCAAACAAAGCCCAGGTCCAGATGGCTTCACAGCTGAATTCTACCAAAAATTTAGAGAAAAGCTAACACCTATCCTACTGAAACTCTTCCAGAAAATTGCAGAGGAAGGTAAACTTCCAAACTCATTCTATGAGGCCACCATCACCCTAATACCAAAACCTGACAAAGATGCCACAAAAAAAGAAAACTACAGGCCAATATCACTGATGAACATAGATGTAAAAATCCTTAACAAAATTCTAGCAATCAGAATCCAACAACACATTAAAAAGATCATACACCATGACCAAGTGGGCTTTATCCCAGGGATGCAAGGATTCTTCTATATCCGCAAATCAATCAATGTAATACACCACATTAACAAATTGAAAAATAAAAACCATATGATTATCTCAAAAGACGCAGAGAAAGCCTTTGACAAAATTCAACACCCATTTATGATAAAAACTCTCCAGAAAGCAGGAATAGAAGGAACATACCTCAACATAATAAAAGCTATATATGACAAACCCACAGCAAACATTATCCTCAATGGTGAAAAATTGAAAGCATTTCCTCTAAAGTCAGGAACAAGACAAGGGTGCCCACTTTCACCATTACTATTCAACATAGTTTTGGAAGTTTTGGCCACCTCAATCAGAGCAGAAAAAGAAATAAAAGGAACCCAAATTGGAAAAGAAGAAGTAAAACACTCACTATTTGCAGATGACATGATCCTCTACATAGAAAACCCTAAAGACTCCACCAGAAAATTACTAGAACTAATCAATGATTATAGTAAAGTTGCAGGATATAAAATCAACACACAGAAATCCCTTGCATTCCTATACACTAATAATGAGAAAACAGAACGAGAAATTAAGGAAACAATTCCATTCACCATTGCAACGGAAAGAATAAAATACTTAGGAATATATCTACCTAAAGAAACTAAAGACCTATATATAGAAAACTATAAAACACTGGTGAAAGAAATCAAAGAGGACACTAATAGATGGAGAAATATACCATGTTATGGATTGGAAGAATCAATATAGTGAAAATGAGTATACTACCCAAAGCAATTTATAGATTCAATGCAATCCCTATCAAGCTACCAACAGTATTCTTCACAGAGCTAGAACAAATAATTTCACAATTCGTATGGAAATACAAAAAAACCTCAAATAGCCAAAGCTATCTTGAGAAAGAAGAATGGAACTGGAGGAATCAACCTACCTGACTTCAGGCTCTACTACAAAGCCACAGTCATCAAGACAGTATGGTACTGGCACAAAGACAGAAATATAGATCAATGGAACAAAATAGAAAGCCCAGAGATAAATCCACGCACATATGGACACCTTATCTTTGACAAAGGACACAAGAAT
This sequence comes from Bos indicus x Bos taurus, assembly GCF_003369695.1. Classification (NCBI taxonomy): domain Eukaryota; kingdom Metazoa; phylum Chordata; class Mammalia; order Artiodactyla; family Bovidae; genus Bos; species Bos indicus x Bos taurus. The sequence goes on along the minus strand of NC_040090.1, from coordinate 56,578,734 downwards.
ATACAATGGATTAAAGACAATCTCTTTAACAAGTGGTGCTGGGAAAACTGGTCAACCACTTGTAAAAGAATGAAACTAGAGCACTTTCTAACACCATACACAAAAATAAACGCAAAATGGATTAAAGATCTAAATGTAAGACCAGAAACTATAAAACTCCTAGAGGAAAACATAGGAAAAACACTCTCTGACATACATCACAGCAGGATCCTCTATGACCCACCTCCCAGAATATTGGAAATAAAAGCAAAAATAAACAAATGGGACCTAATTAAACTTAAAAGCTTCTGCACAACAAAGGAAACTACAAGCAAGGTGAAAAGACAGCCTTCAGAATGGGAGAAAATAATAGCAAATGAAGCAACTGACAAACAACTAATCTCAAAAATATACAAGCAACTCCTACAGCTCAATTCCAGAAAAATAAATGACCCAATCAAAAAATGGGCCAAAGAACTAAATAGACATTTCTCCAAAAAAGACATACAGATGGATAACAAACACATGAAAAGATGCTCAACATCACTCATTATCAGAGAAATGCAAATCAAAACCACTATGAGGTACCATTTCATGCCAGTCAGAATGGCTGCAACCCAAAAGTCTACAAGCAATAAATGCTGGAGAGGGTGTGGAGAAAAGGGAACCCTCTTACACCGTTGGTGGGAATGCAAACTAGTACAGCCACTATGGAGAACAGTGTGGAGATTCCTTAAAAAACTGGATAGAACTGCCTTATGATCCAGCAATCCCACTGCTGGGCATACACACTGAGGAAACCAGAATTGAAAGAGACACGTGTACCCCAATGTTCATCGCAGCACTGTTTATAATAGCCAGAACATGGAAGGAACCTAGATGTCCATCAGCAGATGAATGGATAAGAAAGCTGTGGTACATATACACAATGGAGTATTACTCAGCCATTAAAAAGAATACATTTGAATCAGTTCTAATGAGGTGGATCAAACTGGAGCCTATTATACAGAGTGAAGTAAGCCGCAAAGAAAAACACCAATACAGCATACTAACGCATATATATGGAATTTAGAAAGATGGTAACAATAACCCTGTATACGAGACAGCAAAAGAGACACTGATGTATAGAACAGTCTTTTGGACTCTGTGGGAGAAGGAGAGGGTGGGAGGATTTGGGAGAATGGCATTGAAATACGTATAATATCATATATGAAACGAGTCGCCAGTCCAGGTTCGATGCACAATACTGGATGCTTGGGGCTGGTGCACTGCGATGACCCAAAGGGAGGGTATGGGGAGGGAGGAGGGAGGAGGGTTCAGGATGGGGAACACATGTATACCTATGGCAGATTCATTTCAATATTTGGCAAAACCAATACAATATTGTAAAGTTTAAAAATAAAATAAAATTAAAAAAAAAAAAAACACTGTGAACTCTCAAAACTATCCAGCCTAGATACCTTTAGACTCCAATTTGAAGATCACTGCTCTAAAGCACTCAGCTAGGTTCATTTATTGGAACTCACTAAAATGACAACCATGCCTGACAGACAAGAAGACTCACTGCACATTACCTGCTATTAGGCAAATTTTATTATTTTTCCACATCTCTCATACATTTATTTAAATAAGACTAAAGTCTTATTCAGATATGGCAGTGTGATTTATTTTTAAAACATACATATAGTTCAGTCTGCCAAAGAATAACTGATCAAGATGGCTACCATGTGGTACCCTTTCTACCCATATAATGGTTTTTATACCACAAACACACAGATTACTTATGTGTTTGTGGTATAAAAAACTAGAAAGTGAGAAAAACTAGAAAGTGCTTTTAAGCAAATATGAGAAAAAGTATGTCACTGATAAAAATTATATTTTTGACTTTTATGAAAACCCAAACTTATTTAATTTTAAGAATTAATAAAAATATTTTTAAATACATAAGGCCTATTTCCTTATAGTTCACAATGAGACATATTTCTCAAGATCTGTGAGGTACACATCCAAGACAAAATGGCAAGAACCTTAGCCTAAATTTAACAGGACAGAACCTGCTCTGTTTAAAACACTTCTTGATCTCTCTACATGTTAAGATATTTGTCTGGATTCTAACAGAAGGTAATTCCATCCTTATCTGATCTGCTCCTACTTCTACTCTGCCCACTGGTGTCACAGGGCACAGAGCAGCTACCAGGCTTAGGTCTGACAGTCACCCACTCCCTGTTCCCACTAACCTCTGGCCTTACTTGGAGCTCAAATGTAAGTAATCTTACACTCATGTTCCATCACACCAGGCAAACAAGACCCTAAACCAGATCACAATTTAATACAGGAAGTTGAGACTGTATTTTTGAGATACAATTCACATACTGTGAAATTCACCCTTTTAAAGTATATAATTCACTGGGTTTGTGTGTGTGTGTGTGTGTGTGTGTGTGTGTGTCTGGAAGACTGTGCAACTATCTCCGCTGTCTAATTCCAGAATGTTTACATCACTCACAAAAGAAGTTCTATACCCACTAGCAGCCACTCTCCATTTGCTCCTCTCTCATCCCCTGCAGCTCCTAACAACCACCATGTACTTTCCGTCTCTGTCGATCTGCCTGTTCTGGATATTTCATATAAAGGGTATCACACAGTAAGGGGCCTTTTGTGCCTGGCTTCTTTCACTTAGCAAAATGTTTTCAAGCTTCATCCATGTTGCTGTGTTATCAGTACTTCATCACTTTTTATGGCTGAAATATATTCCACTGCATGGAAATACCTCATTTTGTTTTTTCATTCATCAGCTGATGGGTATTTGGGTTGCTTCCACTTTGGGGCTATTATGAATACTGCTGCTATGAACATTTGTGTACATGTTTTTGTGTGAACATATGTTTCAGATTTCTTGGGTATATACCTAGGAGTAGAATTGCTGGGTCATATGGTAACTCTATGTTTAACTTTTTGAGAACCTGCCAAATTGTTTTCCAAAGTGGCTGTACTGTTTTATATTCCCACCAACAATGTATAAGGGTTCCAATTTGGAAAATAAACTTTGTTTTCCAAAATCTCTTCCTTTACAAGCCTTCTGCCTTCTTTAAAAAAATGAGCCTGAGGATAACACAACATTGTAAATCAACTCTACTTCAATTTTGAGGAAAACAAACTCTTTTTTTCACAATGCACTGTGTGTTTTAACACTGGTTTATTTTTAAAAATAATCTCTGTAAGAATATAAGCATTAAAGGAGAATATAAATGGTATGGCTAAAAAAATATTGAGAGTATCTTAACAAATACATTAGAATATTCACATCTAAATGAGAACTGTGCTTCCTTTAATTACTTAAGGAGGTTATTCATCCATTCCCTCTATGGAAACTCTTTTGAAATCAATTTCAAGGTCGGTTCATAAAAGCAAATAAAAATCAGCCTTACAATATCATATAGCCATACCTTTTCACTGTTAAGGACCACATACCATACTACCCAGTTTGATCACCCACCTAGTTTGTTTCACAGACATAAGTTCAAATGACTTTTGGCCACTTCCACAAGTCCAATACAGCCCTTAAAAAAAAAAAGGTGGGGGAGAAAGAAGGAAGGAGGAGACAGATAAAAAGAAAAAAGAAAGGAAAGAAAGAGAAGTTTTTTCCTACCACTGAGAATATTCTTCAAAATGGAATTTCAAAATGGTTCTTGTATTATACTACAATTACATATTATCATTGGGGGAGGCTGGCAGAAAGGTACACAGTACTTTATGTATTACTCTGAGATTTCTTGTAAGTCTATAATTATTTCAAAACAAAAGGGTTTCAAAATATATATCTTAAAAGAAGGGCAGAATTTCAAAAGAAAAATGGGAAAAAAATGGAAAACACTCCCAGTAGGTAAAAAGGGAAAACGTAATTCACATTACGCAAATCACAACTAGCCCAGATAACCTACAAAGTTTATTCTAGAGTACAGTGGAATACAAGGTAGAAAAGATAATAGGAGCCAGACTGTAGAGCAACCTGAATGGTAAAGAGTTTAGAATTCACCTTGTATACAAGAGGGTACCCTTGGAGGATTTTTTTTAATGCATGAGAAAAATCAGAACAGGACTTCTGAAAGATTAACATGGCAGCACTATAAAGAACAGACTGGAGAGAAAAGCATAAAGGTAGAAAGACCAGTTACTATTGCAAAAGCCCAGACATGCTAAGGTGTCAAGGGCTGGCAATGGAATCAGACCACATGGGACTTAATGACTTAATATTCCAGAATCATCTATAAAGAGCCCAAATCCAGCATTCATTATAAGCTCTATATTATGTTTACAATAAAGAAATCTCTTCTCTGAATCATTAAAAGGGAAAAGTTTTAACATTTCAATAAGAATAAGGTTGAAAAAGTAGAAACAGCTCTACTCAACAAAACAAACAAACAAAAAGGTGTAACAGAAATTCTAGCCTTGAACTGTGTCCCTTTAAACAAAAAACATTAGAGGTTCTCTCACACTCTGGAGAAACTTCTGCGAAGACCACACGCCATCAGTTGCATTCTGCCTGCTATAGGTAGGAAGCTTCATTGTAATACCAAATTTCTGGTCAAAGAGCTCACTGAGGTTAGGAGCAAACAGTTTCGTGTCTCTAATGCCACACTTGCAGAAGCAGTCATTTCCAGAAGAGGTAAGATGCTGATGGCTAAAACATGGGAGGCTCCAGCGCTTTATTACGAGTCAAGCAAACAGTGCGACAGGTTCAATGTTTGTTGGGGGCTCCTGTGTACTAGATACCAAAGACACAGAGATGACTAAAACACAAGTTTCACCTTCAAAGAAGCCACAATCTACTGGGAAAAACACAACAAAAAAGTAACTGTAATAAAGAGGGAAATGCTGTTGTGAGGAATGTAAGAAATGTCTTGAGAACAATAATAATAATAGCCAATATTTAAGAAGTACTTCGTATGTGCAGGTTCTATTCAAAGCATTTTTCCCATATTAATTCACTTAATCCTCACAGTGAGAGCAACATTATCCACTTTTTATAGATTAGGGACACAGATAGGTTAAATAGTTTTATTCCTGTTCTACAGCTGCATTATTAACCAAGACAGACTGACTCATGCACTTTAACTACCCACTGTAAGGCCTGGCAACCCACTCCAGTGTTCTTGCCTGGAGAATCCCAGGGAGGGGGAGCCTGGTGGGCTGCCGTCTATGGGGTTGCACAGAGTCGGACACGACTGAAGTGACTTAGCAGCATAAGGCCTCTTTAAAAAGGGCCAATTAATGTTGCCTGGAAGGTTAGACTAAAGAGAAGAAAAAGAGTAGATTAACATATTTATCAATGTATCCACCCACCACTGAAGGATGACCAAGAATTCACCAGATGGCTGAGGAGTTTGGGGAGGAGCTATGGGCAGTTATTCACAGGGAGTGGTTGAGGGGACAGCAGCCCAAGCAAAAAGGGGCAGCCCCAGCTGGGGAAGGTCAAAGGCATGAGAGTTGAGAGTGCATGGGGCACTGGCCCAAGTGTCAGCAGACAGCGCAGGGCCCACGGGTTCCAGGAACAAGGGATGAGGCTACAAAGACTGGGAGGTCGCAGGCCTTGCAGGTCCACACGTCACGTAAGGACACATCTGAGTCCTTTACTGCTGAGTGATATGAGCAGATCTGCCTTCAATAAAGACAAATGCTGGTGAAAGGTGGGAGGTAGCCTGGAGACCAGGAGACCAATTAGGAGGTTACACAATAATTCTGTGAGAAATGATAAGGAGTGGATGAATGCAAGCAGAGGCTTCTGAAGTACTGATAGAATCAACAGTAGTTGCTGACTAACTGCAGGTGGAGGTTAAGGAAGAGGAGGCAGAACAAAAAAGGCATTTCTCAGGCTTTTGCTCTGGGCAGCACAGGGCAAAATTCGACTTTTAAGATGAATAGTAATAATTAATAAATAATAAAGTCCTTTTATTTATCATCTTTTCAAAAATGGAGAAGTTGAGGCTTAAATAAGTAATTTATTTAAGGTCACAGTCACTAAGCATTGAAGCCAGAGAACAACTAAAGACTTCAAACAGAGTTTAAGTTTGGCATGGTATCCAGTGAAAAAATGAAAGTGCTAGTCACTCAGTTGCCTCTGACTCTTTGCAACCCTATGGACAACAGGCCACCAGGCTCCTCTGTCTGTGGAATTCTCCAGGTAAGAATACTGGAATAGGTAGCCATTTCCTCCTCCAGGGGATCTTTCCAACCCAGAGATTAAATGCATGTCTTCTGCACTGCAGGAGAATTCTTTACCATCTGACTCATGAGGGGTCCAAATATGAGTCTCCAGTAGGCAGCTAAGTATCTTTGTATGGACCTCAGGAAAGCTGGCAATCCTAGAGGTTTGTTGTTGTTGTTCAGTCGCTAAGTTGAGTTCGACTCTTTGTGACCCCCTGGACTGCAGCATGCCAGGCTCCCTTGTCTTTCACTATCTCCTGGAGTTTGCTCAATGTCATGCCCATCGAGTCAGTGATGCCATCCAACCATCTCATCCTCTGTCACCCTCTTCTTCTCTTGCCCTCAATCTTTCCCAGCATCAGGGTCTTTTCCAATGACTTGGCTCTTCACATCAGGTGACCAAAATATTGCAGCTTCAGCATCAGTCCTTCCAGTGAATATTCAGGGTTGATTTCCTGTGGGACTGACTGGTTTGATCTCCCTGCAGTCCTAAGGACTCTCAAGAGTCTTCTCCAGCACCAGTTTGAAAGCATCAATTCTTCAGCACTCAGCCTTGTTTATGGTCCAACTCTCACATCCATACATGACCACTGGGAATACATAGCTTTGACTACATGGACCTACGTTGGCAAAGTGATGTCTCTGCTTTTGAATATGTTGTTTAGGTTTGTCATAGCTTTCCTTCCAAGGAGCACGCACCTTTTAATTTCATGGCTGAAGTCACCAGCCACAGTGATTTTAGAGCCCAAGAAAATAAAATCTGTCACCACTTCCACTTTTTCCCCTTTTATTTGCCATGAAATGACAGGACTAGATGCCATGATCTTCATTTTTTAAATGCTGCATTTTAAGCCAGCTTTTTCACTCTCCTCTCTCACCCTCATCAAGAGCTCTTTAGTTCCTCTTCACTTTCTGCCATTAGAGTGGTATCATCTGCACATGTGAGGTTAGAAACAGTTACAATAACAACAGAACTACATTATTATCACTATTCTACTACTAGTATTTATTGAGCACTTGCTGTAAATGAGACACAGTTTAAGTGTTTCATATAGATTATTTCATCTACTCTACATTGATACTACATTGATAGTAGATACCACTATCCTCAGAGGAAAAAAGAGAAGTGAAGTAAACTCTTCTGACCTCTCAGACAGAAAATAATGGAATCGGATTCAAATGTAGGTCTTTCTGATCCGGAGGAGGCAGAGACGGGAAAGAGAGCCTGAACGTGAGTGGGGAGGAAGAGCAAAGGACTGAACCCAGAATTTAATCACTGAAAAAGCAAGTAGAGAAACAGAGTGGCAATGGGGCTTAAGAAGTAGTACTCTCAGTGAAGGAAGTGAGAAATCAGAAGGCATTTCTGTTTTGGAAAACGAAAGGAAGGGAATTTTTAAAAAGAACCCGCCTCCTCTGTCCATGGGATTCTCCAGGCAAGAATATTGGAGTGGGTTGCCATTTCCTCCTCCGGGGGTCTTCTGGACCCAGGGATTGAACCTGCACCTCTTATGTCTCCTGCACTGGTAGGTGTGTTCTTTACCACCACCACCACCTGGGATGCCCTTAAAAAATAACACGGTAGTTAACAGTGTCAAATGATACAAAGAGCTGAAGAAAAGCCCTATAGATGCAGAGGATCTGTTAGCGCAGGAGTCCCCAACCTCTGAGGATGAGATGGTTAGATAACATCACCAACTCAATGGACATGAATTTGAGCAAACTCCAGGAGACAGTAGGGCTTCCTGGTGGCTCAGACGGTGAAGAATCTGTCTGCAATCAATGCAGAAGACCCAGGTTCGATCCCTGGGTTGGGAAGATGCCCTGGAGAAGGGAACAGCTACCCACTCCAGTATTCTTGTCTGGACAGAGAAGCCTGGCATATTGCAGTCTATTGGGTCACAAAGAGTGGGACACGATTTAGCAGCTAAACAACAACCACCCCAGCCTCTGAGATCTAATGCCTGATGATCTGAGGTGGAGCTGATGTAATAATAATAAAGTACACAATACATGTAATGGGCTTGAATCATCCCGAAACCATCCCCTAACTTCTGGTCTGTGGAAAAATTGTCTTCCACAAAACCGGTCCCTGGTGCCAAAAAGGTTGGAGACTGCTGTGTTACAGAATGGGCAGAGAGAAGAGAGCCAGCAGAGAAGGAGAGATATTAAGTGGGAAATGACTCATTTTTAAAAGTCCCACAGAAGCAGCAGAGAGACAGGAGGAGGCCAGTGACGGTGCCTGCACAGAGCACAGGCTCCTCCCAGCTGCTGCTCAGAGCAGAAACCAGATGCAGAGTAACCTGCCAGCTCTCATCAGAAGTCCAAATGCACACACCTTCCAACCAGTTCTGCTCTTCTAAAACTTGTCTGTGCATTCATATCCAAGCAAGTATAAAGCTATGAATGCAAGGATGTTTCCCGTTCCGTAGTTTTGGGAAAGTGAAAAAACAGAAATAAAAGTTCATCAGTTAAGGTACACTGCCGAGGGCATGGGTTCAATCCCTGCAAGGGGAACTAAGATCCTACAAGCCATGCAGCAGAGCCAAAAAATAGAAGAAATAATACAGAGATATCCCTTACACTCTTTACCTAATTTCCCTCAATAGTGATATCTTCCAAAACTACAGTTCAGTATAAAACATTAGCTCTTAATATAAAAACAAACTTACAATGGTATGGTATTTAAAGTGTCCATACAGTTTGTGTATGTATAGGAGGAGACATACATGTGACTGCTAATAGTTGATACCTCTGAAAAAATGGTAATGGTTAAGCAAGAAAGAAAATGGAGGAATACAGTTACACTAATTGTTCTTACTTACCAAGTGCACATATTGCTTTTAGGATATCAAAGGTAAACAGGTAGAGGGGTTAACTTTTGAAATAAATAGGGCACGTCTTCTTTCGATCAAAGGAATTTTTCATTTTTAAGCAGAAGGGGAGGAAACTGAGGACCTTCACACTGAAAGCCTCTGTTTACTCACTCATTGTGTCCTAGCCTCCTCACTTCCGGCTCTGTTCTAGGCCCCTGGAGAATCCAAAACTAACCAGACAGGTGCCATCTCTGAATTCAAGGAACTCAACAGCTACCAAGGAAGGTGGACATTAGTCAGAAACGACACAGCACAGCACAGCAGTTCAGAACACAGGCTCTGGGGACTGACTGCTGGGGTTCAAATCCCAGTGCTCCTACCAAATGGCTATGTGACTTTGGACAAGTGACTTAACACTCTCCACTTCAGTTTCCCCATCTGAAGTGGGGACAATTCTAGGTCCTATGTACTTACCCATCTCTCTAGCCTATCAGATTGCTGTGAAAACTAAAAAAGTCCACATGTATAAAGTGCTTGGAAGGGTGTCTGACATACAAACACTCAAACGTCTACTGTTATTGTTACTCTCCTGACCATTAACTATTTCAGGGAGAATTTAATCTATCTTCAGGCCAATGGAAGGTTAGGAATAAGCCTTTCCAAGGAACTGACATATATGTCTCAAAGAGGAGTCTGAATTAAACACCAAAAGAGAAAACCTGTGTGGCCGAGGAAAGAACATATATAACTACCCTACGCTAAGAATGAGCTTGGTATGTGACGGATCTGAAAAAAAGCCCGTGAAACAGGAGCTCTGAGAGGAGAGAGATGAGGCTGGAAAACCAGAAAGGGCATGTTAAACTTAACATTTTATCTTTATCTGAATAACAAAAGGGATCACACAAGAAATAATAGATTTGCTGGATTTCCTTCTTTTTATAAAGATCACTTTGCTGGAGTATATGGAATCTTCTGTGGCAGAGGGAGGTGAACCTGAGTTCTGTTTAGAAAAAACAGTCATTCTGGTGAAGGAGAAATGAAATCAACCACAGACAAGTAAGAAGACTACTAAAGAGAATAACAAGCATATATGGGAGGGGGGTGCCTCATGAGTCAGTAAGAGAACAAATGAATACGATTCAGTCATTTCTTGAAGCTCTATGGCAGCAACACAGAAAATGGGCAGCACTGTTCACCCAGAGCTGGAGACCTGCCTGACCCACGGGAGAGAAGAGCAAGGGTGCGAGGGAACCGAGGGCACCCATGACTCATCGCAAGTGATCAGCTATGGTGTCCATATGGGCTACAATCCCAGGAGCAACAGTACAGATCTGGGGACAGAGAAGATTTAAGGGGCTGGAGGCCTCGGTGAAATGAGAGAATAAGTTCAGCAAATGGCAACCTGAGAAGGCAGGAAACCATGTTCAGAGAGCCAAATTTCCAAACTTATGATTTCAGAGGTGGAAGTCTGACTGGCCGCAGGAAAAGACTGCTACAGACCAGTGGAGGGACAGATAGTTGCAAAGAGAAGATCCAGCCAGAATGAGATTAGGATCCTGGACAAGCAAACAAGTTGGACATGAAAGGCACATGAGATCATGGAAGGAGTAAGAATAAGCTATTTACAAGGATAAGAATTAAATTTTCAATTACATTCTTAAATATAATACCACAAGGAATGTGTTTTAAAGTATCTGGAATACAACAAGGATGCCTTCTGAAAAACAAAGCTTCATCTATTCATTCAGCCAAATCATCTTCAAAGATGTCCATGCTATAAGGCATTCCTGATAAAAAGCTCTTAGGCAAACACAGAAGGAAACTTGCTTGATTATTTGTCACAACTGGAGAGCAAGCCTCAAAAACTGGAAGGAAATCTTTGCAAAACATAAATCTAATGAAGGACTGGTATCCAAAATATACAAAGAACTCTTAAAACTCAATAGAAAAAAAAAAAAAAACTTTTTTTAATGGGCAAAAGATCTCAACCTCATCAAAGAAGATACACAGACATATGAAAAGATACATGCTTCAAATGTTATTAGTGAACTGCAAATTAAAAAAAAAAGATTATCACTATGACCTATTAGAATGGCCAAAATCCAAAACACTGGTAACACCAAATGCTAGCGAAAATGGGAAATAGGAACTCTATTTCATTGCTGGTAGGAATGCAAGATGGTACAGTCACTTTGGAAGACAATTTGGCAGTTCCTGACAAAACTAAACATACTCTTACCATATAATCTAGCCATGTAATCACGCTCCAAGATATTTACCCCAATGAGTTGATAACTTAAGTCCACACAAAAATCTTCATGTGGATGTTTATAATAGTTTTATTCATAATTGCCCAAACTTGGAAGTAGATGAGATAGCTTCAGTAAATGGATAAACTATGGTATATCCAGACAATGAAATATTTAGTTATAAAAAGATATAAGCTACCAAACCTCAAAAAGACACAGAAGAATCTTAAATGCATACTGCTAAGTGAAAGAAGCCAACTCGAACAAGCTACATACTCTTATGATTCCAACTACGATTCCAGAAATCTGGAAAAGGCAAAATTATGGAGACAGTAAAAAAGGCCAATATTTGCCAGGATTGAGGCCTGGAGGAGAGAGGAAGAGAGGAATAAGTGGAGTATGGGGTATTTTTAGGGCAGAGAAAGTATTCTGTGTGATACCACAATTGTATGTACATGACATTACACATTAGTCCAAATCCACAGAATGTACAAGATAAAATGTGGACCCTAAGGTAAACTATGGACTTTAGTCTAAAATAATGTTATCAGTATTGGCTCATTAGTTATAGCAAATGTACCACACTAACACAAAGATGCTAATATTAGGGGAGGGAAGGGAAGGAGGTACATGGAATTCTCTACATTCTGCCTAATTTTTCTGTAAATCTAAAACTGTTTCCAAAATTAAAGCCTATTAATTTAAAACGAAAACTAAACTAAGAGCATTAGCATGTGAGTCACACAGAGAAAATAATATCTGCTATTGAAGAAATATATCCAAGAGCTGAAGGCTACAAACTGCCTGAGCTTGGGCAGGCTCGTCCACTTAGTGGCTGTGTCGTTGTGGGCAGTCATTAACTTGTCTAAGTCTCGGTTTCTTCACCGGTAAAGGGGATGCTAATCATCAAGGAGTTAAGACTGCGTCTACACATGTACAGCACTCAGCACGGTGACCAGAACACGTCAAGTATTCAATAAATATTAGCTCCTTGTTACTCAAAACAAGGTCTGTAAGCTTGTAAACCAGCATTACCTGGGGGCTCATCAGAAACGCAGCCGCTCAGGCACGCCCAGACTTACTGAGTTTGCTTTCTGGTAAGATCTCCCGGATGATTTCTGTGCCTAATAAGGTTGAGGAGCACAGCATCTCAGGTGGTATTACTGGCATCATGGCTCTTCTTCAACGTCACTAAAAAAGGAGTATAAATACTGGAAGAACCCAAATTATTGTTTGCTGATGATTATGAAAGTCTAAAAAGGGAGAATTAATTGTAATACTTAATAAATTTTGAAATATATGCTAAAGTGACTAATTAAAACATGTAGCACAGGTACACAGTAAGTAGGCTTTATTAAGACTATATGTTAACGAGACCATTTCAAACATGCAAGTAAGTGATAAATTACGAGAAGTTGGTTATTAATATTTTTAAAGTCAGATCTTTATCTCATATTATACTGAAAATATATTCCAAGTGGATTAAAAACCTAAATATTAAAAATAAGTTTATAAAGCACTGGAAGAAAATATAGGACATTTACATTCCTAAGCACACATAAAACCCAAAAATCATACTAGAACTATAGTTTTTTAAAAAACTTTTATATGACAAAAGATACTACAAAAGTTGAAAGTTAAATAATAAGCTGAGAGAAAATACACCATACATAACACAGGATTAAAAACTATATATGATTTTTTAAAAGTCCTATACATGAACAAAAAAAGTCTTTCAAAAACCCAACAACAAAAAAATGGGGGTGGAGGAATAAAGTAGGCTTCACGTGCAAAGAGAGTAAACAACAAAAGCTGCAGTAGAACAAAACAAAGAAATTTACCTACAAATATTTTTATGTGCACAGAAAAAGACATGGAAGTACATATATCAAACTGTTCAGTTCAGTTCAGTCGCTCAGTCGTGTCCAACTCTTTGCGACCCCATGAATCGCAGCACGCCAGGCCTCCCTGTCCATCACCAACTCCTGGAGTTCACTCAGACTCACGTCCATCGAGTTGGTGATGCCATCCAGTCATCTCATCCTCTGTCGTCCCCTTCTCCTCCTGCCCCCAATCCCTCCCAGCATCAGGGTCTTTTCCAATGAGTCAACTCTTCGCATGAGGTGGCCAAAGTACTGGAGTTTCAGCTTTAGCATCAGTCCTTCCAGTGAACACCCAGGACTGATCTCTTTTAGTAGTTAAATCTAGAGAACAAAACGTGAGAATGGGGGACTTTCTTTTTCTTTATAAACTTCTGCACAGACTGACATTTTTACATTACAATGAATTTTTTAAAAACTTAAAAAAAAATAAATAAAAACTTATCATTGTTTAGTTATAAAAGAACAAATACTGAGTGTTGGAAGTTTTAGCATAAAAGGCAAATACTTTCAAGAAGAAAGCTTCCTGGCTTTCCCTACAGCTACTTAACCTCAAAATCATATGACATTTGGAAAATATATCTTCACATTATCAAAATTTTCCTAAGAATTCTTAAGCAAAAATATGCCAATTTTTTGTCCTCCCCACATAGACCACTATATTCAATTTCCAGTGGCCCTCTGTTCAAAGCCGGTTCCAACCTAACTTCAAAAGTGAAGTGTCTAAACCAGACAAGAAATTTAGCAACATAACATCAAATATTGATATGGAACCCACATGTCCAAAATATGCCTAACAGTAACAGACAGCAACTGTTTAAGAGTAACTGCAAGTAACTCCATATCCACTTCAGTTTCAATTCTGAATCAGTTCTCACTAAACTGGAAAAAAGTTTTTTGAACCATTTGTCACCTCTGACTAAACGCAGGCTTCAGCCCCTAAATCGTTAAGTGTGGAAAAAGTACATGCCCTCAAGAACTGCCAGTGGAAGGGTTTTTCCAGAAAAAGCAGTTCGCACACACAGCAGGAAAATCTTGTACAGAGGGAACTTAGCTACCACTTTAATTCCCTCAACCAATTTAGAAACTACTGGAAGTAAATGACTAAGAAGTAAAACATATGAGAAAAGGTGAAAAAAAAATTTTTACATATTAAAAACACACAAAGTGGTTCAAATTTGTTTGTTTTTAAAAGTTGCCTTTTGCTGAAATTAGAATATTACCTTCTTCTGCTCTGGATGAAATGGAAATTAGTTTTCCTAGTTTTCTATAATGCACTTAGAAGTCTGTGGCTGCTATCATGAATTACATTAATATGACTACCCAGAGGTTTTCTTACTACTATACTTAGCAAAATGTATTACACGTAGGTTCGCCTAACTATTCTTCACATCATTAGACCTGAATTTAATAAATATATACTACTAGTTGTTGGAATCCAGCACCCTCACCTTTCCCTAATACTGTCGCTCAAACAAGTTGAAGCTAAAATAATCAGCATCTTTGTCTCAGAAGATATGACCATGACCACAATGAAACCTTAAACTGGTGAGGTTGGAATCCTTGCACAAAGCAAAGCAAAGATTCACTACCTTTCACCATTTATGTATAATAATAACTGGCACAGCACCTTGGTTTCTACAGCGTCCAGACACAGAACCCCTAAGCACGGCAGCACCCTCTGCTCAATCTAAATTCAGCTGCCAGGCTATCTGCAACCAAAACAAACTGTAGGACCTGGTTTCCCTTTTTCAAAAGGTAAACAATCCCTTTGGCCTGACTTATCAATAAAGATGTGAGTAAAAAGAATTATCAGGAGGAGAGCATTCCCAGGTTTTAAGTTCTTAAGTTCTCAGTGAAGTTTCTTAAGATTCCTCACTTAGAAGATAAAGACAAGCCTTGTCAAGTAACACTAGAAAGGCACACTCTACTCCAAGAAAAACAAAACAAAAACCTCTTCAGGTACACTGATAACTTTATTATACACCAATGGGCATATCATCAGAAAGATCTAGGGGGGAAAAATGTGCCTGTAAAAGTACAGCATTAAACATTCGGACTGGTCAAGAGAAAACAGGCTCAAAACTAAAGTCAAAATTCCTCAGTATTTTTAAGTTTGGGCTTGCTCCTGTCCCAAACAAGCTCCTAAGCTTGCTCTTGAGTGTAATTTGTCAGTAACTGCCAAGAAAAAAAATTTAAACAACACAGAGTGCTTGTTTTATCCAATTTATAACATACTTCTTTATCATCAGAGAAACACTAAAAGTTACATAACCCTACATCTTTTGTAATTATCTTCTAAAGACAATTACAAAGATAATTTATTTTCTAGAGACAATTATCTTTTCATTTTATTTTAAATAAAAACAGCATACAAATTTATGGTCTCCCTTTCTTAACTGCTTTTTCTTTATTTTTTGAGATTCAGTTCAGTCACTCAGTCGTGTCTGACTCTTTGCAACCCCATGGACTATAGCACGCGAGGCTTCCCTGTCCATCACCAACTCCCAGAGCTTCCTCAAACTCATGTCCATCGAGTCAGTGATGCCATCCAACCATCTCATCCTCTGTCCTCCCCTTCTCCTCCTGCCTTCAATCTTTCTGAGATTACTGACTCTCAAAACTGGATAACAGAGACTGCGGAGGAAATTTATTTTCTTCCAATTCAACTACCAGGCATTTTACCTTCAGCAGTAGTTTCGTGTTTAACCATCATTCACATTTCTTCTCTATGATAAATACTGCCACAGGTTAGGAGGAACAATACAATTTAGCTCAGTGGGTAAAGAATCTAACGGCAATGCTGGAGATACAGGAGGCATGGATTTGATCCTTGGGTCAGGAAGATCCCCTGGAGGAGGAAATGGCAACCTACTCCAGTACTCTTGCCTGAAAAATCCCATGGACAGAGGAGTCTGGCAGGGCACAGTTTGTGGAGTCACAAAGAGCAGGATATGTCCGAGCAACTAAGCACACAATATAACTGAGCATGTTATCTTTTTAGATTTTGTACTTATAATTTCTGGCTGCTACTCAGATCTTGATTGTCTACTCATAAATCTACAACAGCCTTTTTTGGAAAAGGCACAGAACTTCAACTTAAGTTCTTTCTACTTAGAAAAGGCAGAGTAATTAATAACTAAATGCCCTACAAATTGAGTTCTCTTAAAACACTCAAAATATTACTTATAGTTAATTAATAGATCTTAGGGGACAGCAGAGGATGAGATGGTTAGATAGCACCACTGATTCAATGGACACAAATTTGAGCAAACTCCAGGAGATGGTGGAGGACAGAGGAGCCTGGCGTGCTACAGTCCATGAGGTTACAAAGAGTCGGACACAATTTAGTAATAGATCATAAGTGCATTTGCCTTTTAATTGCTAAAAATCTTGTGCTGTAGAGAAATTAGATGGATCCCATAGAAAGTAACTTGTCTCTTACCAATCCCTGGTGGCTCAATGGAAAAGAATCCTCCTGCAAGGCAGGAGCAATGGGAGGAAATGAATATTCCATTTTACTTACAGCAAGTCAGACAAGCTATAAACTTTTGAAAATCATGAGAAACAAATTTTAAAGCTTATACTGAAGTTCATTCAAGAGCATGGAAACTTAAGTATGCTATAAGGTAAACTATTGTTTGTAAAGGAGTTTATCAAAATTTATTATCTGTTTCATCAACAAAGGGGCTATTTTCACACAAATCTAGCACCTTTCTTCAATATCTTCAAATCTTTTGAAATCTTCATAAATTGATTTTAGTAAACTTTATCCCTTGAACTAAGATGGATTAATTTTTTTTTTTTAACTTGTATCAATCTAAGATTCCTGACATCTTTACACTAAGGAGGGAATCTGGTCTTCACTAGAAAACATGATCTTTCTATAAACCATGTTAGATACGGATGGGTATTACTGCACAGAAATTATTTTCTTTAATATTATTAAAATCTGATGATTAATAAACAAGACATTGCCACTGACCTGGGTACCTGAGAAGTAGCTGGAAGACAGTTTTCATGTGCTTCAGTTATGGGTTAAAGGCAAAGATTTCTTAGAAATGATACCAAAAGCACAATTCATAAGAGAACAAATGGATAAGCTGGAACTCAAAATAAAAACTCTTGCTCCTAAAAGACACTGTTGATACATGTATACCTGATTCACTTTGCTGTACACCTGCAATTAACACTGTAAATCAACCTTCCCTTGTGGCTCAGACGGTAAAGAATCCACCTGCAATGCAGGAGACCTGTGTTCAATCCCTGCATTGGGAAAATCCCCTGGAGGAGGAAACGGCAACTCACTCTAGTATTCTTGTCTGGAGAATTCCACAGACGGGGAGCCTGGCTGGCTTCCGGCCCATGGTGTTGCAAAGAATCAGACATGACTGAGCAACAAATCAACCACACTCCAATAAAAATTTTTAATTAAAAAAAAAAAAAGACACTGTTAAAAGGATGAAGAGATAAATCAAAGGAAGACAATCTTTGCGAAGCATTTATCAGATAAAGGACTTGTTTCAAGAATATATAAAGAATGCTCAAAACTCAACATTAAGAAAACAACCCAATTTTTTTAAATGGGCAAAAGATCTGAACAAGTATTACTACACTTCACCAAAGAAGAGAAACAGCTAGAAAGTAAGTAAGATGTCAATATCATTAGTTATTAGGAAAATGTAAATTAAAACCACAAGATAGCACTCCACAATAATTAGAACGGGAGTGGCCAAAACTTTATCATCCTAGTGTTGGTGAGGATAAGAAGAAACAAGAACTCTCATACACTGCTAGACAGAATGTAAGACAGTACAGCCGCTCTGGAAGACAATTTGGCAGTTTCTTAAAAAGTTAAGCACACACCTACCAACCATATGATCCAGCCACTCCACTCCAAGGTGTTTACCCAAGAGGATAAAATATAAGTCTACCCAATATTTCACATCAAGTTCATAGCAGCTTTATTCATAATAGCCAAAATCTACAAACAATTCAAGTGTTAGATACAGATGAATGCATAAGCAAATCCTCTTACAGTCCTTACAATGCAACAGTGCTCCCACATACCACTCAGCAATAAAAAGCAACAAACCACAGATAAAGGCAGCAACAATGAAGGATCCTAAACACAGGATGCTAATGAAAGAAGAGCACATCCTGGATAAGACTGTTTACACGAGAGTCCAGAAAAGGAAAAGCTAACCTATGATGACAGCTAATCAGTGAATTTCTAGGGGTAAAGAGGGGTGAGAATGAATGCAAAGGGCACAGAAGGAACCTCTGGGAATAACAGAAAAGTTCTTACATCTTGATTATATGACCACTATTTGGATGAGTTTGTCTGTCAAAATGCAAATCATATAAAACAGTTCAATTTTACTGAATGCAAATTATACATCAATCAAGTTGATTAAGAATATTAAAATTTTATTTGGGAGAAAAAAATCTATAAAATTATCATGTTTCCTAAGGTGTTTATAGTACTTTCCACTCGATACTTTCAGATCATTGACACAAAAAAAAAATCTCAGAAAAGGCTGGGATTATCATCCCATTCTATAAACCGCAGGGCGTTGGGGAAGTAAGATACGTAGTGATAGCAGTCAGAGCGTGAGTTAGGGGCATAACATTACAACGGGCAGGTTTATCAATGGTAACGAAACAACTACCACCAAACAGACAGGACGGGATAAACAAAGTGTTGGGTCCTGATCTGCTGAAAAAACTGCCAAGAACCACATTTAAAACCTAAGGGTTGGGAATTCCCTGGAGGTCCACTGGTTAGGACACCACACTTCTATTGCAGGGAGCACTGGTTTGATCCCTGGTTGAGAAACAGGATTCCGCATGCAGGATGTGGGATGTGGCTGAAAAAATAAAGAAAGAAAAAGAGAAAAAGGAAAAAAAAATAATAAGAGCAAAGAAAAATATATAGTCCCAAGAAGAAGGTGGGGCAAGAAAATGCAGAAAATGCCTAAAGTCAACACTGAGCACTACACAACTCAAAACAAATACCTTTAATATAAAGTGAAGGGAGAAGAGGAGTTCAACACCCAAGATACTGATCTGAACCCAGATCTGCCACTGTGTCACACTTTATTAAGGTTACTGACCCTGGGAGATAGTGAAAGACAGGGAAGCCTGGCATGCTGCAGTCCATAGGGTCGCAGAGTCGGACAAGACTTAGCAACTGATTGACAAAACCTCTGGGCACCCCAGTGTCCCTCCCCTTTTTGAAACAGAATAAATTATGGTCTCTGAATAACCCTTTTGAGACACTGCAAAAAATAAAGAATTTTTGTGAAAACAAATTTAAGTTATACAGGAAAGTTATATTCTCCATGCAAAAAGCATGCAGCTAAGAATATCTAAAATATCATCAAACCAAATTAATAACTAGGTATATTAAGAGTCAAAAATGGTACTGCACCGCAAAATGGCTCCCTATAGACTACAAAAGCAAGCCCAACTGCCTCAGCTAAAAAGTCATGTCTTTCATGAAAGTGACCCAATCTCATCTATCTAAAACATCTCATATATCAATCCAAATTCATTTACTTTCCCCAAACGTAGTATCTTCCCTCCCTGGACACACTGTGCCCCTACTTCTGTCAGCAATCCAACTCTTCTACTGTGTTTAAAGGTGATCCCAAAATCGCTGCCCTAATAAAAACTGCTTATCCTTCCCTGGTGGCTCAGACGGTAAAGCGTCTGTCTACAATGCAGGAGACCCAGGTTCGATCCCTGGGTTGGGAAGATCCCCTGGAGAAGGAAATGGCAATCCACTCCAGGACTATTGCCTGGAAAATCCCATGGACAGAGGAGCCTGGTAGGCTACAGTCCACGGGGTCCCAAAGAGTTGGACACAACTGAGCGACTAAACTGAACTGAAATGATCCCTGGGGGGAAGATAAATTAGGAGGCTAAGATTAACATCTTAGTGAACAAAAACGTTCACTCCTTTTTCTTAATTTCTAGTGCTTGCTCAGAACTATAAAATGTGGCATTTAATTTTAAACCATATTTTCCTATTCTCTAATCTTGTACTGCTTTTTAAATCAGTATTTCTTCACCTACAGAAAGGAAGAGACTTGGAGATGGACAGTATGACTTCCATCCTGGGGTAAGTCACCCCACTGTTGGAAAGACGAAAGTAGAGCTTGTTGCTTTCTCAATGATACTGTATTACAGACAGTTTCCCAACTCGAGGGGATGAAAATCTTAAACCAAATTCCATTTCGGCAACATCAGCAAGAATCTATAGTTTTACTTGCTCTATCTGGAGTTAGTTAGTAATGCTCAAAATTCTCCAAGCGAGGCTTCTACAGTGCTTGAACCAAGAACTTCCAGATGTTCAAGTTGGATTTAGAAAAGGCAGAGGAACCAGAGATCAAATTGCCAAGATCTATTGGATCACAGAAAAAGCAAGAAAGTTCCAGAAAAACATCTGCTTCACTGACTACTCCAAAGCCTTTGACTCTGGATCACAACAAACCCTGGAAAATTCTTAAGGAGATGGGAACATCAGACCACCTTACCTGCCTCCTGAGAAAACTGTATGCAGGTCAAGAAGCAGACTTTTGGACATGGGGAGGGTGAGATGGTATGTAAAGAGTAACATGGAAACTTACATTCAGTTCAGTTCAGTTCAGTTCAGTTGCTCAGTCGTGTCCGACTCTTAGCGACCCCATGAATCGCAGCATGCCAGGCCTCCCTGTCCCTCACCAACTCCCAGAGTTCACCCAAACTCATGTGCATCGAGTCGGTGATGCCACCCAACCATCTCATCCTCTGTCATCCCCTTCTCCTCCTGCCCCCAATCCCTCCCAGCATCAGGGTCTTTTCCAACGAGTCAACTCTTCTCCTGAGGTAGCCAAAGTTTCAGCCTCAACATCAGCCCTTCCAATGAACACCCAGGACTGGTCTCCTTTAGGAAACTTACATTACCGTATGTAAAATAGATAGCCAACGGGAATTTGCTGTACGTCTCAGGAAACTCAAATGGGGCTGGGGGGCGGGGCGGGCGGGGCTCTGTATCAACCTAGAGGGGTGGGATCGGGAGGGAGATGGGAAGGAGTTTCAAAAGGGAGGGGATATATGTATACCTATGGCTGATTTATGTTGAGGTCTGACAGAAAACAGCAAAATTCTGTAAAGCAATTATCCTTCAATAAGAAATAATTAATTTTAATTTTAAAAAATTAAGAAAAAAAGAAGCAACAGTTAGAACCAGACATGGAACAATGGACTGGTTTCAAATTGGGAAAGGAGTCCATCAAGGCTGTATACTGTCACCCTGCTTATTTAACTTATATGTAGAATACATCATGCCAAATGCCGGGCTGGACAAAGCACAAGCTGGAATCAAGACTGACAGGAGAAATATCAATAACCTCAGATATGCAGATGACACCACCCACATGGCAGAAAGTGAAGAACTAAAGAACCTCTTGATGAAAGTGAAAGAGGAGAGTGAAAAAGCTGGCTTAAAAGTCAACATTCAAAAAACTAAGATCATGGCATCCGGTCCCATTACTCCATGGCAAATAGATGGAGAAACAATGGAAACACTGACAGACTTTATTTTCTTGGGCTCCAAAATCTCTGCAGATGGTAATTGCAGCCATGAAATTAAAAGACGTTTATTCCGTGGGAGAAAAACTATGACCAACCTAGACAGCATATTAAAACACAGAAACATTACTGGCCAACAAAGGTCCGTCTAGTCAAAGCTATATGGTTTTTCCAGTATTCATGTATGGACATGAGAGTTGGACCATAAAGAAAGCTGAGCGAGACTCTTGAGAGTCCATTGGACTACAACATCCAACCAGTCAATCCTAAAGGAAATGAGTCCTGAATAGTCATTGGAAGGACTGATGCTGAAGCTGCAATACTTTGGCCACCTGATGCAAAGAACCAACTCATTGGAAAGCATCACCCTGATGCTGGAAAAGATTGAAGGCGGGAAGAGGAGGGGATGACAGAGGATGAGATGGTTGGATGGCATCACTGACTCAATGGACATGAGTTTCTGCAAGCTCTGGGAGTTGGTGATGGACACGGAAGAATAGTGTGCTGCAGTCCATGGGGTTTCAAAGAGTCGGACACGACTGAGGGACAGAACTGAACTGAACTCATCTGGAGTTAAGCTGGAAGAAGCCAGAAGTGTGGTTGTGGTGGTGGTTGACTCGCTAAGTCATGTTCGACTCTTGCGACCCCATGGACTGTAGCCCACCAGGCTCCTCTGTCCATGGGATTTTTCAGGCAAGAATACTAGAGTGGATTGCCATTTCCTTCTCCAAGGAATCTTCCCAACCCAGGAATCGAATCCAGGTCTCCTGCATTGTTGACAGATTCTTTACTGACTGAGCAATGAGGGAAGCCCAGAAGTGTAGGTTTGACAATTCTATATCTAAGTTGTTAGGCTTTTTGGTTTTTTTGTGGATTTCTTTTGCTTTTTTTTTTTTTAGTTGTCATTATAATGAGAATTTTCAAATACACACATAAGTAGAAAGAAAGAAACTGTATAGTGACCCTCCTGTACCCATCAGACAGCTACAACAACTATAAACACATAGCCATTTGTACCTATATTCCTGACCTCTTTTTCCTTCCTCTCCCCAGCAGATCCCAGACACCATATAATGTCATCCACATTACATGAGTATAAATTTCTAAAAGGTAAGTACTTTTTTCTTTTGAACACAACTATAACATTACTATTCTACCTAAAAAGATAATAATTCCTTAGCATTAAATATCTAGTCAATGTTCAAATCTCTTTATTGTCATATAATAATTGTTAAATATTTTGGGCACAAATTGTAAAAATAACATAATGTACCTCTATGTACCCAATATTAAATAATAAAACATTACATAAACAATTGAAACTCATTTGAAGTACTTCTCATACAATTTTTTAATCAAATGGTCTGTTTAAGTCAGGATCTCAGATTACTTCAGGAGAAAAAAATGGTTTCTTCTCTCCTGCTCTTTGGCCTTCCTTCAATTTCACAGCCAAACTCTCTTAATTTTTAGGAGTATGCAGAAGGGCATTTCCATCTCTCAGGACCCACTACTCTCCTTCTCAATCAAGAAAACAGCCCTTCTCAGGCCTTATACTGAAGTCTGCCATTACCTCAGAGCTTTCAGCACAGTCAGAAAAACATTTAGTCCAATGGCACAGCCTCCTTCCTCCACAGGTAAGCTGCCACATTTCATTTACTACTCCATGGAATTTTTTTAAACATTTTATTTATTTTTAATTGAAGGACAATTGCTTTATAATTATTGTGTTGGTTTCTGCCATCGAAAAAGTTTTGAACTCCACTGTCTTATAAATGTAAATAATGCAAGCCCCATTATATGATTACTTTTCCGTTTCTATGACTATCTCAGGAGCTCAATTTTAAGTTCTTATATTGTCAGCTTCCCATTTTAAGTTAAGCTACTATTAAGTTAAGTAACTTACTTAAAATGACTATTAAGTTACTTTGTGAACTAAGGCACAGTACGTAGGGCATTTAAACCCAGAAAATTATAGGCACAATGCAGACAGGTCAACACTGGGTTGGCTCTCTTCCTTAGTCGTGAAATTCATCACTCACTAGCCACAAAGGGAACCAAGGAAGACACTATATAATAATCAGCTCAAAAACAAACTCTTCACTAGAAAATAATATAAATGCAGACAGCGAATCATTGGGGTTATTTTCTTTCATTGTGACTACAGCTTAATACAAGTAGAAAGCAAACGTTAGGTGAACAACTGGGAGATAAGAGGGGGAAAAAGCATAATCTTTCTAACTACTTCTAAACTCCAAGAGCTAGTAACTTGGACATTCAGCAGGGACTGATGAATCAAAACCCCTTTATTATCCACATGCTTGGACTTAGCATTGTGCAGGACAAAAATCAACATGGCAGTCTCTGTCTTTGAGGAACTTACACTTGCAACACTTGCAAAAAACTTACTTGCAAAAGTAGGGAGTCAAGAAATACCTGGAATAACAGGCAAATTTGGCCTTGGAGTACAGAATGAAGCAGGCAAAGGCATTAATAATAGAGTTTTGCCAAGAGAACACACTGGTCATAGCAAACACCCTCTTCCAACAACACAAGAGACGACTCTACATATGGATATCACCAGGTGGTCCACACCGAAATCAGACTGATTATATTATTTGCAGCCAACAATGGAGAAGCAAAAACAAGACCAGAGCTGACTGTGGCTCAGATCATGAACTCCTTATTGCCAAATTCAGACTTAAACTGAAGAAAGTAGGGAAAACCACCAGACCATTCAGATATGACCTAAATCAAATCCCTTACGATTATACAGTGGAAATGACAAATAGATGCAAGGGATCAGAGCTGATAAACAGAGTACCTGAGAACTATGGATGGAGGTTCGTGACATTGTTTGCACAGGAGGCAGGGATGAATACCATCCCCAAGAAAAAGAAATTTAAAAAGGCAAAATGGTTGTCTGAGGAGGCCTTACAAATAGCTGTGAAAAGAGAAGCTAAAGGCAAAGGAGAAAAGGAAAGATACACCCATTTGAATGCAGAGTTCCAAAGAATAGCAAGGAGAGATAAGAAAGCCTTCCTCAGTGATCAGTGCAAAGAAATAGAGGAAAACAATAGAATGGGAAAGACTAGAGATCTCATCAAGAAAATTAGAGATACCAAGGGAACGTTTCATGCAAAGATGGGCACAATAAAGGACAGAAATGGTATGACCTAACAAAAGCAGAAGATATTAAGAAGTGGCAAGAATATACAGAAGAACTATACAAAATAGATCTTCACGACCCAGATAACCACCATGGTGTGATCACTCACCTAGAGCCAGACATCCTGGAATGCAAAGTCAAGTGGGCCTTAGGAAGCATCACTATGCACAAAGCTAGTGGAGGTGACAGAATTCCAGTTGAGCTATTTCAAATCCTAAAAGATGATGCTGTGAAAGTGCTACACTCCATATGCCAGCAAATTTGGAAAACTCAGCAGTGGCCAGAGGACTGGAAAACATCACTTTTCATTCCAATCCCAAAGAAAGGCAATGCCAAAGAATGTTCAAACTACCACACAACTGCACTCATCTCACACACTAGTAAAGTAATGCTCAAAATTCTCCAAGCCAGGCTTCACCAGCACATGAACCGAGAACTTCCAGATGTTCAAGCTGGATTTAGAAAAGGCAGAGGAACCAGAAATCAAATTGCCAACATCCGCTGGATCATCAAAAAAGCAAGAAAGTTCCAGAAAAACATCTACTGCTTTATTGACTATGTCAAAGCCTTTGTGTGGATCACAATAAACTCTGGAAAATTCTTAAAGAGATGGGAATACCAGACCACCTGACCGGCCTCTTGAGAAATCTGTATACAGGTCACGAAGCAACAGTTAGAACTGGACATGGAACAACAGACTGGTTCCAAATAGGAAAAGGAGTATGTCAAGGCTGTATATTGTCACCCTGATTGTTTAACTTATATGCGGAGTACATCATGAGAAACGCGGGGCTGGATGAAGCACAAGCTGGAATCAAGATTGCCGGGAGAAATATCAATAACCTCAGATATGCAGATGACACCACCCTTATAGCAGAAAGCGAAGAAGAACTAAAGAGCCTCTTTATGAAAGTGAAAGAGGAGAGTGAAAAAGGTGGCTTAAAGCTCAACATTCAGAAAACTAAGATCATGGCATCCGGTCCCATTACTTCATGGCAAATAGATGGGGAAACAGTGACAGACTTTATCTTTTTGGGCTCCAAAATCTCTGCAGATGGTGACTGCAGCCATGAAATTAAAAGACGCTTGCCCCTTGGAAGAAAAGTTATGACCAACCTAGACAGCATATTAAAAAGCAGAGACATTACTTTGCCAACAAATGTCCGTCTAGTCAAAGCTATTGTTTTTCCAGTATTCATGTATGGATGTGAGAGTTGGATTATAAAGAAAGCTGAGCGCCAGAGATTGATGCTTTTGAATTGTGGTTTCAAAAGCACAAGAAGAAGACTCTTGTGAGAGTCTCCACAAGAAGATTCTTGTGGAGAAGACTCTTGAGAGTCCCTTGGACTGCAAGGAGATCTGACCAGTCCATCCTAAACGAGATCAGTCCTGAATATTCACTGGAAGGACTGATGCTGAAGCTGAAACTCTAATACCTTAGCCACCTAATGTGAAGAACTGACTCATTTGAAAAGACCCTGATGCTGGGAAAGATTGAAGGTGGGAGGAGAAGGGGACGACAGAGGATGAGATGGCTGGATGGCATCACCGACTCAATGGACCTAAGTTTGAGTAAACTCCAGGAGTTGGTGACGGACAGGGAGGCCTGGCGTGCTGCAGTCCATAGGGTGGCGAAGAGTCAGACGCGACTGAACTGAACTGAACTGACACTCTGGTAAAACTAGATTAATGTATGTTTATAAGCACTAAATTGTGTAAAGCAGATTTAAAGCAGTGGAGTTCATAAAAGGGATGGGTCAACAGAGGTTAAAGAAAGTCAAAGAAAATGATGTGAAGGTCAGAAGAGCTGAACCTTGAAGGCAGGGCATAGCAGGATCAGCAACACTAGGATACACTGTAAAGTCATGAGGGTACAGACCGTAAGCCCGGCACACAGCCTGGAACGTTTAAATATGTGTGGATGAATAGGACAAGGAAAAATGGAAAAGAAAAGGAGAAGAAGAAAAGAATAGGCATTCCAGATAAGAGATTATTTTATAAATAAGATTAAACATGGCAATTTCATGAGGCAATAAGGAAACACAGAATGGTAAGAAATTAGGTAAAAATAGGTAAAATGAACCCTACCCATTCACGATTTTAAAAGTCAAAGACCAAAAAGATACATGCACACCAATGTTCACTGCTGCACTGTTTATAATAGCCAAGACATGGAAACAACCTAAATGTCCATCCACAGAGGAATGGATAAGGAAGATGTGATGTGTGTACACACACACAGACATACACATACTAGAATATTACTCAGCCATTAAAAAGAATGAAATAAGGCCATTTGCAGCAACATGGATGGATGTAGAGACTGTCAAACTGAGTCAAATAAGTCAGACAAAGAAGGAGAAATATCATATGGCATCCCTTATATGTGGAATCTAAAAAGAAATGATACAAATGAACTTACAAAACAGAAAGAGACTCACAAACTTAGAAAACAAACTATGGTTGCTGGTTAAGGACTTTGGGAAGGCCATGTACACACTGCTATATCTAAAATGGATAACCAACAAAAACCTATTGTGTAGCACAGGGAACTGTGCTCAGTGTTATGTGGCAGCCTGGATGGGAGGGGGTTTGGGGGAGAATGGATGCAGGCATACGTGTGGCTGAGTCCCTTCCCTGTTCACCGGAAACTATCACAGCATTGTTAATCAGCTACACCCCAACACAGAATGTTTTTGGTGTTAAAAAATAAACTTAAATTTTAAAAAGTCAATGAAAGAGATATAAAACTGATCTCATATTAAATACCAAAATGAATATGTCCAGAAAGCACATTCTGTTATGTCTCCACTTTTCAAGAACACTAATAAAAAGCGTAAATAGCCATTTTTCCTTAAATGGTCATTCATCTTTGTCATATTATTGGGCATAACCTAGAAACCATGTTAATATTTCCCCAGAGAAGAACTAATACCACTAGCTGGTACAGATGAGTACTTTTTTCCTGAGTATTTTTACTATCTGGAAATGTGACTGGGTTATCACTAAGGTCAGCCTCTTTGGTAGTTGTGTAATCAAATGTCGGAGACACACCACAATTAAAGCAAGAGACGGCTGAGGGCAACCCAGCACAAAAGCCAGTGACTAATGCTGAATCACAGCTTCCAAGTGCTGCTTCACCATAATGTCAACCCCACATACTAACATCCCCTTCAGTGGTCCTTGGAAGTACATCAAAAGTATCATCCAATAACTCTTCTCCAATATTTTGCACGATAATGCTAAAGAATTAAGAGTAATAAAATCTAGTAGAGTCTTCAGCCTATAAGCCAAACTTTGTTAAGCGAAGGAAATTCTTACCTCCTCAAACTTCACAATTGGAGAAGAATTCATGATTATAGCATACACTCTGTGTATATAATAGATCCCCCAGATATTCCTCCCCGACAAAAATTCCAGGTCCTGGCTACCTACCACCAGCTATGGTCTTCAGCATGTGTGTGTGTGTGTGTGTGTGTGTGTGTGTGTGTGTGTGTTAGTCGCTCAGTCATGCCCAACTCTGTGACCCCATGGACTGTAGCCTGCCAAGTTCCTCTGTCTGTGGAATTCACCAGGCAAGAATACTGGAGGGGGTTGCCATTTCCTTCTCCAGGATGGTCTTCAGTGGCAGCTGTATAATCTCTGTAGAAGGACTTCAGAAACTGAAGTCTAATGAGGGAAGGGGACGGTGGCAATTACATGATAAAGCTACATACGCATGGTAAGTGCACTACTTTCATTCACATTATAAGCATATTTAGAGTGAGTCTGGCAGCTGTTAACATCGCCAGTCATTTTCCTTAGCATTCCTTCTACTCCTCCAGCCTGAATCATGCAAAACAGGCAAGCTGTCTGGTTATACATTAACACTGTTACAATGACAGTGATAGAATTCTGGTTATTTTTAATTTCACTTTTCAATTTGGGTGCCTAACACCTGGCATAATGGAAAGAACAAGAGCCTTGGAGTCATACTGACCTACTTATAAATCTCAGCTCTACCGCTTAAAAGATATGTGACCTTGAACAAGTTACACAACTGAACCTCAGTTTCCTTTATGGAAACTAGGTATAACAACAGCCTCTTTGCAAAACTGTTGAGAGGTTAAGCATGAAATTACGTGTAGTATCCAGAACACAATAGGCACTTAGCTTATGGTAATTATGACGGAAGGCTGGTGAACACGCCTATACTCAGGTTTCCAAATAGTATTAACTCTATAATGAAAGCCTTTTCAGCCTCATTCTCTCTAGTCCACTTGTGAGATGACTTACCTACCCTTTTATAATCTCATCTGGTCTCTAGAGGAAAAAGGCTCCCTTCCAGAAATCAGTCTTGAGGTCAAAACTGGCTTGACCTCACAGCCAACTCCTTGCAATGCTAACATGTCCTGCCCGGCTCTGGGGCCTCTAGAAAATCTCTATTGCCTATTTCTGTTTCATTGCCTTAGGCTACATGCATTCTCTTACCAGATTTCGAATTTCAGTTTTGTCCCCCAGTCTATTCTAGGGCACTCTGAAGTATCCAGTGTCTCAAGAAGTACCACGTTTTGGACTGCTATACTACTATACTCCAAGAGGGCAGTCAACCCAGCATGTTCTGCCAGTGCCTAAAACCTCTATCTCTGTCACAGGCGGAATGCCAGCTCTTCTCTCCCAGCAAATGGGATCCCGACTTCTAGAACAACAGGTGCATCCCTCTCTCTCTACTTCATCTTATTCTCCCACCATTCCCCTATATCCCACAGCAGGAGGGAAAAGTGGAAAGATAATTCAAATCAGAGTCAAAAGACCTTGATTCTTCTACTTTATCTCTGTTACTCAAATTTGTTCTTCTTTGTAAAATTCTGTGCTTATCTCACAAGATCGAAGTAAGGCTCAAATAAGATATTTGTGAATATGTTATGCAGATCTAGGATATTACTATAACTATTACAAGTCTCTATTATGACTTAACATTTATTTTTTTTTAATATAAAACCCTAACATTTATCTCCTCTAGCATTATTTATATTAGCAAAGGATAAGAAGTAACTCAAATAGCCATCCATTAGGGGACTAACCAAAAAAATACGTGATACATCCTTTCATAGGAATACTATATAGCTTTTTTTTTAATTAGAAAGCTTCTTATATAGCTACAGGTCATAATCCTGAAGATATAATAGTGAAAAAAGATGCAGATCAGTAAGTATAATTTACTACAATTTTTTTTAAAAGAGGGGGTACAGTAAACAGATACACACATTTACTTGTAAACACATAAAATATCAGAATATAGATAAGACACTTCCCTGATGGCTCAGTGGTAAAGAATCTGCCTGGCAATGCAGAAGATGTGGGTTGGATCCCTCAGTCAGGAAGATCCCCTAGAGAAGGAAATGGCAACCCATTCCAGAATCTTGCATGGGAAATCCCAAGGACAGAGGAGCCTGGCAAGCTACAGTCCATGGCACTACAAAAGAGTCAGACACAACTTAGCAACTCAACAAGCAATCTAAGACACCAATAATACTGACTGTATCTGGATCCAGATAGCCACGGCGTGTGTGCAAGAAGAAAACTTTTCTGTGTATTTCTCTCTTTTGTAGCTCTTAAATTTTTGAACCCCTAGCCTGTGGATGGGACAGGAAAACCATCTCTTCATACAACTATAAGCCTAAGAAACAATATGACCATTAGGGAGGATGACAGCGTATCTGACAACTCATTTCCAGGGCCAGCCTCAACTTCACAATTACTACCACCTAAAATAAACTACATACCCTTCCATGATCTCAGTCCTTAAAGTGACCAGAGATAATTTATTCCTTCCAGTCAAACTTCCTGACTACGTTATTGTGTGCCCACGTACTATGCACTTCCACACTCAACGCTATTTATAAAACTTATTGTCTTAAGGGATCTACTGCAAACTCTTTGAAGGGCCCTCTGAACCATAACATTTTCCACCTTCAAGTCTGGTTAGGAATCATTCCAATGCCAACTTTACTGAACCAAAGACTGAGTTCTTCCTCTTAATTACTCCAGGTTCACCACAGGATCCAAGTAAGTCATTCATCTGAGTCTCCATGGTTAAACGACTCTACTGCAGATCATCCCCTGACTTAGAGAAGAGTGAATTCTGTTCATTTCCTCTAATCTGGTGGAAAAACACTCCTTCCAAATCGTGCAAAATAACTCTTCCAGGAGGATAAATGAACTGTACTGAGGCAACATACCTCCCAAATGTAAACTATAAACAATACTGCCTTAAACATGACTTTAATCAGGAATGACATCCCAGGAGCTGAAACAAAACAGCGGCAGATACTGCCTCCATTCTCGCTGTCCTGCGGCATGCAGGGTATTCTTGAACCTGGATTATGAAGAGCACATCACTGAATATGAGCTTCATCCTTTGAATATTCCTTTCACATTCAACTCTCATTCTCACTTTCTGGCATGGAGATCCAAAACCTCAATGCAATACAGAATGAAATGCTGGATTACTTTAGTGCAAAAAGGTGAAGCCTCCAAAAGCCTTCTAATTAGGATATCTCTTCAATGAAAGCATATAGAAATGTGCCGGCTCCTTCTCCCTTCTTTTTCCAACAGCTATTTGCTTTCTCAGGAGCAAATCTTCAGTCAAACACAAAAGCCAACCACCTAGCAAAGCTCAAATACAGACAGGCGTTTTCCAAGCACAGTTAAATCTCAGGAGTAACTAGTCACGATGAGTAACATCTACTAACAAGGTGCTTATTGGTGTGCTGGGACAGTTAACAGCCTAAAAATCTCTCAGTTATGACCAGCGTTGATAAAAATGAGAAATAAAACTAAAAGAAAAGCAAGCCCACTTTCCACCAACAGAAAACTTACAAAAGGAAGAATCACACAAATCATCTAGTCCTGCCACACAAAACCTCTTTTATTCTAGGGTGGAGACTAAGGGCCCCAAACGAACCTATTTGAGTATTTTGCTACTTTAACCCTACTGAAGCCCATGGATAGGCTTATTAAGAAAAAGTCTGAGAGAACTGGACAAAACAGTTTAAAAAAAAAAAAAAATGAGTAATCATCTGCTACTGCTGTCATTTCAGTCATGTCCGACTCTGTGCGATCCCATAGACTGCAGCCCACCTGGCTCCCCCGTCCCTGGGATTCTCCAGGCGAGAACACTGGAGTGGGTTGCCATTTGTTTCTCCAATGCATGAAAGTGAAAAGTGAAGGGGAAGTCGCTCAGTCGTGTCCAACTCTTAGCGACCCCATGGACTGCAGCCCACCAGGCTCCTCCATCCATGGGATTTTCCAGGCAAGAGTACTGGAGTGGGGTGCCATTGCCTTCTCCAAATCATCTGAAAATATACTTATAAATAAGCAGTTATTTAAAATCAAGAATTTCATTGACGCACTCTAGAATACTGTTCCACACAATAAGTATGCCCTGCTAGATCAGCTCCATTCACCAGACTTGAAGTTTCTCTGCTTTACATTTCTTTAATACTCACAAGATCCTAAAGTTGGTTCCTGCATGAGACAGACATGACAGAAAATCCCAATGCTAATATCAGACTATAAGAATTTTTAATGTTACCAGAGATGAGGTTATTCAGCCATGTTACCTGGACTTCACCCAAGTCATATCCTTTGAATCGATCTACTATTGCATGACACAGGAGGCAAACAAGTCAAGTGCAGGTGAGAAATCAAGGTAACTAAACTGAATTCCATTACAGCACTTTTAGGTAGTATCTTTCTCACTATCTGCTTGGACTTCAGCTGGGTGCCAGCATGATTTCTTGATGCCTTTTCTACCACCTACCATCTCTCTGTGTTTTCTGCATTAAAAGACTGTGAGGAAAATGCTATGCTTTTCTAGAGATATCCAAGACTATAAAATGAGAGGGTTTTTTTTATGACATTTAGTATGTCAAGTCAGAACTAGACATAATAAGTATGTCATATCCTAGGAAAAGCTCTTTAGCAAGTAATACTCCCAAATCATCTCTACTTTGCAGGCTCTTAGAATGCATTAAATGTTTAATAAGTTAAATGAATGTTCTTTACAGGATAGCAAGGACTTTTACTAAAGGAGATTACAAGGCTTCCCAAACTGGTATTATATTTAAGAATGTTCAACACTGGCCTTCCAAATGTACTTTAAGTACTATAAAGCTATAATAATTAAAGCTATACAGTATCAAAGAAAGTAAAGAGAGCACAATCAAACTGAAGTATCTGGAGATTTTGTAGACAAAGTAGCTTTTTAAATCAAAAGGGAAAAGATAGATTATTTAATAAATTTTATTGGGACAATAAACTACTTGTTCAGTCGGGAAGTCGTGCCGGACTCTACAGCCCCATGGACTGAAGTACACCAGGCTTCCCTGTCCTCCACTATCTCCTGGAGTTTGCTCCAATTCATGTCCACTGAGTGGACTAAAAGAAAAGCAAGCCCACTTTCCACCAACAGAAAACTTACAAAAGGAAGAATCACACAAATCAGCTAGTCCTGCCACACAAAACCCCTTTTATTCTAGGGTGGAGACGAAGGGCCCCAAACGAACCTATTTGAGTATTTTGCTACTTTAACCCTACTGAAGCCCATGGATAGGCTTATTATCACACAGCTTATCACTGAGTGATGCTATCTAACAATCTCATCCTCTGCCACCCTCAAACTAGACATGTGGGGGAGAAAAAGATAGATTCACTCATTCAATAAGTGGAGGGCCTATCACTGGCAAGCATGGTGCTGGATACTGAAAATAAGAACAAGGGAAAAAACTGCACACTCCATCACCCTCAAGGAGCTCCCAGTCAAGGGAAAGAAGAAAGTCAATAATAACAACAAAAACGAATGTAAAATCACAACTCCAATAAATTCCACAACTGATTCCCTTTTCACTTGGTTTAAACCAAAATGCATTCCAGATGAAGCAAAGATCTAAATTTAAAAACAAAACCATAAAAGTAGTTGAAGAAAACATGGGTAAATATTTTCACAAGATTAGGATGAGAAAGAAAATGAGAAGCCAGAAAGTATAAAACATAAAAATCTAATGTACTGTAAAATGTAAACATGAAAATATTTATAGTTTACAGTAAAAAAAAAAAAAATACACACACGTACACACTGTCAAGACAAACATAGAAACATCAGTATCAGTTCAGTCACTCAGTTGTGTCCAACTCTTTTCGACCCCATGGACTGCATCATGCCAGGCTTCCCTGTCCATCAACAAATCCCAGAGCTTGCTCAAACTCTTGTCCACTGAGTCAGTGATATCGTCCCCTTCTCCTCCTGCCTTCAATCTTTCCCAGCATCAGGGTCTTATAGGTAACTAATTTCCCTAATATTCAAAAAGTTATGCACATTTTCTTTAAATATTTATTTTTATTTATTTATTTGGCTGCTGCAGGTCTTAGCTGCAGCACATGGGATCGGGTTCCCTGACCAGGGATGAAACCTGGGAGAACTCCCTACCTGGAGAGCTCAGAGTCTTAGCCACTGGATCACCAGGGAAGCCCAGCTATGCACATTAACAAGAAAAAGCCAAAAGCCCAACAGAAAACTAACCAAAGGATACAAATAATTCCAAGAAAAAATATGAAGAGCAAATAGATAAATGATAGTCAAATTTAGTAATAATAAATAACTCTTACAAACTAAGATGACATTTTCTTACCTGTTAGACTGACTCCCTAAAAAATGGCTGGTTGCCAGGGTTTAAAGAGGATAGAAGAAGCACTTCATACATACTCTCCATTGAGTGAATTAGCCTGGCCTTTCTTGGGCAATTTGGTAACACTAATAAAATTTTAAGCTCTCATACTTTGACTCAGGCACTCCACCTCTAGTGACTTATTCTATTCAACTACTGAGAAAATGAAGAACTTAGTTTCTAACATTGTATATATCATAATGGAAAAGAACACACAACTTTTGGGAAGTTTAGTATAAAACTCTTGATTTTTAAAAACTAAACTAAATCTGAGATATGAGTCTTTTGGAAAATAAATAGTGCAAATAAACGGAATGGAAAAGAAACACTAGTACAAGTGCACAAATATAAATGTGCAACAACGGTTAAGTGACATATAATTTATATTTAAAAAAAAAAGCTGGAAACAACCCCAAACCTATCAAATAGGGTACTACTTAAATATAGTACATCCATAAAATGGAACACTCTGCAGCCATTAAAAAGATTGTGTCTAGGACAAAATGCACTGACATGACAAGATGTGGGAGATATTAACTTTAAAAATGAGTAGTAAAACCAGTATATAGAAAATAAACAACAAAGACATGCTGTACAGCACAGGGAACTATAGTCAGTAGTTTGTGATAACCTGTAATGGAAAAGAATCTGAAAAACTGGAATCAAGATTGCCGGGAGAAATATCAATAACCTCAGATATGCAGATGACACCACCCTTATGGCAGAGAGTGAAGAGGAACTCAAAAGCCTCTTGATGAAAGTGAAAGTGGAGAGTGAAAAAGTTGGCTTAAAGCTCAACATTCAGAAAACGAAGATCATAGCATCCAGTCCCACCACTTCATGGGAAATAGATGGGGAAACAGTGGAAACAGTGTCAGACTTTATTTTGGGGGGCTCCAAAATCACTGCAGATGGTGACTGCAGCCATGAAATTAAAAGACGCTTACTCCTTGGAAGGAAAGTTATGACCAACCTAGATAGCATATTCAAAAGCAGAGACATTACTTTGCCAACAAAGGTTCGTCTAGTCAAGGCTATGGTTTTTCCAGTGGTCATGTATGGATGTGAGAGTTGGACTGTGAAGAAGGCTGAGCGCCGAAGAATTGATGCTTTTGAACTGTGGTGTTGAGAGTCTTGAGAGTCCTCAAGAGAGGACTCTTGAGAGTCCCTTGGACTGCAAGGAGATCTGACCAGTCCATTCTGAAGGAGATCAGCCCTGGGATTTCTTTGGAAGGAATGATGCTAAAGCTGAAACTCCAGTACTTTGGCCACCTCATGCGAAGAGTTGACTCATTGGAAAAGACCCTGATGCTGGGAGGGATTGGGGGCAGGAGGAAAGGGGACGACAGAGGATGAGATGGTTGGATGGCATCGCTGACTCGATGGACGTGAGTCTGAGTGAACTCCGGGAGTTGGTGACAGACAGGGAGGCCTGGAGTGCTGCGATTCATGGGGTCGCAAAGAGTCGGACACGACTGAGCGACTGATCTGATCTGATATTACTAAATCACTCTGCTCTACGCCTGAAACTAACACTACATGTAAATGAACTACACTGCAATGTAAAAGACAAAAAATCCAAAGAAAACACAGGCAGTACATACTCTGACATCAGTCCTAGAAATATTTTTTGAATATGTCTTTTCAGGCAAACGATATACTTGATAAGGGGTTAATATCCAAAATATACAAAAACTCATACAATGCAACAGAAAGAAAACAAACAACCCAATCTAAAAATGGGCAGAGGATCTGAATAGAAATTTTTCCAAAAAAGACATACAGAAAGCCAACAGGTACATGAAAAGATGCTCAATGTCACTTATCATCATGGAAATGGAAAACAAAATCTCAATGAGATTTTACTTCACACCTGTCAAAATGGCACAACAAAAAGACAAAAAATATTAATAACAAGTGCTGATGGGGATAGGAAGAAAAGGGAACCCTCATTAACTGTTTATGGGGATACAAATGATACAGTCACTATGAAAAATAGTATGGAGATTTCTCAAAAAAATTAAGAGAACTCTACCATATGATCCAGCAATTCCACTTCTGGGTACTTATTTATCCAAAGAAAACAAAATCACTAGTTAGAAAAGATATAGGCACCTTTATGTTCACTGCAGCATTATTTACAATAGCCAAGATATAGAAGCAACCTAAGTGCCCATCAACAGATGAATGGAAAAAGACACAGTGTATATATATATATAGGAATATTATTATTCAGCTAAAGGAAAGGATGAAATACTGCTGTTTACAACATGGACAGACCAGAAGGTATTATGCCAAGTGAAATAAGACAGAGAAAGACAAGTACTATATGAGTTCACTTATAAATGGAATCTAAAACCTAAAACAAATGAATAAACATAACAAAACAGAAACAGACTCATAGATACAGAGAACAAATAGGTGGTTGCCAGAGAGGAAAAGGAGTAAAGCAAGAAGACAAATAGGTGAAGGAGATCAAGAGGTACAAGCTTCCTGCTGCAAAATAAATGAGTCAAGAGTATGTAACGTACAGTGTGGGAGACACTGTCTGTCAATAATTATGTAATACCTTTTGTATGGTGACAGATCTTACCTACACGGTGATCATGGTGATCATTTTGATATGTGTAGTAGTAATGAGTCACTATGCTGTGTAACAAGAATTACCATGGTATTGTAGGTCAATTATATTAATACTTCAAAAACAAACTCACAGAAAAAGACATCAGACCTGTGATTAGCCAAGGTAGGGGTAGGGAGAGGAGGAACTGGATGAAGGAAGTCAAAAGCTAAAAACTTCCAAGTACAAGATAAGTAAGTACTATGGATGTAATGTATAACATGATAAATATAACTAACACTGTTATACATTACATATGAAAGTTATTAAGAGAGTATATCTTAAGTGGGCCTTAGGAAGCATTACTACAAACAAATCCAGCGGAGGTGATGGAATTCCAGCTGAGCTATTTCAAATCCTAAAAGATGATGCTGTTAAAATGCTGCACTCTTTATCCAACAAATTTGGAAAACTCAGCAGTGGCCACAGGACTGGAAAAGGTCGGTTTTCACTTCAATCCCAAAGAAAGGCAATGCCAAAGAATGCTCAAACTACCTTACAATTGCACTCCTTTCACATGCTAGCAAAGTAATGCTCAAAGTCCTTCAAGCTAAGCATCACCAGTAAATGAACCAAGAACTTTCAGATGTACAAGCTGGATTTAGAAAAGGCAGAGGAACCAGAGATCAAATTGCCAATAGATGCTGGATCATAGAAAAACCAAGGGAATTTAAAAAAAACATCTGCTTCACTGACTATGCTAAAGCCTTTAACTGTGTGGGTCACAGCAAACTGTGGAATATTGTTAATGAGATGGGAATACCAGACCACCTTATCTGCCTCCTGAGAACCTGTATGAAGGACAAGAAGCAACAGTTAGAAATGGACATGCAACAAAGGACTGGTTCAAAACTGGAAAAGGAGTACATCAAGGCTGTCTACTGTCACCCTGCATATTTAACTTCTATGCAGAGTACATTGTACAAAATGCTGGGCTGGATGAATCACAAGCTGGAATCAAGATTGCCAGCAGAAATTTTAACAACCTCAGATATTCAGATGACACCACCCTTATGGCAGAAATTGAAGAGCAACTAGATGAAGGCGAAAGACAAGACTGAAAAAGTTGGCTTAAAACTCAACATTTAAAAAATGAAGATCATGGTATACAGTCCTGTCATTTCATGGCAAATAGATGGGGAAAATGTGGTAACAGTGTCAGATTTCATTTTCTTGGGTTCCAAAATCACTGCGGACAGTGACTGCAGCCACAAAATTAAAAGACACTTGCTCCTTGGAAGAATCAGTTCAGTCACTCAGTCATGTCTGACTCTTTGAGACCCCATGGACTGCAGCACGCCATTCTTCCCTGTCCATCACCAACTCCCAGAGCTTACTCAAGAACCCATGTCCATCGAGTCAGTGATGCCATCCAACCATCTCATCCTCTGTCGTCCCCTTCTCCTCCTGCCTTCAATCTTTCCCAGCATCAGGGTCTTTTCAAATGAGTCAGTTCTTCGCATCAGGTGGCCAAAGTACTGGAGCTTCAGCTTCAGCGTAAGTCCTTCCAGTGAATATTTAAGGACTGATTTCCTTTAGGATGGACTGGTTTGATCTCCTTGCAGTCCAAGGGACTCTCAAGAGTCTTCACTAGAACCACCAGTTCAAAAGCATCAATTCTTTGGTGCTCAGCTTTCTTTATAGTCCAACTCTCATATCCATACATGACCACTGGAGAAACAATAGCTTTGACTAGACGGGCCTTTGCTGGCACAGTAATGCCAATGCTTTTTAATCTGCTGTCTAGGTTAGTCATAGCTTTTCTTCCAAGGAGCAAGTGTCTTTTAATTTCATGGCTTCGGTCACCATCTGCAGTGATTTTGGAGCCCAAGAAAATAAAGTCTCTCACTGTTTCCACTGTTTCTCCATCTATTTGCCATGGAGTGATGGGACGGGATGCCATGATCTTAGTTTTTTGAATGTTGAATTTTAACCAAGCTTTTTCACTCTCCTCTTTCACTTTTATCAAGAGGCTCTTCAGTTCCTCATCACTTTCTACCATAAGGGTGGTGTCATCTGCATATCTGAGGTTATTGATATTTCTCCCGGCAATCTTGATTCCAGCTTGTGCTTCATTCAGCCCAGCATTTCGAATGATGTACTCTGCATATAAGTTAAATAAGCAGGGTGACAATATATAGCCTTGACGTACTTCTTTCTCAATTTGGAACCAGTCTGTTGTTCCATGTCCGTTTCTAACTGTTGTTTCTTGACCTGCATACAGATTTCTCAGGAGGCAGGTAGGATGGTCTGGTATTCCCATCTCTTTAAGAATTTTCCACAGTTTGTTATGATCTACAAAGGCTTTGGCGTAATCAATAAAGCAGAAGTAGATGTTTTTCTGGAACTCTCTTGCTTTTTCTATGATCCAACGGATATTTGGAAGGATAGCTATGACAAAAAAAGCAGAGACATCACTTTGCCAACAAAGGTCTGTATAGTCAAAGCCACAGTTTCTCCAGTAGTCGTATATGGATTCGAGAGTGGGACTATCAAGAAGGCTGAGCACTGAAGAATTGATGCTTTTGAACTGTGGTGTTGGAGAACACTCTTGAGAGCCCCTTGGACAGCAAGGAGATCAAACCAGTCAATCCTAAAAGAAATCAACCCTGAATATTCACTGGAAGGACTGGTGCTGAAGCTGAAGCTCTAATACTTTGGCCACCTGATGTGAAAAGCTTACTCACTGGAAAAGACCCTGATGCTGGGGAAGTTTGAGAGTAAGAGAAGGGGGCAGCAGACAATGAGATGGTTGGATGGCATCACTGACTCAATGGACATGAGTTTGAGTAAATTCTGGGAGATAGTGAAGGACAAGGACGCCTAGCGTGCTGCAGTTCATGGGATCACAAAGTGTCAGACACAATTTACAACTGAACAACAATATCCTAAGAGAAAGGATTTCACAAGGAAAAAAACTTTTCCATTTCTTTAACTTTTTAATCTATATGAGATGATGGATGTTCACTAAACTCATGGTGGTAATCATTTCACTAGGTACATAAATCAATTATGCTGTTCACCTTAAATTTACACAGCAATGCATGTCCATTAAATCTCAATAAAACTGTAACACTAAGTAAAAATTAAAAATAACCAGAAGAGTATGTGGCATGATCCCTTTTCAATGAAAAACATAAAATTCTAACATATGAATAGAAAAAATCTGGTTATAAAATGTGAACAATGTTCTCTCTAGAGAGAAGGAATGTTCACTTTTGACATTATACATTTTGGGTAGAGTCTGATTATTTCATAAGACACATATATCAGAGAGATACAAAGATTTTTTTTTGAAGAGACTCTGCAGCTGGGACTTCCCTGGCGGTCCAGTGGTTAAGACTCTGTGCGTCCACTGCAGGTGGCATGGGTTCTATCCCTGGTCAGGGAACTAAGATCCCACATGCCCTGAAACCAAAAAAAGAAAAAACAGAGTACCATACCACAGTGAGAAAATGGTTCAGAATGAACACAAACACATTCATAATAGAACACATAATTTCAGAGTTAGAATAACTTTACAAATAAAGAAACAAGAATATCAAAATTTTAAACTTTTGTGCTGCAAACAAAACCATCATGAAAGTGAAAAGACAACCTACGAGATGGGAAGGGATATCTGCATGTCATATATCTGATAAAGGACTTGTATCCAGAATACACAGACGTCTTACAACTCAACAATAAAAACAACAAATAACCCAACTAAAAACTGGGCAAGGAATCTAAACAGACACTTCAAAGATCTACAAATGGTCACTTAGCACATGAAAAGATGATCAACACTAGGAGTCATAAGAGAAATGCAAATCAGAAACCACAAGGAGCAGCCACTTCACATCAACGCGGATGATTAGATAAAAAAGAAAGAAAATAACAAGTTTCGGTATGCATGTGGAAAAACTGGAAGCTTCATACATTCCTAGTGGGAATGCAAAATGGTGCACCCATTTTAGACAACAGTTTGGCAATTCCTCAAAAAGATAAACATGGAATGTTTATGATACAGAAATTCCACTCCTTGGGCATATATGACCAAAGTATATGTCCAAGAGAAATGAAAACATATGTTCACACAAAAATTTGTACACAAATGTTCGTAACAGCACTGTTCATATTAGTCAAAAAGTGGAAAAATGCATATGTCATCCATTCATGAATGTACAGAATGCAATATATTCATACAATGGAATATCATTCAGCCATAAAAAGGAAGGAAATTCTGACATACGCTACAACATTGATGAAACTTGAAGACATGTTATATGAAAGCAGCCAGACACAAAAGGCCATATGTGATAAGATTCTATTTATATGACATGTCCAGAATGGGCAAATCTATAGAGACTGATTAGTGATTGATTAGGGCATGGGGAGAGAGGTTGAAGAGATAACAGTGACTACTAATGGGTGGCTTCTTCTAAGGGGAGTGAAAATGTTCTAAAATGGCTTGTGATGATGATTACACAACTTTGTGAATAGGCTAAAAGCAATGAATTGGGTGAACTGTACAGTATGTGAATTATATCTCAATAAAGCCATAGAAAACATATATACATTAAAAAGAAACTGGAAGCCCCGTGAGGTTAAGTGATGTGCCCAAAGAAAACTGCCAGGCTAGTAAAAACTGAAACTGGAAACACATGGGCTGACTCCTACAGCAATGGACAGTTTCCTTACTGCAACTGATTGGCCAAAAAGGTTCCCCCAAAGAGCTGGAAAAGCAGAAAATGCAACCCACTCCAGTGTTCTTGCCTGGAGAATCCCAGGGACAGGGGAGCCTGGTGGGCTGCTGTCTATGGGGTCACACAGAGTCAGACACGACTGAAGCGACTTAGCAGCAGCATAAGGAAAGGAAGAGTTTAGGTAACACAACTGAAATGTTGTTTTCAAATTTTAATGTGAATCCAAAATGGGTTCTTGGCCTAAAAAAATCTAACAACCACTGATAGAAGAGGTTGTGACTCAGTATAACAGTGCCCCTTTTACTGGGAGCTCAATTAGAGCAGGGCACGGGATGCAGCTGCTGGCTGAAAAGGAAGAAGGAAAATGAGATCAGAAGAGGCACGAGAGGCTGAAATCACCGGCCACTCTTGTGCATATGTCAAAGAGGTTAGTGAGTAACAATGCTTCAAACAAGTTTTATTATGGGGGGGGGGGGGGGGGGAGGGAAGAGGGGCTGTAAAATCCTATACAGAGATCTGAAAGTATCATCTGAAAATTGAATTACCTCCCCGAATTACTATACACATATAAGATATTTAGGTATAATGAACAGGGTCTCTCTGCAGCTGACTTGGACACAAAGATCATTGCTGGAATACAACTGCCCCGTTTGACAAGAATAACAATATCACTGTTGATGTAGAAATGGAAAGTAAGCCAAGAACATACCATCACTAAAAACATTATTTCAAGGGTTTAAAAAAATAAAGAGCTACCAAAAATAATCATCTATTGTCAGAACACTGCTTATGCAACATTAGAACATTCTGACAGAAGGAAAGGACAACAGGAGGCAGGAAGCAGAAAGAAGGAAGAAATCCTGCAGGTGCCCAACTAATCCTAACAAGAAACAGCTCTGAGCCTGCCTTCCACAATAACAATCTTGTTCCCGTGGTATATGAACCAAGATTTCTCTTGCCAGGAACAGAAAACAACTGACTACATGAAAATGTCAGCTTGTTCCATGAACACTACACTGGCAATGAACAGATACAAACCTTTCAAAAGACAAAGTTTTGGCTGTTTCCTCACCAAATTTTTAACATCGCTGGCCCACAGTCAAATTCAGTCCAGTTTATGCAAACTCTTAACACAAGTGGACAAAAATACCACGCTGCAGAATACACTATAAATAAAAGATTCTATAAAATATCTTGTCTTCAGATTTCTAACAATTTGGCTCATTTATAATTATAAAATTTGTATAGAAGCTCTCTTAACCCACCACCATCTCTCAACCAACCTGAAAAAAATAACTGATGCTTCCCCTTCCCTCTGTAAAATAACAAGCCCCAGCAATGCAAACCAGCCTCAAATTAACAGCCACTCATTCTAATCCTGGATATTCTTCCTGCTTCCATCCACTAAATTGCATGCTTACCAAGAATTAATTGTTTTCTTCCCAAATCTATTTATACCAGTTGCTCTTATTATTATAGGTATGCAATTTAATTAGCTATATAAACTGATGAGAAACCCAGGAGAAAAGAAAGACATGCTTCTTTGAAAATTAAGCTGAATG
The DNA here is from genome assembly GCF_003369695.1 of Bos indicus x Bos taurus. NCBI lineage: Eukaryota > Metazoa > Chordata > Mammalia > Artiodactyla > Bovidae > Bos > Bos indicus x Bos taurus. Next base: position 56,535,295 of record NC_040090.1, on the reverse strand, counting down.
TTTAAAATGACTTGGTAAAGTCACATTACACGTGGATGCACGTGTGTTCAGTTGCTAAGTCATGTCCAACTCTTTGCAACCCCATGGACTGCAACACGCCAGGCTTCCCTGTCCTTCACTGTCTCCCGGAGTTTGCTCAAACTCCATTAAGTAGATGATGCCATCCAACCATCTCGCTCTCAATCTTCCCCAGCATCACAGTCTTTTCCAATGAAACAGCTCTTTACATCAGGTGGCCAAAGTACTAGAGCTTCAGCATCAATCCTTTCAATGAATATTCAAGGTTGAATCCCTTTAGGATTGACTGGTTTGATCTCCTTGCTGTCCAAGGGACTCTCAAGAGTCTTCTCCAGCACCACAGTTCAAAAGCATCAATTCTTCAACACTCAGCCTTCTTTACGGTTCAACTCTCACATCTGTACATGACTAATGGAAAAACCATAGCTTTGACTACCCGGTTCCTTATCAGTAAAGTGACGTCTCTGCTTTTTAATACACTGTCTAGGTTTGTCATAGCTTTTCTTTCAAGGAGCAAGCATCTTTTAATTTCATGGCTGCAGTCACCATCTGCAGAGATTTTGGAGCCTAAGAAAATAAAGTCTGTCACTTTTTCCATTGTTTCTCATTTCTTAGTCATGAAGTGATAGGACCAGATGCCATGATCTTTGTTTTTTGAATGTTGAGTTTTAAGCCAGCTTTTTCATTCCCCTCTTTCACATTCATCAAGAGGCTCTTTAGTTCCTTTTCACTTTCTGTCATTAGAGTGGTGACATCTGCATATCTGAAGTTGTTGACATTTCTCCTGGCAATCTTGATTCCAGCTTGTGATTCATCCAGCCTGGCAATTAGCACTATGTACTCCACATAGAAGTTAAATAGAAGATACACAGCCTTGATGTACTCCTTTCCCAATTTTGAACCAGTCCATTGTTCCATGTCTGGTTGTTGCTTCTTGATCTGCATCCTGGTTTCTCAAGAGGCAGGTAAGGTGGTCTGGTATTCCCATCTCTTTAAGAATTTTCCAGTTTGTTGTGATCCACACAGTCATAGGCTTTAGCGTAGTCAATGAAGCAGAAGCAGATGTTTTTCTGGAACTCTCTTGCCTTTTCTATGATCCAACAGATCTTGGCAATTTGATCTCTGGTTCCTCTGCCCTTTCTAAATCCAGCTTGTACATCCGGAAGTTCTCAGTTCACGTACTGTCAAAGCCTAGCTTGAAGGATTTTGAGCATTACCTTGTGTTTTTTTAATGCAACAAGTGTAAAATATGGGGACAAGAGGGAGAGAGAATCAAAAACTCAAGAGTCTATGTTCAAAATGCTTCATAAAATGCCTTTAAATTGCTACTCTGCTTTAAAAAAGCAAAATAAAACTGGAAATCATAAATGATGAACTATGGGTATGTTTAACACAAATAAGATGGCAGAACTCTAATCAAGATATCAATATACACAGAAAGGCCTATAGCAAAAGATTAGCAAACATGTTTCTTAGACAAACTGCAAAGAAAAAGAGGGGAAATCTATAAAGTAAAACAAATAATTCTTTTTAAAAATATAAAACTTAAGGGACATCAATCAATTATAAAGTATGGACTTTATTTAGACCCTGATTCAAACAAACGAGTGGTTAAAAAAGAAAAAAAACTAAATGTGTGTGTATATATATTGTATATATATGACAATCAGAGAAATTTAACACTAATTTGATACTTAATGACACCAGGGAATTATTAATTGTTTTAGGTAGGATAATAGTACTGGGGTTATATTTTTTTGGAAAAAAAAAAACCTCCTCTACTTAGAGATACATGCCAAAACATTTACAGATGAAATAAGATTTTGGGAATTGCTTCAAAATAAACTAGGGAGAAAAGAGAGGCTGGAAGTGATATGTGCGAAAGACTGACTGTGAGGTGATTAACTGCTTTTAGTGGGTGGTAGGTTAATGAGGGGTTCATCATATGATTCTTTTTACTTTTGCTTACGTTTAAAATTTTGCATAATGAACACTTTTTAAAAAAGACTAGTGGATTAATGCATATTTACATTTTAAATAAAATATTAAAAGTATATATATCATTATTTCTGACTTCCTTGCTTCATTCATTTCTTTCCCCTAATTAAGATAATCATAACCCAAACTTATTGTATTAAAGGCCTTCTACTGGAGATAAAAGGGCACATTGTCAGATGCTCAAAATACAGCAGTGGGTACACCCAAACACTGTAAGAACAATAGTCCATATGGCCCAATTACCACTGAAAACCTCTTAAATAACATATAAAGTACAGTAAGTACAACAAATCCAGACATCATGAGACTGGTGCATCACCACATTTATTTACATAATTATTTCCTTAATCATTTCCTTTATCATCTTTTTACCATTAAAAAAAAGAGAGGAGTAATTTACAATTTTCATCAATCTCAGAAATTCTCCCTCAGGTCTACCAAAAAAGTTATTTAAAAATCAAAGATTCAGGTAATCAGAATCTCTTTCTCATCAACCTTTCTTTTTGCCTTCAACAGCTCCTCCAATTTAAGTTTATACCTTTTTGTGAAAGATTAGGAGAGAATGATGATTCATAAAAAACAACTTAAAAGATTAGAGTCACAGTTTTTTCCTTCCTCGTCCAGGTTTGGTTCAGAACAACGACGAGGCAGTAGCTCCAGCCCTCTTTTAATGGGTTCCACATCTATCGCCCAAGGTTTACAGGTGCAGCAGGGAGTAACAGTCCTGCCTTCCAAGAAAACAAACGCAGAAGAGGAGACAATAAAGAAAAAAAAACTTCTGGTGGGCTAACCCTGGCACAGCCTTTCTGGAAAGCAATGTGCCAATATATGTATCAGCATATTCTCTCGCCAGTAATTTCACATCCAACCATCTATCCTGAGCAAAAAATCAGAAATGCATCAAAGATTCATACACAAAAATGGTCACCACAGCAAATTTCTGAAGTGAAAAACTGGGAAGAATCTTAAAATATGAAAAAGGTCAAAAAATAACAGCAATCATACAATGGCAAAGGTCCGTATACAAAGGTCTCTCTAGTCAAAGCTGTGGTTTTTCCAGTAGTCATGTACGGATGTGGGAACTGGACCACAAAGAAGGCTGAGCACTGAAGAACTGATGCTTTCAAACTGTGGTACTAGAGAAGACTCACTGGAAGGACTGATGCTGAAGCTGAAGCTCCAATACTTTGGCCACTTGATGCAAAGAGCCGACTCACTGGAAAAGACCCTGATGCTGGGAAAGATTGAGGGCAGGAGGAGAAGGGAGCAACAGAGGTTGAGATGGTTGAATGACATCATCAACTCAATGGACATGAGTTTGAGCAAATTCCAGGAGATGGTGAAGGACAGGGAAGCCTCGTGTGCCGCAGTCCATGAGGTCGAAAAGAGCTGGACACAACCGAGGGACTGAACAACAACAACAATACAATGGCAAAGTGCACATCCATTAAAATTGATGTTTACAAATAGTTTCGAATGATGAGAAAATACCTATAATGATAAGGGGGAGGAATAAAATAGAGTATCAGTATGATCCTAATTATATTCTGCAAAAAATTAATAACTATTGCCTGTGGGTGACAGGATGATGGGTGATTTTTTTCCTTCTGCTTCTTATAAGTTTCCCCAATTATAAATGGAAAAAAAATAGAGCAAGGTGGTAGAAGAGAGCCCATAATAATAAGTAATTGGGTTGAAATAAGACAATTTACACTCCAGACCTCTTGTAGTCCACCTCTATCAGGTCTGAGCTGCAAGCATTCAACTGCTCCTTTACCTGAACACTTTGCCCACTCCAAGAAGAATAACATCCTCTTGTCTTCTAGTATCAGTAGTTGCTACTTTTTGCCTACAGATAACACAAAAAGTACTACAAATATCATATATTAATGCATATATATGGAATCTAGGAAGACCGTATGGATGAACCTATTTGCAGGGCAGCAATGGAGACGCAGACATAGAGAAAAGTCTTATGGACACGGGCAGCGGGGAGGAAGGAGAGGGTGGGACAAAAGGAGAGAGTAACATGGAAGCATATACACTACCATATGGAAAACAGGTAACGAATGGAAATTTGCTGTATGACTCAGGGAACTCAAACCAGGGCTCTGTGACAACCTACATGGATGGGAAAGGATGGGAGGTGGGAGGGAGGTTCAAAAGGGAGGGGACATATATATACCAATGGCTGACTCATGTTGATGTATTTTGAAAGTCGCTCAGTCGTGTCCAACTCTTTGTGACCCCATGGACTTATACAGTCCATGGAATTCTCTAGGCCAGAATACTGGAGTGGGTAGCCTTTCCCTTCTCCAGGAGATCTTCCCAATCCACATTACAAGCGGATTCTTTACCAGCTGAGCCACAAGGGGAGCCCAAGAATACTGGAGTAGGTAGCTGATCCCTTCTCCAGTGGATCTTCCCAACCCAGGAAATGAACCGGGGTTTCCTGCATTGCAGGTGGATTCTTTACCAACTGAGCTATCAGGGAAGCCCGACGGTGATGTATGGCAGAGGCCAACACAATACAGTGAAGCAATTATCCTTCAATTCAAAATAAATAAATTTTTTTTTAAATACTACTTGAATTAATTCATTAAAGGTAAGGCCCAATAAAAGTAACTCCCTGAAATTAAGGACCAGTGACAGAAAAATACCAGTTGCTTTAATCAGATCACCTAGTATACAGAACAAGTGGGAACCCCAGCAAACAGTACGAAGTTACTTCAGGAAACGCCAGCAGGAGGAGGCAGACAGGAGGGCCTGCGAAGAAAAGCTCCAAGGCAGAAGAGGAAAAACAAGGTGCTGGCCGACTACGCTGACTGCCCCTGTGCGACCCTCGCAAGGCGGTGACCCACGGGGAGCCTGGGTATGAAAGAACTTTCCCCTTCAAATAAGGGACTTGAGTGTAAATTGCAGGATTTAGTGAAATTAGACTGAACTTATTAATAATGAAAGTTTGAAATATGCCAAAAATAACTTGCCCAGAAAGGCGGTAAAATCTCTTTACCTAGAGATTTGTGAGAAAAAAGTAGAAAATTACTTTCCTTTAACATCTTAACTGGAGATAGAAAATTTCAGTAATAAAACTCTAAGATGCATTAAGAGTATTAAAAAAATTAAGTCAGCTCTCTCTTGTTTTTAATCCTTACATTTATTCCCTAAATGAATATTTACCAGCATCATAGTAGGCACTGGGCACACAGCAGCAAACACCACCTTAAAACGCCTGCCTCGTGGAAGTGACGTTCAGTTACCACAGTGTGTGCCTCCTGACAAGCCCTAAAAGTTAGATATTTTCTTCTTTTAATTTTTAAGTAAAATGATTTTTAGAAATTTCAAGCATGTGACAACACTGCCAGAAAACAAACAGCACCTAGCATTTGGACTGATCGAGAGAAGCCCTTAATAAATACTAGAGACATAAAACTAACAAAACTGTGTGGATGAGGCACTGAGGCGGCAGGAAGACAACTTCACTACATACAAGTCTGCACTTTTTTAATTTTGTGCCATCTATCATTCATTCCTAGTTTTTGATAAACAATTTTTTAAAAGTTTATTGGCTGGGTGGATGGAATGAATTAAATGAAACTCTCCTTCTCCAAAAATTCAGTCTCAAGAAATGTGCTAAGGAAGCCTAAAATTTTGCATTCAAGTTTTCTGGAGGGAGCAAAGAGAAGTAAAGCATACTACTGGTAAGTACAGACTGAAACTAGCTGAAACGAGGCAGAAATTTGAGGATTTCTCAGAAATTCCAAACCAAAACCTAAATATAGTTTAAGATAACTGGCCAAAAGTATCCAACTGAGTGAGCCCAGCCTACACAGTGGAGCTTACACAGGCGATGGGTTTGAGTCTCCTTCCTTTTCAGTTTCTGGGAAACGAGGCTGAGTATTTGCAACCTGATTCCTAAGTCTCTGAGACAGTAAATTCTGAGATGAAATACTTACCAGTGTGGCTAAAGACTCCTGGTCTACTGTGGATCACACACCTCCTAAACAGAAATATGACATAACTATGCCACAGTTCATCCAACAGTTTTGTCCTCAGCTGATGGAATTTTTAACTCTAAACAGATCCAAAAGAAACTCTTTCAAGCTAATACATCCAAAACTATTGAGGGCTTTTCAAAGACACTGCCAAAGCCATTTACTTAACAGTATTTATTACATTGGAACAAAAGTCCATGAGAATGTGTCTAATTTTCACCCTCTGGATGCTATCAGTCATCCATAGCCAGCATGACTATACTATTATGCCAGAAGGAACCAGTCTATTCACTGTTAGAAAGTAGAAGGCAGGGACTCACCTGATGGGTGAGATCATTCACCTGCGGAGCAGGCCAGAGCTTTCAGCTCAGAAACTAGAACCACGTAAGGGCAGCTCTACATAAATGGTCCTCTTGGCCCTCACCTGTATCATCAATGTATGTATCTTGGTGACCAGTTCTCTTCATGAGTTATAAGATGGCACCATCCCCTGGAAACTGGTAGTGATTTGGTAAATAGAGAGTCCATCTGAGAAAGGTACCTTCAAAGACAGACCAGACCAACCCAACACAGCAAAAGTATAATTACTCATATTCCCTGGGTGTGAGCTAGATACAGTGGCAAAAGAAAACTATATAAGGCAGACTGTGTTTATGGTCATTGCTTTTTCTGTGCTTATTTCTCTCTTTTTACTTCTTCAGCATTTTTTAAGTCTTTACTGAATTTGTTACAATACTGTTTCTATGTTTATTGGTTGTGAGGTATGTAGGATCCTAGCTCCCTGACCAGAGACTGAACCCACATCTCCTGTGTCTCCTGCATGGCAGGTGGATTCTTTACTGGCTGAGCAAAGTCTGAGATTTTAAGTTCATCTTTCCAGACTCTGAAAAAAAGAGGAGAGGGAAATGGCAACCCACTCCAGTGTTCTTGCCTGGAGAATCCCAGGGACGAGGGAGCCTGGTGGGCTGCCGTCTATGGGGTCGCACAGAGTCGGACACGACTGAAGCGACTTAGCAGCAGCAAGATCTTTTTTTAGTGCTCCCCAAATAGACAACTATTTGTTGGCTGATCACGTTTACTTTGTATGTAAAATGTATGCCATTCTCTTATAGTGTGAAAGAACAGAAGTTGTTAAAATTTAACACCTCCCCTATCTGAAGAAATGAATCAGAAGAAGCTTTTTTACCCTAAGCCATAAATACCCAAAATGACTTTTTAAAGACATAAGTCAGATAACGTCAGTGCTCTGCCTTGATATCCCCTGAGGTCAATCCCTTATTTCATACCCAATTTCATAAAATGGCCTGTAAGACCCGTATGATCTGGCCCCTATCTAACCTCCTGATCTCAATTCCTTACCATCCCTTCTCTCACTGGTTAAGCTCTTAGGCATCCTGACCTTGGGTCTAATCTTTAGACAAACCAAGTTCATTTCTACCCAAAGGCCTCTGCACGTGCCATTCCTTCTTCCTAATCTTCCCAAACTGGCTCTTTCTCATTATTCAGGTGATCAGCTCAAATATCACCACCCTGGAAAGGCCCTCCCTGACACTGGATGTGAAGCAGCACCCTGCCCCAGACACTCTCTAGCCCATTTATTTTTTTCATAGTATTTGTCACTATATAAAGTTATTTGTTTACATGCTTCTCATCTGTCTCCTCCCATAAGAAAATAAGTTCCAAGAAGGCAATAGCTTTTTTTCTCTCTCATTCATGGGGTATTCAAGAGCCAGAGCAGAACCCTGGCACAAAATTTGCATTCAGTAAATACTTGCTGAATGAATGAATGGATAACAGAAAAGTTCCATTACTATGCAGAGAGGTTTTAGGTGTTTTTTAGACTTACAGAGACACTGGTAGAAAGAACGCATATCTTTTTCTTTCCAGAGCATCCATTTTGTTCTCTTTTATGCCACGAACTAGAAAACATTAGCCAGACTGATGCCTGGAAAATGAAAACAGCACTTCTGGCACAGAAATAACTAGTCTGGGCACCTCTGGCTTGAGCCAGATCTCTGACTTTCTAGGGAGCTGGCACCAAAGTCAAAATGTTAAACAGCTTTGATGCTGAAAAGTGGAATGCTGGTATTTTGACTCTGGAGAAACTAGTCCAAATCATTCTTAGCTCTTCACAAAGTTTCAACACATCTCTATCAAAATGAAGTTAGTCATCTTTCAACAGTCATTTCTAGATTATCCAGAGATGGAACTATTCTCCTCCAACGTAACTAATATTCATCTTTAATTTCAATTTCTTTTTGACATAATTCTCTTTTCTATTTACTAATGAATCTTGTTTTCAGCCTGCTGACGAGCACAAGCATCATCCTTAGAGTAAAAACAATACTATTAGCCCGCTTTGAGCTGCTCTTCTCATGGAAATGAGTGCGCTAAACCACATGGCACACAAATGCGTCCTGGCTGATCAGTATTTGGAATGGGGTCATGGGGCAAAATGTTTCCTCTGCGTAATATCTAAAGTTAAGAATCCTGACCTTGGCCTTCTAAGTAGCACACCCTGCACCCAAGTGCAAATGTGTCCTTAGGCTTGTAGGAATATTTCTTCATACTCTCCATGAAATTTAAGGAGTTCTCTGGAAAAAACACTGCAAACTCTGCTCTATCACCAATGTGACAAAGTGTAGCTATACAAACACCCTGAGTATTCAAGGCAAACCAAATAAAAGCCAGTATTAGTCACAGTTTTCATTAGACAAGTCTCCTAAGTGTCTGAAAAATTTAATGGGAAATTATGTTTTTAAATGTCAATTTCATGAAATTAGCCCAAAGTCCACAGGAATTAAATCTACTCTCTCAAAGAGGCACCTGAAATAATAGCAAACTATTTTTTTACCCTGAAATCACATCATCAGGATAACATCTACCTACAAAACTGTTCCAAAGGGGGTGAAAAGCAAACAAGGGGAACCATGTCTTACTCATCTTTGTTCCAACAGTATCTGAGGATGAAGATGAAGAAGATGGTGATAACATTTACCATATGCCTACTAGGTGCCAGGCACATTTGTTCTCAAAGTTTCACATATATTATTTTATCTTCAGAACACCCTAATTTGTGAGCAAAGTATTGATACTATTGTCATCTCACTTTATACATGAAGAAATCCAAGCACAGACAGGTTAAATTACCTGTAAGTAGCAGAAGACCCAAACCCAGTCAGTCCCATCCAAAGCTCAAGCTCTTCCCACGAACCAATAAACACGCAAGTGATGTACATTTATTGAAATACATTTTTAAAGTATTTGACCAATGGCTTTTATAGTCATGGATACTTTCTTTTTAATGCATACAAAATATACCTACTCTCTGTTCCCATTCATTCACCCAGTGAAGGTATAATTAGGCACAGGCAACCCACTATAAACAACTGACAATAGAAAATCTTTTTTTTTTCAATCTTCTAAATACTTCATAGTGTCCTACCAAAAGAAGAGGACCAGAGAATCTCAAACCAAGGCTCCTCCACAAAAGGGAACTCAAAGAAGGTGGGACAAAGACAGCCAGGGTGAGCTGCTGACCAAAGTATGTCACAGACGCACATTCTCTCCTGGTAACTGCTCTGCAGTGGCGCTGTAAGCACTGCAGTGCTGCCAATATTAAGTCTGAGCTCATGAATGCCGTGCTGCAAAAGTCACCAACAACAGAACAGGAAAATACTTCCCGTTCTCTACTTGTTTTATTCAGCCCAGGGTCCTGATCTAGGAGGTTGGAGAGTTAACAGAATTTGGGAAAGGGCCAGCTTTACCACTTACTGTTGGACGGAGCATGGTAGCTTGGTCAATAAATAAAGTTTACTTTAGCCTCTTAGTCTGTGGAATAGGTAGTGTGTGTGAGAAAAGATGACCATAAATATCTCTCTAATGTTCAGAAAACACCTACTACCTAACCTCTTTCAAACACCACAAATATCATCTGAATTACCTGAGTCTGATGGTTATATATGGTTATAGGAAAAACCCAGACCATTCAGTGGCTGACAGGGAGCAGAAAGAAAAAAAAAAAATCACATACCTCTAAAAGACAAACAAATGAACAAAAAGATACATCCTGAAAACAGAAGAGGAAAAAAAAATAGGTGAAAATAGGTGATTCTCTTTGGTTCCAAGTTACCTGACTACAGAAGTAAGATAAACGCTGCAGTGCACAGGAGAAAAATCTCTCTACCTGAGTAACTGAACAGCAGCTTCTGCAACTGCCAATACCCAGGCACCTTCCTCGCCATTATATAACCAAACCCTGGCCTTAATAGGCCATCATACCGTACGTCAACAGTTGTTAGACACATCTGAGCTGCAAGCATCTGAGAAACCTTTCCAAAGTGGATTCAGATAAGCAAGAAGCAGGCCAAAATATGTTCATCATTTACCCAGAGCACATGACAACTCCTTGTGAATTAAGCTTCACGCGTGTCGGCAGAGTAATTTAAGAAGCAAGAGAGAGGGTGCCTATAACTAGGAAATTGCACACTGCTACAGAAACACAAATGAGTGCTGGTGTGGTCCCGTCACACATGCAACTCATTGTCCAAGCCATTTCAGCCTCATTCAAGATTTTGAATATTTCCATACATAGGAATTGCATAACTGCCGACCACAAATGATCAAAGATAAAACCCAACATAAACAGTGACGCCGGTTTATAAACAAGCTGATGTTTAAAATGCTGCAGTCCTAAAGGATACCAACAACTTAGAGAAAAACTTAGACACACACACACACTGGAAAATTAGAAAGCGGGCAGACCAGCCATAATTAGCCACTGGCTTTGCTGACTACTGAAGATAGAAATGTCTCCATTATGTATAAAGCCAAGAATCAACTGTTTGCAATTACATTTACAAAAACATTGAACCCTCTGTCCCAGATTTTTTTAATCATTATTTTGGTGTATCCAAGGGCTGGGCGATACAGAATTCTTTAAATCATAGATACCATAAACCAGGCAGCCAATTAAGTTCATAGAGTCCATCCCCCAGAGGTCAGAGCAAAATAATCACAGAAGCCCAAGTGATTACTTAGGTGGGAGGGGGAGGGTGTGGAAAAGGAAATACCAAAACAAGGAACAAGGCTGGAACAATTAGAGTTGTTTGTAAATATAGATTTGTCTTGGCTAACTGTAAATGCAATAGGAAACATTCAGAGGGGCAGGGATGCACCAGAGTCTTGGTTAAGTCTACTCCGTGTCAGGGTCTGAGGGTAGCATCAGGAAACCTTGGGACTCTGGTATCTCATTCAGCTCAGACCTGCAGACTTGAGGCCTTCTGATAAAAACTGAAAAAAAAAAAAAAAAAGGCTGAAGGGGGCCCCCCCCAAAAGGAAGTGAAACTGACCAATCAATTTTCCACAGCCAGCCACCCACCCCACAACCCTGGTAAAAAGGGCCCTTTAGAGTCTGACAGAAAGGAGGGAAAAAGGAACTTCAGGTCATAAGTAAGAGGGAGAGAAGGCAGAGATAAGTCACTGCCTTCTGAAAACAACAGACTGCCATACAAGCGAAAACAAGGACCAAAGACTGGGCTGAGGAGGTGAGGGGAATTGATGTGGCTTTGGTAGGAAGCAGCAGCAGCTGTAAGGGTTCTTCATCGAGCTGAGGGAAACACAAATTGCAGTTTTAAATATAATGAATGACTTCACCGAAAGTGTTCATTCAAGTGAGAGATGGAGCAAAGAAAGAAATCTGAAGTATAAATGGGTTCTGGGAGTCCTATCAAAACCAAGCAGTTCCTCCTGGTGTCTTCACTGCCAAGACTCCCAATGAAGAAGGCCACAGGAAAGAACTAACCATATTTCCTCCAAAAACGAATTTTGTAGGTAAAATTTTAAACGTGTACGATATGGCTTCCTAATTGACCTTGCCAATTTCACCACCACTGCTCCACAAATCCCTTGGGAACCAAAGGGCCCAATGAGTGTCCGGATTCTTCACACACCTCCCCAGTCTCCAGGCGCCCTCCCCCACCACCACTGACAGCCCACCCTAGGTTCTGTAAACTGTATGGTTCTGGACCCTCCGACAACTAAATATAACCAGCAATCCAGCTCTCCCGAATTGTTTAACCCCTGATTACCTAGGGCCACTACAAAGCAGGGGTACCCCTGGGTCTCTGTTCCCTGACCCCTTTCCTGTGGAAAAGCAAAGTAATTTTTTTCCTCCTTATTTCCCCATTTTTTTCATCGCCGGCTCCAATAATCTTCTCTGTCCTGTCTCTCATTCCCACCATCTAGCAGTCTTGGGCGACCAAATGCTGCCTGGTGCCGCTGTCATAAGGTACCAGGTCCCTCATACCTTCCAGTACCTTGTACCCCCACTCAAGACCCCAGCCATCCTTCTTCCCCTCAAAAGCCCACCCGTGTCAGTTTCACCCTTGTTTTCCCCCATCCTCCTGGTCCATATTTCCTATTCCCCTGCCCTCATTCCCGCAGGATTTCCTAATTTCTGGTTTCAGAGGCTTCTTAGCTTACTGTCTCCTGGCTCCGGGAGAGTTCCAAACGTCTTTCTCATCACCCCTGCTACGACCCTCCGCACAGCCCGGGGAGCCCCCTGCCCATCCCCGGCTCTCTAGTTCCCCAGGTCCCGGCGCTCAGTGGCCGCTTTGCGCCCCCTCTGCTGTGCAGTTACCCTCTCCCGGGCCCCACGGTGCCCCCCGCCTCCTGCTCTCTCTCTCCTCACTCTTGCCCGATAACCCCCTACCCGCTTCCCTGTTCCCAACGCACTCCCGAGCCCCGCTCGCGGCGCCGACCCCTCCACCTCGGTGTCGCGGGGCTCCCCTTCCCCCGCCACACTCGGACGGTCCCGGGCCGCGCAGCCCCGCCGCCGCCGGGTCCCGCCGCGCCACTACCTTGGCCTTAGTGACGAGGTGCGTGGCCCGCTTGACCACCGCGAAGTTGCCCTTGCCGATGGTGCGGTCGATCTCGTAGTAGCCGATGCGGGCAGGCACCGGCCCGCGGGAGGCCGGGGCTGGGGGACGCGGCGGGCCAGCCGCCGGGGGGACAGCAGCGGGGGCGGCCGGGGGTCCCGGGGCGGGCGGAGGCAGCAGGCGGCCGGCCGGCCCGGCTCCCCCCGCTCCGGCCCCGGCAGCCCCGCCAGCTCCGCTCGCCGCCGCCGCCGCCATCTTGTTGTGCAGTGAAACCTCCGGGGCCGCGGGGAGCCGGCGGTGGGGGGGGGGGGGGGGGGGGAGGGAGAGGGGGCGGGGGGGGCGGGAAAAGAGGTGGGGGGGCGGTGGACGTCACTCCAGGAGGCGGAGCGCCCGCGCCGCCGGGGCCGGGAGCCATGGCAACCTGTCGTCACGTGCCGACGCGCGTCACTGCCCGGAGCCATGGCAACCATGACCTCACCGGCTAGCTCGTCCTTCCCGCGTGGGCCCGGTTCCTCCGGCGCCGGCTCCCGGGTGCCCCCCTCCGGGGAGGAGACAGTGGGTACCGCAAGTGTGCCAGCCAGTTCCAAGCCATCGCAACATTGCCCAAGTCGGGGGGTGCTTGTGCCTGACCCAAAACCTGCCCTCGATCCTCCCAGGAACTGCTAATGTCACCTCCTACTGTGACCTCTGTCCCAGTTCGGCAATCACCCAGCCTCCTTTAAAGCAAAGTATTTCCTCATCATCAAAAATATTAGCACTGTCCCACTTTAGCCCTTGAGGCCCCAAAGGCAGGAACAACTACATTACTGAAGCAACTGTAACCAAGTCGGTAGCGAGGCAGGGGAATTCTTCAGTAAAATTCCTTCCTCTTACCACCTGGTACAACCAATCTAATTGTCACCGAATGTAGAAGAATAGGGAAAGTAAGACTTGAGTGTTCAAGGGCGGAGAAACCAGCCCAAACACGCATTTCAGTCATTGGGTGGGTGAGGGCCAGAGCAGGGACGTCATTTTCCTTCCTCCCACCCCTTCTCTGAACAATTCTATAGCTAGGTGATTGTCAAAGTGCCTGCATCCTATTTCTGTCACTTGTAAAACCCTGGTGAAGCAATGTGCGCATTGTCCAGTGAGTCACCTCATGGTTCAGGACGATCGGTCTGTTGGGCAAAATAAATAAGTAAATAATAAAATAAAAATTCCACCCCTACCAGCGACTCTCCAAGGACATTAAAGGTGATCAAATCAAATTCCAACAATAAATCTCATATCCCTTTTCTCTTCTCTGTTATCTGCTCTTCTGCACCCTCCAGCTCCCAGGTTTCCCCCCTCCTTTCTCTCCTCCCTCTATTAAGCAGATTGGCTTTAACAGCTTCAGGTAAGGCTGGGGAGAGGTAGGCTACTTGGCTATCAATAACAAGATGTTCTGGGCAGGCAAGGGCTCCCCAGTGGCTCAGGGGTAAAGAATCTGCCTGCAATGCAGGAGACGGGAGATGCGGTTTGATCCCTGGGTAGGGAAGATCCCCTGGAGAAGGAAATGGCAACCTATTTCAGTATTCTTGCCTGGGAAATCCTGTGGACAGAGGAGCTTAGTGGGCTATATCCAAAGGATCACAAAAAGTCGGACACAACCGAGCTTGCAGACATACTGGGGTGGCAAGTGGGGAGGAGGGAAGGCCATGAAGAGGCCAATGTTGAAACGTATTGCACTTTCCAATCCTGATTCCTCTATATCTATGTCTCTCTCAATGGCAGAACTGTGTTGTCAGGTCACTACATGTACAATACTAAAGACTGACACCCAGTGCACTGTGCATGTGTGAGAAGCAGAGCACCTATTTACTCTCTCTGACCAAAAGGTATTTATTAGCTCTCTGATTCCTCAACTGACTGTGAGTAATCGCTTGGACTAGGACAGGACAGGGAGGTCATTCCACAATTGCCTTGAATCAATCCCCTGGTGGCTGTTCCAAATTGCCAACACAATTAACATTAATTGGCTTCTTTACCAGCAAATGAGGATAAGGATGAAGTGGTCCTCAGCTTCTGGCACTGGTTAAGCCCTTTCACTGGTTGAGCTCATTCAGTCCCAGATAAATGATGGTGTGCAGCCAGCCTCTTTTACCACTTTGACCCTAGTCACCTGCCTCTAACAGGAACTGTGCATTAACTTTGGTGCCGGGCCCAAGGGTCCTAGTTTTACCATCTTCTCTAAGGAAAGGAAGAGGAGGAGGGTCTCAACAGGAAACTTATGAGAAATAAAGCAAGGGGGAAAAAAATCTTTTGCTCTGAGGGCTGCAGGAGCAGCACTGAAACCATTAGCTTAACAGCTTTTCCTTTACTTGTAGAGATGGTTTGAACATCAAGCACAGCAACTTTTGCTGCTCCCTGGAGGGTGTCAAAAACAAAGAAGCCTCTGGGGAGAAACTAGAAAATGGAGCATTGGTCTAACTCCCCAGGAAAAGAGGCAGATAACTCTTGTCTCTAATAACGGCCAGACTGTGTGTTAAGTGATTTACCCCCTTTGCCTGTATGGACAGAGGCCAGTAACTGTGCCCTATTGACACTTGGACAAAGACTTGCTGGAGATTTCCCTGAAGAGTCTTTGGTGAGAAGAATATAGAAAATTAGGGAGGGGATTGAACAACGAAGATCATCAGGGAAAAAGGAACTGTTTAAATGTACGCATTTAATAATTATTTATTGAATACCAAGACTGAGTTAAGTCTGAGGAGGAACTCAGAGTCAGTGTGTGGTTCAGTTGCTCAGCAGAGTCCAACTCTTTACGACCCCACAAACTATAGCCCACCAGGCTCCTCTGTCCGTGGAATTTTCCACGAAAGAATACTGGAATGAGTTGCCATTCCCTCCTCCAGGGGTTCTTCCCAACCCAAAAATCAAACCCACATCTTTTATGTCTCTTGCATTGGCAGGCAGATTCTTTACCAACTAGCGCCATTTGGAAAGTCCACTCACAGTCAACAACAACAATTTGCCAGGCACTATGCTGAGCAGTTTTACTTAAATGAACTTAATCCTCAACAACCCTGTGAGACAGGATATATTATTATCCCCATTTTGCAGATAAGGAAAATGAGGCACAGAAGGATTAAGGGAGTTGACCACAGTCATAGAGATAGAAAGTGTGTCCCAGAATTAGGATTCAACCCCAGGCAACTTACCTTTGAAACAGAGATCCTCCCCCACAGGATTATGACTAGTAGCTAAAGGAAAGCAGCTAGTAAGAAAACGCAGTAGCTTGTAGGAAAAGCAGTTTCCTCCCCAAACTCAGTTTAGACCCATGGGAGAAGAAGACTTGAGAGTTCTGGAGAAAAGGACAGAGCAGGCACCAGATCATATCAATGAAGAATGACAGGGACTTCCCTGGTGGTCCAGTGGCTAAGACTCCATGCTCCCAATGCATAGGGCCTGGGTTCGATCCCATGTGCCATAGCTAAGACCTGGCACTGCCAAATAAATAAATAAAAATATTTTTTAAAAATAGATTAAAAAAAAATAGCAGATTGCAAAACTGATTGACATGGTGCTTCACTTGCAAGTAGATCCGTGAAGAGATTCACTGCTTACTGTACCAGTGTTTTGCTATCCTAGAAAATAGATGGGAAAGTGTGTTCCTGCCCTGCTGCAGATTCAGAGGGGTGGCTTGGGGGCTGAAATTCTTGGAGCCCTGTAGTCCAGGGTGAAGGCAGAAACTCCGCCACCCGGCTCCCAATCCACCTCCATAACCAACACACTCTTTTCTGCAAAAGCAAAAGTAGACGCAAAGATGAAAGTGAGACATTTCCTTCATGATGTCATTGTGTTTTGTTTCTAAAACTTGAAAAGGGCAAGCCAAGGCATTCTTGATGGATAGGATAGGCCCTTAGGAACTTCTGGAAGCGGTGCAAAACCTCTGAGGACTTAAGTTCTGAGCGGGGAGTGATATAAGCCTCGGGAAGGAATATGTTAACTCTTTTGGGTTCGACCCCTGGGTAGGGAAATCACCTGCAGGAGGGAAAGGCTACCCACTCCAGTATTCTGGCCTGGAGAATTCCATGGACTGTATAGTCCATTAGGTCACGAAGAGTCGAACACGACTGAGTGACTTTCACTTTCACTTTTATGATTTTAAAGGCCCTCCAAGCCTGTCTGCAGAGCAATTTACCAGCAACCCAGAAGGAAACTGCAGCCTCACCACATAGCTCCAAAGTCTCAGAGGCATCAGGACCTTGAAGAAAATCTAAGCCCTTACTTTTCATTGTCTCAGCTCATTACCGCTCAGAAAGAAGCGAAGCAGTATTCAGAAATTCTGTAGGCCAAAAGACAACATTGTGCAATGTTTGCATGCCACATATTGCCAAACAAGGCAATCATTAGCCAATTTTTAAAAATACTTATTTATTTGGCCGTGCCGGGTCTTTGTTGCAGCGTGTGGACTCTTTAGTTGTGGCATGTAGGATCTATTCCCTGACCAAAGATGGAACCCGGTTCCCTGCACTGGGAGCACAGAGTCTAAGCCCCTGGATCCCCAGGGAAGTCCCTCTTCACCAATTTGTAATCTATAATTCTGCCATCACGTAGAAAGCCGGGCACTGTTGTATACACGTTGTTGAGATGTTCAGTGTGCCCTGGTGCGCTGAACGTGTGTCTTCTCTCTATCACGGCAGTGCGCTGAGTTACCACCTCAGCTACGTGACTCTTACCTTGCCTTTCCTGTCCCAGACCAACCCAGTCATGTCCAAGTGCTTCCTCTGGGTGCCCAGAAACAGGTCTGAGCAAAATAAGTACATACTCTCCTGCTGTAAAATGTCCTGGGCAGGGGGCTTGAGAACAGCTAATATGCTTTCGATCTAGGATTTTCTGTTCAACTTGCTCACATTTTTCTTCTTAATGGAACCATTTGAGCTAAATGAAACAAAAAATTACCCTTACTACTTCGCATATGTTCTAGGATACAATTTAAGCATTTTTAGATTATTATTAGTTATCCCATAGATCATCCAAAAGATCTCTAAAGATGACTTTTTTTAAAGATTTTCTGCATTCTCAGATGTGACTATATTATCATTTGGGATTGATGTTTTCCTCAGGTAAATACACCTGTTGTTTTATAAGGAAAATCAGTGGAAAAACATATTTAGTAGAGAAAAAGAGTTCATTCAGAACAACTTTCTTTACAAAAGGATATGCTCCTTAATGCAAGTTACACTTAGTTACCCTATAATCAACTCCCAAATATTTATACTAATTTAGAAAGAAGTGTTTAATGATTTGTTTCTCTCAAGTGAAAAGTGTGATATTCAACAAACATTAAGATTTTGGCGTTATGTGGATCCTTTTTTCCTCCTTGAATATAGAAGTGTATCTCAAATCTAGGAATTCACCATATTTCATAGAAAATAAACGTGTGCTTCCAACGTCTATCTCAGACAGAAGTTCTTTATTTCCCTACTTCTAAACTGCATCTTTCCTCTTTTTCCTTATTCTTTTAAAAAAATATTTATTTATTTATTTGGCTGTGCCAGGTCTTGGTTACAGAACATGGGATCTTAAGTTGCAGCATGCAGGCTCTTTCTTAGTTGCAGTATGTGGGATCTAGTTCCCTGACCAGGGATGGAACCCAGGCTCCCTGCATGGAGAGCATGGAGTCTTAACTACTGGGCCACCAGGAAGTCCCTTTCCCTTCATCTTCACATCTCTCCTAAGAGGCCATCCTCTCTGCTGCACCTGCCTTGGGAATTGCCTCTGAGTTTTTAGTGCTTACCTTCAAACAGACTTGCAGTGTTTTGGAAAACAGTGCAAGAGACACAACCTTTATTGCAGTTTCCCTACATTATAATTGGGGTTTGCTTAAGTTTTCTACCAGCCTTTCCAGCTACTGGCTAAGAAAAATGTGTACTATTGGGATTGAAATCTTCATCCATCTTCATCTCTAAACCAGAAAGAAACCCTTTCCCTTGTCTGCAGAGACACCTGCTGGCCAAAGTTCTAAACTACATGATGCCTAGCAGGACTCCTTCATGCCGCTACAGCCTTCTAGTCCTTTCTGTTTCAACTGCAGGCAGTTGAAAACCACAAACCCACAGCAGGAGCCAGGAAGTTGGAATCCAAATGGAAGCTGGCTCCAAGAAGCTGGATGTCTTTATGGCCAAATAGAAAGTACAGTGGGCTAAAGTTACAGTGGTACTTTGGGCTGGGATAACAGTCCACAACCGCGGTTTTATGCCACCCAATGATGTCTCCAATTATCCTTAGAGTCCTCATGGCATCTTAAAAGACTTACTTCTTAAGGGTGGAATTATTTCTGTTGGTTCTTATTTTCAAAATAATTTCATACTCCTTTGACTTTTTTAAAGGGCAGCCTTGAATAATGAGTGGAAAGAGCAAGGGTTAGACCATGCTTAGACAGTTAGACCTAAGTTTTCCGAAGGGCTTTTCCATTTACAGACTCATCTCTGAGCATCAGTTTCCTTTCGTGGAAAATCACTCCTAATTCATGGGGTTTTTAGGAGAATCAACTATCATAAATACATAGAGGGAAACTTCCCTGGTGGTCCAGTGGCTAAGACTCTAAGCTCCCAATGCAGGGGGCACAGGGTTTGATTCCTGGTCGGGGAACTAGATCCCACATGCCACAGCTAAATGATACCACATGCTGCAACTTAAGACCCGGTGCAGCCAAATAAATAATTTTTAAAAATAAATACATACATACATAGAGGGACCTGGATTAAAGTCTGTACATAATATGCATTCAAGTATTAATTTTCTCCCTTGCAGCACTAAAAGCATATAAATAATAACATGCTGCTTTCCAAATCACTTTCACAAGATTAGGAGGATTGAGAATAGAATTAGGGTTTCAAAAAATGGATTAACTTCAGAGT
This sequence comes from Bos indicus x Bos taurus, assembly GCF_003369695.1. Taxonomy (NCBI): domain Eukaryota; kingdom Metazoa; phylum Chordata; class Mammalia; order Artiodactyla; family Bovidae; genus Bos; species Bos indicus x Bos taurus. The sequence continues at coordinate 56,515,522 of NC_040090.1, read as the reverse complement.
TAAAAAGAGAAAATTATAGTTTTAAATGTTTCAGTTGGTTGACTAAGCATGTACAGTTCAGTCTCTGGAAGTTGGACTTATCTGTGTTTATGGTTCAAACCTACGTGTCCAATGACAACCGTCTCACCACTTCATAAAGTAGTTATTATCCCACTTTACAGATGGTCAGTTTACTTGACCAGTCTGATGACCGGCTCACACAGCTAGGACGTGGTGAATCTGAAAGCAAATCCAGGCCTTTTGATCTCCAAATCAAGTTTCCCAAACTTTAGAGTATCCCAATGTCTATGGTCTGTTTGTTTGTTTGTTTAAGATACTAATCCTTCTAAAATTTAAAGTATATATGTAAGAAAAATACTAAAATATTTATACCATTGCTACGCAACAGTCTGCTTGAGAAATTGTGTGCATTCCCAAGCTTTCTGCAGAATGCCAGCACTCTTTGAGAACACTGTAGGAGCTCACCGAGAAAGAAAACTTATTCCAAGTAGCATTTTTTTCTTCTAAAATTCATTTCAAACCATATAGGGGGGACTTCCCTGGTGGTTCACTGGTTAAGAATCTGCCTGTCAACACAGGAGACACAGGTTGGATCCCTGATCTGGGAAGATCCCACATGCCTCGGCGCAACTAAGCCTGTGTGCCACAACTACCGAACCTGTGCTCTGGAGCCCAGGAATTGTGACTGAACCCGCGTGCAGCAACTGCTGAATCCCATGTGTCCTAGAGCCCGGCTCCACCACAAAATAAGCCACTGCAATGAGAAGCCAGCACACGGTAATGAAGAGTAGCCCCTGCTCACTGTATCTAGAGAAAGCCCTCGAGGCAACAAAGACCCAGCACAGCCATAAAAAAACAAAGACAAAGAACCTTGCAATAGTGACAATTGGCGCTCTATGAATAATTGCTACAATTATTATTATTAATCTATTGTAGCGTTTTTTAATAATCTAACCTACTTTACTTGAATGGGTGTATAATTAGATAGCAATCCCCAGATAGGCAGGAACATATTTGTTTAGTTCACCATTATCCAGGTTTTAATGCTGTGCCTGGGATATCATAAATGCTCAGTAGATATTTCTTAAATAAATTAATGCCTCCCCACTAATTGTGGTTTCCTTGAGGCCAAGGACTTCTGTATGTTCAGAGCATTTCTTCAGCACTTTATTTCAACATGTTCAGAACCTAATACAGTGCTGGTACCTTGTAGCACTCAGCATATACTGGCAAAAGTAAAGCAAGAGAAAGACAGGAAAGTTTTATCCAAAAGTGTGTATTCTCTATTCTGAGCATTCAGGCAAACATAACTGGTTCTCTAGGGCTGCCATCCAAAATCTAAGTTTGTTCTGAGCAGTTTATCTTGCAGAAATGTGATGATCCCAAGGCGCTTCTTAAGAAGCCAAAAGAAAAGTGAAGGGTTTGCTGAGCCATCAAGCACCCTCCAGAAACTTGAGCACATAGGACTCTGTGCCTGCCAGGAAACAGAAGGCTGGGAGAAGGGCATGGGAAGGGGTAGCTGGCAAAGATCTCGTTTGGACCTCGATACAAGAGAAAGGAAAGATGAAAGAGTCCAAACTATCATTAAATCATGACCCCAAGACTGCATAAGAGTTAAAAATAGTTTCTCCAAAGAGGTAGTTTAATCTCATTCTGTCGCCAGGACAAGTGGGAAGCCATTGATTCTATTTTTTCACTACTATTATAATAAATAATGAGACGCAAATAACAAGATGTCTAACAAGTCGCTTTGTAACCAAGTTTCCAGGGAAAATAAAGCCTTTTAAAAACGCTCCCGTCCCCTCTTTCTACTTCTTTTAACCTTGTGTACCAGAGGTTTCAGAAAGGGTAATTAGGCAAGAAAAAAAGAAATAAAAGGCATCCAAATTAGAAAGGAAGAAGTAAAACTATCTCAGTTTGCATATAACATGGTCTTGTATATAGAAAATCCTAAGGAATCCACTAGAAAACCATCTGATCTCATGAGTTGAGCAAGGTTGCAAGCTCCAAGACAAATATACAAAAATCAATTAGATTTCCATCCGCCAGCAATGAAAATTCTGAAAATGAAATTAAGATAACAGGCCCATTTATAATAGCATCCAGAGGAATAAAATACTTATACATTTAAGGAAAGAAATGCAAGACAAAAAGTCACATATTGTATGATTCCATATACGTATTCCATATAAGTGTTCAGAAGAGGCAAATCAATAGGGACAGAAAGAAGAGGAGTGGTTGACTAGGGCTGGCCACGTCGGGCCAGAGAGAGGAATGGGCTATGGTTGCCACTACATGTGCATTCCCCTTTAGGGTGATGAAAATAGTCGAAATGTAGGTTGTGATGACGAGTGCACAAGTCTGAGAATATTCTAAAAACCCACACATTGTACGCTTTCAATAGGTTAATGTTATGGTATGTCAACTATATCTCAATAAAGGTGTTCATTTTTTTTATTAAAGGAAAACTCAACTGGAAGAGATTCTCTACCAATGGTTACTCGCTAAAAGGAGTTCAATAAAGAGGGGTGGGGGTGGAATCAAGCTCTTCATGCAATCACCAAGGTCTCTGTAAGAAGAGCTGCTTCCAGGGAAGCCAGTGGGAAGGGTTAGTTAGTCTGAACTACTCTCTAGAATACTCTAGCTGTAGAATCCGGATTCAGAGTCAGTTTTATTTCTATAAAGAACACACACTGCTGGGGAAAGGATTGTATGAGAAATAGCTCAGGGAGGGAGACTTTCACAAGAGAAAGAAAAAAATGTCTATTTCCATTCATCTCTTCTATTAAACAAGAGCTCTCAAAGAAGACTTCCTTAGAGGTCCAGTGGCTAAGAATCAGCCTGACAATGCAGGGAACACAGGTTTGATCCCTGGTCCAGGAGGACTCCCCATGCCACAGAGCAACTAAGCCTGTGCACCGCAACTCCTGAGCCTGTACTCTCGAGCACATGCTCTGCAACAAGCCACCGCAATGAGAAGCCTGAGCACCGCAACTGGAGAGGAGCCCTCACTCACCACTCTAGAGAAAGCCCACACGCAGCAACGAACACCCAGCACAGCCACAAATAAATAAATAAAAACCAAAAAAATAACCTACCGTAAAAAATAAAGAGTCCTCAAAGATTAAAAAAAAAAAAACCCACTTCATAGGCAATGATTGAAATGGGCCACACAGCTGAGCCCGCTGATTCTTGAGAAAACTGGCAAAGTTGCCCTAAAGTCCCTGAAGAATTCCTCATGGTTATAAAAAGCGCAGCTGATTCAGTGGCAGTAACAATGTCTGCCTGTTTCTGTCTGTCCTTTGTAGATAGACCCCAAGGGTTGTTGATTGCAGTCTCATTTGGAGGTAGTCTCGTGGGCTGAATTATGCTCAGCTATCATGCGTTTACATAATACCCTATATGTTGGAGGAGATCATCAAAAAGATGTGACTGCTGGTTGACCCTCCAAGTGGGCAACTGGAGGCTTCTTGCTCCCTCCCCTGTCCTTGGAATGCACACTCTGCCTACTGTTCCTACTGTAGGAGCTGCTCCAAGGACGCAGCCTTAAGAGAGAGGGGTGTTGTTGAGACTGGACTGAACATGTAACTGAACCCGGCTAAGGCTTCTATGCAAACTTTTAAGGTTCTGGTGTGGAAGTATGGAAATCTAGTCTTTTTTTTTTTTTTTTTTCAGAAATTACTTGGTTCTTTGTTATTTTCATTTATTTATTTTTATTATTTGGTAGTGCTGGGTCTTTGTTGTGGCACACCGGCTTCTCTCTAGTTGCCATAGGACATGTGGGATGTTAGTTCCCAGGCCAGGGATCAGACTGGTGTTCCCTGCATTGAAAGGCAGATTCTTAACCACTGGACCACCAGGGAAGTCCCAGATCTATTTATCTTGCCTCCACCCAAGACAAGCATGATAAGTTTCCTTGCTTATTAAACCTGCCACCTACTTGGAGAGGTTTGCTTCTTTCTTCAGTCTCCCTTGCCCTCTGTGTAAGGGGGCCGATTATTAAACCAACCTTGTCGACTTTGGGGGAGTTGAATATGCATACCGCTAAAGCTGGGGTTTCATAGAGGCAAAGATGCAGCCACAGGACCAGCTGTTCCAAGTATTTGATGGACCTAAGGAGATCATGAATTACAACTCCTCCAGGATGGGGTTTGAGGTATGAACTGGGCAAAGAACTAGAGTAATATTCACTTACCTCGCCAAAATAATGTAAAGAGGTTAGCAGATTTTTCATAGAAGACAGTACAGCAAGGCTGTGCAAAGTTGATCAAAAGTAGTGGGATGAAGAAAAGATTTAAAAATACAGAGCAGACCCCTTAACTTCAAGTTATAGAAACCAACAAGCCATAAACACCTCCAACATTGTGTACATAACTAGCTTCAGTGAAATGAACTCCTTGCCTTTGAGAAGCTGGTCTAAATTTGTTTCCTGTACTTTGCAAAGACAATACTATGCTGTAGTTGGTTCTGTAGCAAAAATTCCCTTTCCCAGGGAAATAACCAGGGCATACTTTAGCATCTGATAATAAGAAATTTATGATAAGCACTTAGGAAGAAGGACAGATGGAATTTTATGGCTGATAAAAATGAATGCTAGGTAGTAGAGAGACTGAAAGCAACAGAGAAAGAAGCTAGGATGCCAGTTCAAATTGATGAAAGGAGAACATTTTATACCAGAAAGGATCTGGATCTTGTTTTTCAATCCCCTTACGCTGCAGATGAGAAAACGGAGCCTTAAAGGGATGAAGCTATGAAAGGACTTGTCTAAGCTCACACAGTGATTAGCAGGCTTGGAGTCTGAAACTACATCTTCTGACTCTCTCCTTATGAAGCCAGTACTTTTGCCTTACGATGTTTCCTCCCACGAGCAGGTCAAGAAAAGCCTAGAAACCAAAGGACCCAAGCAGCAACAAGGAAAACCCTCTCCTTACAATGATTATGGCAGGCCAGGTAGCTGAGAATCCAAGGCAAAGCTAGAGTGGGCTATGAGGTCTGCATTGGTTAGCTCAGGTTGCCAGAACAAAATAGATTGGGTGACTGACACAACATCAATTTATTCCTCATAATTCTGGAAGCTGAGGAGTCCAAGGTTAAGATTCCAGCAGATTCTGTTCCAGGAGGAAGGGTTTCTTCCTGGCTTGGAAACAGCAACCAGCTTGCTGTGTCCTCATTTCTCAGAAAAAGAGAGAGTGTGCTCTGGCCCCTCTTCCTGCTCTTACAAGGACACTACTCCCATTCTCAGGTACACATCTGAACCTAATTACCTCTCAAAGGCATCACACTGGGGGTTGGGGCTTCAACATATAAATATAGAGGCGGGGGACACAAACATTCAGCCCTTAACAAGGTCTCAGAGGTCCAAGTGAGAAATGACCCCAAACGCGAGACAGCAAGTTGGAAAAGGAAGGGAAAAGGATGAAGTGAAAACAGGTTGTCTTTGGTCCTCTTTCACACTTTCTGCTGAGATGGAGAGGATACAGAGAGGTCACATAAAGGGAAAGTTGAACCTAGATCAAGAGTATGAGCACTGTGTGTGTGTTAGTCGCTCAGTCGTGTCTGACTCTTTGCGGCCCCATGGACTGGAGCCTGCCAGGCTCCTCTGTCCATGGAATTCTTCAGGCAAGAATACTGGAGTGGGTAGACATCCCCCACTCCAGGGGATCTTCCCAACCCAGGGATCAAACCCAGGTCTCAGGCATTGCAGGCAGATTTGTTACAGTTTGAGCCCCCAGGGAAGCCCTGTGAGTGCTGTGGGTGTTCCCAATGCACCAGCAGTGCAGTAATGGAAGAGACTGGAGTCAGTAAACAGAGGTCAAGACTCAGCTTCACGGCTGAGTATCTTGGTGACCTTGGACAGCATGGAGCATCTCGGCTGCAAAATGAGGCTACTAATACCCTAGCCACAGGGTGGTTGTAAAAACTAAATGAGATAATGTTTTAAAACTGCTTTGTAAATTATGAAGAGTTGTGTGGGTTTGTTTTGCTTAAGGTTCAGATAGTTGTGAGACTGTGCTAATGTTACAGATGGGAAAGAATCGGAAAACATGGTCTCTGGTCTCCAGTATCTTGTGATCTTATAAATATAGATAAGGCGTGTGTGTGTGTATGTGCATGCACGCTCAGTCACATCTGAACCTTTGCGACCCTATGGACTGTAGCCCGCCAGGCTCCTCTGTCCATGGGATTCTCCAGGTAAGAATACTGGAGTGGCTTGCCGTGCCCTCCTCCAGGGGATCCTTCCAACCCAAGGATTGAACCTGTGTCTCCTGTGTCTTCCACGTTGCCAGGTAGATTCTTTACCGCTGAGCCACCTGGGAAGCCTATAAATAAGGCTCACAAACTTGAAAGGCTGCACAGGATTAATTGGGTTCTCGTCTCTTCTGCTGCAGGTGTCTCAGATACAGCTGGATGTGTCTGGTTAGCATGTAAGGTGGCTTTGAGGAAGTCTTTCTGTGAGAAGCCTGTGGTGCCTCATTTGAGAGACCTCCTCCTAGGGGACTATGGAGTCAGGTGTGATAGGCTCACCAAGAATTAGTGCCTTGGTCACCTAGGTGGAGTCTGATTGTTGTTACTCAGATGCAACATTGCCCTAAACACTTAAATGAAAACCCAGGCCTCAGAGAAATGACAAGTCTGTAGACATTTAAAAAGCTGTTTCCTTATCTCTATAACACACTGGGGTTCACACAGTTTGAGGACCCCTCTCTGAGTACATAACACAGAGAGCGGTAGAAATTACTCCCTACTCCGCTACGGACCAGGTGCTGCTTTGATACTTAGTAGGTGCCCAGCGGAGCAATGGGAAAGACCCAGAGAACCCAGAAGAAAGAGCAGGGTCGTGGCAGTGCCAGCCTGCAGAGGTGTCAGTTTCCAGCAAGGGCTGCTGCAACAGTGTGTGTATTGTTCCCTTCAGAGCAGTGACAGTCCCCAGCAGAAACTGCCATGCCAGGCGGCATGGTAGGAGGCGGTGTTCATAGACCAGCTCAGAGCAGCTGCAGCTCTTGATCGAGCATTGTGGATATTTTGGGGATGGAGGATGTTAGCCTATGGAGTGTCCAGGAACATTGGAATGAAGTGGGATTTGTAGAGTGCTGGGGTCCCTGTATTATCAAGTGAGCCATAAAAGGCCAGCAGAAAGTTCACCTAATACAGAGTCATTTCAGATAATGACAAGTTCAGTAGACTGGATTCACTGGCATCACAGAGGAGGTGGCCACTGGCCCTTGAAGTTGTTCACCAGGCCTGTTTAAATACTGAAAGATGCCTCTTAGCCCACAAGTCAGAGAGTAAACATTCAAGGAGTAATTCTCCGACACCCAAAGTGCCAATTGAGTTTAAAAAGAGCCCTTTTTAACACCTCTGTGCCAGACTAAGGGCTGGGTAGGGAGACTTCCTCCCAGGTAATTCTTGCCATTTGCCTATACCCAGAGCAGCTGTTGCCTCTGCTTTTTCCAAAGAAAGCCTTCTCTGTGTTCTATCTTGCCCCAGGGACCTAAAGGAGACAGAGGTCCCTTAGCTCTTTCTCTGATGAATAGGTTGGTTGAGTCCCTTATGGCTCCCGGGAAATTCAGAAACAAGAGGTAGCCCATGATGCGGTAGATCTAGATTATCCGTGGCCCTGGCCCGCTGAAGAGTCCCTGCAAAGATGGCTGCCAGGGTTGCTTAGGGAACCTGCAGCAGTAAATCTCAAGCGGTCTGTTGGTTGCCATAGGCAACACTTATCTTCTCTGAAAACAAGAGACAGGTGTTCTCTTTGCATCTTTAATACAGTGGGGATGAAGCTATGGGGGTAGGGAGAAAAATTGATTGTCCTTAATCCTGAATTCACCTTAATGAATTGGAAACTGAATCTCCTTTAGGATTTCCTATGGTGGAAAGGATTTTTCAGTCTCCTGTTTTGGAAGAGACACAATAACCAGCAATCTAGCTAAGTGACAAGTAAATCAAAGGAAACTTAATGGTGATAAAAACTTCAAGGTTTATAAGCTTGTGGCCTGGATGTAACCAAAGAAAAGGGTGTAAATCAGTACAAAGGTTCTTCATCTTTAGTGCCTGTAATGATAGGTGTAATAATCGCTCAGGAAATTCGCCTCAGGGATTCTAATTCAATAAGTCTGAGTTGAGGCAAAGACAGCAGCAGCCTTATCCACCCTTCTTTCCACCACTGTTAAGAGTGTTCAGGCAATTTATTCAACTGAAACTTTGGAGCCTTCACCAAACTTGTTGACATGATTGAGGAAAAGCTAAGAAATTCACAGGGCCACAGGAGCCTGAAGACTTGATTTCCTCCTTGACTGCTGGTCCTTACCCCTGATAAACGCTTTCCCTGTCCCAGATATCATTTCCATCCACCACTGCTGAGGCTATGGGAAGTTTTGTATACACCTAGAACAAAAGGTATGAAACAGCTGTTAGCGGGATTTACCAGGGCATTCTTCCTGTTGCTACAGAATAACTACACTCTAGACTACAGATCCTAGAAATGGTGACAAGGAGAAAATTAGAGTAGCAAGTAAATTCAGAAAACTCAGGTAGCAGGCCTCCTCTAAGTACGTAAGGGTGAACTTCAGGCTTCTGGTGACTGTGTATATACTGCCCTCATGGCCTTCAAATCACAAAGCCCTTGATTAAATTCTTATAAGATTAATTCTGACCACATCCTCTACTTAGTTCTGGTTACTGGTTATCTTAGCTCAGACTGCCATAACAAAACACCATAGAGTGGATGACTTATACAACAGAATTTTTTTAAAATTTAGTTGTAGTTGATTTACGATGGTTCAGGTACACAGCAAAGTGATTCATATATATATGTTTTTATTCTTAAGATTTTTTTCCATTATAGCTTATATAATATATTGAGTATAGTTCCCTGTGCTATACAGAAGGTCCTTGTTTTTTATCTCTTTTATATATAGCAATGTGTAAATGTTAATCCCCAATTCCCAATTTACCCCTCCCCCTTCCTTTCCCCTTTGGTAACCCTAAATTTGTTTTCTGTGTCTGTGGGTCTATTTCTGTTTTGTAAATAACTTCATTGGTAACATTTTTCTAGCTTCTACATAAAAGTGATATCAATAGTCACTAAGTGCGACTCTTACGACCCCAAGACCTGACAGGCTGCTCTGTCCATGGGATTTCCCAGGCAAGAATACTGGAGTGAGGGAGTGGGTTACCATTTCCTTCTCCAGGGGATCTTCCTGACCCCGGGATTGAACCCACGTTTCCTGCATTGGCAGGGGGATTCTTTACAGACTGAGCCGCATACATACAACAAAAATTTATTTCTTACAGTTCTTGAGACTGGAAGTCCAAGATCAAGTTACTAGCATGGTAAAGTTCTGGTGGGAGCTCTCTTCCTGGTTTGGAGAAGGCAACCTTCTGGCTGTGTCCTCAGATGGCAGAAAGCCAGCGAGCTCTAGTCTCTTCCTCTTCTTATAAGGACACTAATCCAATCATAAGAGTTCTAGGCACAAGACTTCATCTGAACCTAATTACTTCCTGAAAGCCTAGTCTCCAAATATTACACTGGGAGTCAGGGCTTCAACGTGTGGGAAACACATCAGTTAATTGCTTTATTTATTTAAATTCTGAGTCCCATTCTGCCCAGGACACTTTCCCCAGGCTCTACCTTTTAAAACTTATTATTGTGGAAATTTTCAAACACAGAAATGTAAAGAGATAATGCAATGACACCCTGTTTGCCTATAATCCAACTCAATTATCACCTCTCTGCCATTTTTTTCATGGGTCCCAACTCCCAGTACAAAACAAGGGGTTTCTTTGAAGGCAGAAGCTGTTTGCATGGCATTTCTAGCATCAGGTAAAATGCCTGGCTCATGGGCACTTAAGAAGTTGCTGCTGAATCAGTCCACTATGGAAATGACACTGTACTACTGTGCTAGATGTTACAGGATGTACCAAGATAAATTAGATCCCTGTTCCTGCCCTCAGGAGTTTATATTCTAGACAGGAGCTAATGGAGTCTACCTCATGATGGGTCAGAAACACCTGCCAGAAAGAGGGTGCTGATTGCTCTGACACCGAAAGTACCTAGGTGTCTATTCACTGGGGCACAATCAGACTTTAATCAAGGAGTTACTTTCCTACCAAAGGAAAAGACTCTTGTTTTCCTCTTCTCTACCAGAGAGGTGGCAGGAACACCAAGGGCTCAGATAAGCGGTCAGAACAGAAACCTGCAAGATCAGATGAAAAGAGAACTCATTCCTGGGAAACAGGCATTTCACAAGAAGTGATAATATGAGCAAACGTCTTCTGAAAGAAGGTGGCTAGAGGCTGGGTCCTTAAAAGGACACGTAAGCAATGGCAGATAAGGAGCTGGAGAACTGTCCACTAACAATAAGGGCCCTGATGCCAGAGGTCACATCCTAGCCTAGATCGGATAGAACAGGAATAGCAGGTTAAAATAGAAAGTGAAGTCAGAGAATCTGAAAGAGATGGGAGACAGGCAGAAGAGACGAGAAGTTTTCAGGCCATATAAGCTTAAAGGGGCTTCCCTGATGGTTCAAATGATAAAGAGTTTGCCTGCAATGCAGAAGACCTGAGTTCGATCCCTGGATTGGGAATATCCCCTGGAGAAAGAAACGGCAACCCACTCCAGCATCCTTGCCTGGAGAATTCCAAGGACAGAGAAGCCACGCAGGCTATAGTCCATGGATGTGAGAGTTGGACCATAAAGAAAAACTGAGCACCAAAGAATTGATGCTTTTGAACTATGGTATTGGAGAAGACTCTTAAGAATCCTTGGACAGAAAGAAGATAAAATTAGTCAATCCTAAAGAAAATCAGTCCTGAATATTCATTGGAAGGACTGATGCTGTAGCTCCAATACTCTGGCCATCTGATGTGAAGAACTGACTCGTTAGAAAAGACCTTGATTCTGAAAAAGACTGAAGGCAGGAGGAGAAGGGGACGACAGAGGATGAGATGGTTGGATGGCATCACCAACTCGATGGACATGTGTTTGAGCAAGCTCTGAGAATTGGTGATGGACAGGGAAGCCTGGCATGTTGCAGTCTACGGGGTCACAAAGAGTCGGACATAACTGATCCTCTGAACTGAACTGATTGACTTTGTGGAAATCCCTTCAAATCAAGGTATAGATCTAATACATCCTTTCCTATGGTTGGGTAACATTTCATATATGAATGGTCCACAGTTTATTCAAACATTCCCTGTGGACAGTTATTCTGCTCGCATCTGGTTTTTGCCATTATAAACAATGCTGCCGAGCACACCCTTCTGCTTATTTCCTCCCACACTGGTGCTTTTATTTCTGTTATGAAAGGAGGATTCAGTTGGTGGCTAGGAGTACAAGCCCTGAATTCAGACAGCCTAGATTTGAAACCCAGCTCTGCGCTTGCGAAGTGTGTCTCCTTGAGTGAGTCACATGACCTCTCTGTGCCAGCAGTTTCTCATCATTCCCCACCAAAAAGAAGGATAATAATAGTACCTACCTCACAGGGTTGTTGTGAAGATTAACTGAGATAATGCATTATTGTGCACGAAACAGAACCTGGCACTAATAAGTACTCAGTAATTGTCACCTTTACCTGTTATGAGATAGATCCCTGGCAATGATATTGCTTGCTCAAAGGGTGCATACATGAAATTTTTTTAATGTTTTTTAATTCAATCTTCCTATTTTAAAATATATTTTATTGATGTATAGCTATTTACAATAATGTGTTAATTTCTACTGTACAGCAAAGTGACTCAGTTATACATTTGTTGTTGTTGTTTAGTCCTTAAGTCGTGTCCAACTCTTTGAGACCCCATGGACTGTAGCCCACCAGGCTCCTCTGTCCATGGGATTTCCCAGGCAAGAATACTGGAGTGGGTGGCCGTTTCCTTCTCCAGGAGATCTTCTTAACTCAGGGATAGAACTCGTAACTCCTGCGTTAGCAGGCAGATTCTTTACCGATGAGCCACCAGGGAAGCCTCAGTTATATATATATATATATATAATATATATATACACACACATAATTTTTCACATCCTTCAAGATATTGAATCTAGTTCCCTGTGCTATTCAGGAGGACTTTGTTGTTTATCCAGCATTTTAAATTTTAATAGCTGCTTCCAGATTGCTTTCAAAAAGTCAACAGGGTCCATGTTTCAACCACTATGAGAGTCCTTCCCTTTCTACTCACTGTCAGCAGTAGGCATTATTACTCTTTTTTAGTTCTCACCAGTTTGATAGGTATAAATGACAGCATTGTACTTGACTTTGCATTTCTCTGACTGCTGAGAAAATGAGCATCAGTTTATATGCTTTCTTGTCATTTGTATTTGATCTTCTGTGAATTGTCCATTCATATCTTTTGTCCACTTTTCTATGTGCTGTCTTTTTGTTACCAAATTGTAGAAGTTCTTTACATTTATGCTTCATGGTCCTTATATGTTCTTTCTACTGCAAAAACTTTTATTAAAATATTAACAGTGTCTCTTTGTTTAGGTAATCTTTTCCACAGTTTTCAAAGGGTTTTTGGTATTATTAAATCTATCCTTTTTTTAGCTCCTATACCTTCTGTCTTGATTTACTGGTTATGTAATATTTAGCAGGTAGGTGTGCGTGTGTGTGTGTGTGTGTGTGTGTCTAGGTGCCTAAATTTTCTCCTATAACTTTTATTATTGTTTACTTTTAAGTGGAATTTACTTGCACATGATGTGAAGTAATGTCTTTATTTTCCCACTAGACCATTTATTAAACAGGCCACTTTTCTCCAATAAATTCAACTAGCATTTTAATGTGTAACATTATCATATATTTTGGATTTATTTCTGAGTACTCTCTACTGTTCTCATATATTTTATTACCAAGGTTTTATAACAAAATTTCTGTTGTAGCTAGTTTATCATTGTTGCTCTTTTTCATGATTTTCTTGGCTATTTTATTATTATTTTTTTGGCCACATCATGCAGCATGAAGGCTCTTAGTTCCAGCCAGGGACTGAACCCATGCCCCCTGCATTGGAAGCACAGAGTCTTAATTACTGGACTGCCAGAGAAGTCTGTCAGCTATTTTTAAATATTTTTTCTCCCACATAAATTTTAAGATAATCAAATTAAAATTAAAAACTCTGTTATAAAATGTCATGAAATTTGCAACTATCTCCAACAAAGTATGCAAATTCATACATATAGTACCTTCCAAAGGTATAGACACAAACACACGCTTTTTCACTGCACCATTTGCAGTACAATCTAATATATTCTAATACACAAGCAATTTTATTTTCATATGGGAAGCAGAAGAGGATGTATTTATTTTAATATGTAAATAAGACAAAATATTAACAATTGTTGAATCTAGGGTGCATTTTTTTTGTTTGAACTATTCTTGCAACTTTTCTGTAAGTTTGAATTCTTCTAAATAAACAACTTGGGAGGAATAAAATAATAAATCATCTGGGGATGTAGATGGGGAGATAATACAAATAAAATACAACCAAAAGTTGATAATTACTTAAGCTGGATGATAGGGACATAAGGGTTCACTGTATTATTCTCTCAATTTTGTGTATTTTTATAAGAAGTTAATTTTTTAATTGAAGTGGGATTTTCATTGGAACTCCATTTAATTTATGTAGTGAGTTGGTGACATCTTAGTTGTGTTAATTCTTCCCATCCAAGAGCATAGTAGATCTCTTCTTTTATTTGAGTCTGTTTTTTTTGTCCTTTGGTAAGCTTTATCTTGGGCTTCATATTGGTCATTCGCTGCTCCAATTAGTATTTGCTAATATTCTTACCACAGGTCAGGCACCATTCTCGAGGCCTGGCATCCATCAGTGAGCAAAAGGAAAGATCTCTGTCTTTTTGAAGCTTAATACTAATGAGGGGAATCCAACAATAAGCTATAAAAGTAATAAAGAAATTAACAATATAATATGGTAAAAAATGTCAAATGTGATGGGTAAAAATAATTACAGCAGGATAAAGGATTCAGTAGTACCAGGAGTGGGTGGTCAGCAAAAGCTTTATTGATGGTGGTGACATTAAATAAAGACTTGAAGGATGACGAGGAAGAATGGATAAATGTATATGTAAGGCTGAGTCGCTCTGCTGTCCACCCCAAACTATCACAACATTGTTAAGTAGCTATACTCCAATACAAAATAAAAAGTTGTTTTTTTTTTCTTAATAAAAGATTTGAAGAAGGTGAGGGAGTGAGCCAAACAGAAAATGGAAGAAAAATATTTGAGGAAGAGGAAAATGTTTGTATGCTGAGAAGACCTATTAATAAAGAGTGGAAAATGATGACTTTTAGGACAGAGAAGGGACAATTGCTGGAGTAATGTCCTCCAGTAGATGACAGGGAGGGTATCTGGGATGCAGGTGGAGGGATGGTTTATGGCAGGAAAACTGATACTTTACCTGTGATCATAGGTAGAAAGATATGTTATGATGTTGGGAGTCTATGAAAGTCTTCTGTTTGCTTAAATTTTCTCAGTAAAATAGGAGGTAAGATCATGATGTGGATGGGAGTTAACATGTTTTGAGAAGAGAGAAGCTGTGACATTCTCATCAAGAAGAGTGGATAAGTGAATGAGATAGGGGCATATACCATCGTTCCTTGCAACATTAGCACCCACTTGAAGTTCATGGGACTAGTAAGCTTTGCTGTATCTTTTCTCCAGTCACTTTTAGCTGCTCAGAGCAAGTGAAAAGCTTTTATGTATTCAGAGTTGTGGTTTTGCCAAATAAATATGACAAATTAAGAAAGAGGCAAGACGAACATGGAACAGCATATGAAGGTTGCGACAGTCGTTTAGAATGCAGTCCGGTGTCACCATGGGATCTGTGCCAAGAAAAAAAAGAGCTACTACCCAGACATCACTGGAAGGTTTTTTCAAGAGGGTAGATAGAACGGAATCAGCAAGGAACCAGAACCTGAGCCATCAATGTCAGATATGAATGAAATTGCAGCTTGCCCTCCATCTCCTATTGCTGATGATCCTTCAGCTCTACCATCTCCCAACTCCTCTCCATCCTCCAGTCGGTAACTCTTCTTGCCTGTTCACTCGATGCCAGCCCCTGTATGCCAGCTGTTGTACAGTAGTACAATAGTGCTGTATTAGAAGATTAAAAATATGTTCTACAAAAAAAGAGAAAGGAGTAAGAGAGTTTTAAGTATACACAGGGATTTGAATACAGCAGCTGATCATGGAATTTAAGCTGAGTAAGTAAAGGAGAAAGGCCACTGAGGGAATAAGGTATAGTGAAAAGGTAATAGGAGGACAGGAGTTCTGGGGGATTGAAAATTTATGTGTCAGGGAACTGAAATGAGTATGGGGAAAGAAAAGAGTGACAGTTGGTTAGAATTGCATGGCACTGATGAAAGGCTTTAGTTATTGGTAAAATGAGGTGGAAATAAGGTGGAAGACAATATTAATGGAGGAAAGGGTGCCAAGGAATTGAGAGGCAGGATATTAGACGGATCATTTACAGGTGTACTGAGATTACCAGGAATTGAG
Source organism: Bos indicus x Bos taurus (assembly GCF_003369695.1). Lineage (NCBI taxonomy): Eukaryota > Metazoa > Chordata > Mammalia > Artiodactyla > Bovidae > Bos > Bos indicus x Bos taurus. The sequence continues at coordinate 56,500,024 of NC_040090.1, read as the reverse complement.
GTGAGGAGTTCTAGAGAGTAGGGAGTAGTAGCAGTGTTGGTCACTCAGTCTTGTCCCCACGGACCGTATCCTGCCAGGCTCCTCTGTCCATGGGATTCTCCAGGCAAGAATACTGGAGTGGATAGCCATTCTCTTCTCCAGGGGATCTTCCTGACCCAAGGATTGAACCCAGGTCTCCTGCACTGCAGGCAGATTCTTTACCATCTGCGCCACCAGGGAACCTCTCTAAGAGAGTAAGCCAGGAGCTCAGAGAGAAAATAGATGATATGGGTGTATTGAGATGAGGAGAATATCTGAAGGTATCTGAAGCTACCAGGGAGAGTGGGTGATGGTGGAATACAAGATTCTGAGCTTGGGTTTATCCTGGAGGAAAGACTGAGAATAATCTGAAAATAGCAGGACACCTAACCCATGTCCAGATCTAAGAATATAAGTCACAGGTGTATATGCAGCCACCACTCTAAATGCAAAAAGATGAAGGCAATGTTTAAGAGATATTTGTGAATATAGGTGATTTTGCTGATAATGGATCACAAAATTTAAGGTAAATAGTGAAAGCATTTTAGAAGTTTGGAAGGGTGAGAGGGGACAGAGTAGGGGATATGCCACTCTTTATGTGGTGTCATGGAAGAACCCCATCTCAGAGAGGAAAATAAGAAGTAACAAAACTCCAAAGGTGATAACTAGGCAAGCAAGCAGGTTAGTTTGCTACAACTCCTTGGTAGCTAAAGGTCAAAAATGAAAGTTAATAGATCAGGGCAAAACAGTTTACTATAGCATGGCAAACAGCAGGAGTATCAGCCTCATTGTGCTGACTGCCCTTGCCCTTGGGCCCCACAGGATGATACAATAGGCCCAGACGGATGCTACACACTCTACACAGGTTGTACCTCAGCTGAGAACTGCAGGGCCAGGTCTCAGTATCTTTTGTAGTAAGCAGCAGACAAGCCAGTCCCTCTCCCCTAGGAGGGCACCGTGAGCAAACAGACAGCAGTCATAGCATGGCCACCTTGAGCTACTTCATTGCTCATTGGCTATGGAAACTGCTCAATATCAGGGGATAAGTCTCACAGTTTGGTACCCTCTGTAGGGCTTCCCAGGTGACTCAGTGGTAAAGAATCTGCCAGGCAATGCAGGAGATGCAGGAGACACAGGTTTGATACCTGGACTGGGAAGATACCCTGGAGGAGGAAACGGCAGCTCACACCAGTATTCCTGCCTGGAAACTCCCAAGGACAGAGGAACCTGGTAGGCTACAGTCCACGGGTTCGCAAAGAGTCAGCCATGACTGAGTGCACGCATATGCGTGTGTACACACACACACACACACTCATATTTCCAGAGCAGACATAATAGACATAATGGGATTAGTTCCATGGGATTCAAGGCAGAAGTTCAAGTCTGTTCACTGTTGTCAGGAAATAGGGAGTAGCTGGTGTCTAGCTATCATTTTTTGCTCCTGTTTGCTCCTGTCTAGAATTTCTAGATCTCGGTCCCAGTTTGTGGACCCTGCTTGTTGTCTGATGATGTAGGTACAAAGCCTGATGGAGGGGAAAGGTGATGATCAAGTTCTCAGGAGTTCAGGTTCACTCTTGGCTCTGTTCGTGGAGGGGCACATTTACACCAGATGCGGAGTCCGCTTTGATACCTGCTGCAGGAGCTGGGATTTCTCAGGAAACCAGGGGTTGGTCTGAGGTTAGAGATCCCCTCTTTGATCCTGTGATATGGAAACAAGATGTGAGAGGTGTGTGGTGTTAGTTCAGTGCGCAAATGAGTTACACAGGCCCCCTCGCCACTTTATTTATTTATTTTTTGCTTATAGGGTCTTCGTTCCCCAACTAGGGATTGAATCTGGGCCATGGCAGTGAAACCCAGTGAAAGCACAGAGTCCTAACCACTGGACTTCCAGGGAATTCCATCCCCTCCACTCTCTTGATGATGGGGTAAAAGAACGCGAGGAGACATGGTCTTGACCCCGATGTACACGTTCACTTGGGTTAAAGGCAAACTTGTTTCTTCAGTCTGTCTTTTTAAAAAAATTACGTATATAATTATATACATACATATATAACAAAATGCATCATTTTAGCCATTTTTAATTGCACAGTTCAGTTGCGTTAAGTACACTCATATTGTTGTGCAACTGTCACCACCATCCCTCCCCAGAACTTTTTCACCTTCTCCAACTGAAATTTTGTACTCATTAAACACTAACACCCCATTCCCCCTTCCTAGCCCCTGGTGACATCATTCTAATTCCTGTCTCTATAAATGCGACTACCCAATGTAACTCATGTAAGTCGAATCATACAGTGTTTTCCTATCATGATTAGCTAATTTCACTGAGTATAATGTACCCCAGGTTCATCCATGCTGTAGCCTGTGACAGAATTTCCTTACTTATTTTTGGCCTTGTCACCTGGCTTGTGGGATTTTAGTTCCCCGACCAGGGATTGAACCCAAGCCCTCAGCAGTGAGAGCATGGAGTCCTAACCACGGGATCTCAAGGGAATTCCAGAGAATTTCCTTACCTTTGAAGGCTGAATACTATTGCATTGTACAGAGACTGCATTCTGTTTGTCCATTTATCCATCAAGGAAGGTTTGGATAGTTTCCGATCCTTTTGATTAAAATACTGGGGAAAATAGAAGGCCCATTTTCCACCCTGATGGGGATAGGATGTCCTTACAATCTGCTTATAATCACAATTCATAATCTTTGGTATGTATGTACTACTAATATTGGTCTATGTATGGTTTTATTTATTTATATGTATTAATGTAATGAACTCAGTGCCTAACTTGAAAAATGGAACTTTGTCAATAATTTGCATCTATGTCTTTGCTTCTTCGTTATCTTCTTCCCTTGCCCACCCTCAGAGGATTCTTTTCTTATATTTCATCACACTTTATGCCTGAAATACATATTGTTTCTGACACAACCCATTTGTAAAATCTGGTAGAACTTTATAGCACCAAGAGTGAATCTTCATTTATGCAAATTTAAAAAAATCAACCAGGAGGATAAAAGATTCTAAGACGGAATATAAACTATTACGAAAGAATCTAACTATGTTATACATGACATAATTTCACTGAAGCAGGTGGGAAAAAAGAGGTGCTGCCTTAAGTAACTTCGGCAACTCTGGAAACTGTAAGACTGAAAAGAAACTATGCTTAAGCTTTGTCATCTAGTTGGTAAAGTAGTTTTCCTTGGAGGTGAGGGTTAACAATTCTAAAACCACTCTACAAGAAGACTGGGAATGAAAAAATAAGTAAATGAATGGCAGATGGTGTGAGCCTGGTTTCTCACTATTGGAGTGAGCAGGGACGGTTAGGAAAGGAGGGAGAGCTAGAACGAACCATGTGATACTGGGTTACAGTAAGCGCTATCAGTAAGAACTCATGCTTAGTTCAATTCAGATATGAGAGATGACAATAGTGTGGTGTATACACAAACAGGTACAGGTATGGCTGTTTCCTAGCTCTGTCCTTTGAGAAGCCTGCGAGCAATATCACCCAGTAGCAATGAGGACACGTTAGATCTTGCTGTCCATTATCTCCATATCATTGTCCAGTAAAATATTTTAAGTGGTCTTTACCTTATAGATTCTCTCTTTCTCTTTTTTTTTTTTTTTTTTGCCATGATACTTTTTTTCTTTCTTTCTTTTTTTTTTTTTTTTGGTTTTATTTGGTTGTCTACACTGAGTGGCTTATGAGATCTTAGTTCCACGGGCCCTCTGCCATGAAAGATGGGCCCTGGACTGCCAAGGAATTCCTTACCATGATACTCTTTCTGAGATATCATAAAACTCACATTTTTTTCCATGAAAATATCATGGGAAAAAATTGCGTTTTGTTTTCTTGTTTTTTCCTCCATTTTCAATATTAGGAGCTTTTCTCAGATACCTGGTAACTTTGGCTTCTGCTTTGCTCTTGGTTAAGAGTGAGGGAGTAAATATCTGTTGAAATCTCTGAGTACATCCATGGGGCTTGTTGACTTTGAGCTTCACCATAGGGGTGAGCTGCATAGGTCATTTGTTGGAAACAAGATTCCCTAGAGAGGCGGCTTCCTTGGTAATCCCCTGGTTAAGAATCCATCTGCCAGTGCAGGGAACATGGATTCAAACCCTGGTCCAGGAAGGTTCCACATGCCACAGGGTGACTAAGCCTGTGGGCCGCAACTACTGAACCATGTGCCCCAGAGGCCATGCCCAGCAACAAGGGAAGCCACCACAGTGAGAAGCCTGCTCACCCCACTAGGAAGTAGCCCCACTCACCACAGCTAGAGAAAGACCCAGCAGCCAAGACCCAGTTCCGCCAGAAGTAAATACATAAATCTTAAAAAAAAAGATTCCCCAGAGAAATTTCTTTCAACCACCTGCTTTGGTAAAGGTGTGTGTTCTGGGAGTCAAGTGGAAAATGGGTTCAGGGCTCTGCATCCAGCATTCAGCACACACACAGAGTCACTTCATCCTCCTGTGCTAAAGTACCTCCCATCCTCCAGGCCAGAACCTCTCTGTTCTACCTTCTCTAGAGAATGTAACTCGAATCTTCTCCTGGGAAGAAGGATGGGATCAACCAGTGGAATGGAATGGAATGGGGTGGGAAATCTGACTTCCTCACTTAGCTTTTACACAAAACTCCTCGTCTGAGTCCAACCCCGTTCCCTTCCCACCCTTACACCCAGTTCCAGAGGGATTGGGTTGGCCAGTACTGGAAAACCCAAATTTTTTGGCCAACTGAATACCTAGTGCCGCCAACTCTTGTGGCTTCGGAAGATTTTGTGATGTAGTTCAGGTTTGTTTTCAAATTTCACCACTGCCAGTTAGGGATTGAGCTTTCTCAGTTGTGTCAAACTAATAACTCTTTGGTTATTATCTTTCAATTCTAGTGGTTTTATTTTCTTTTAAAAACACCATTACCATAGTTATAGTGGTGCTTTGAGAGGGAGTGGAATTACATAAATGTGCTAAGCTTGCCAAATTAATGCCAAACTTTCATACCTCCAGTCTTTTATCCGTCAAAAGTGAAAAATTCAAATTGTTAGTCATTTAGTCATGTCTGACTGACACTTTTTGACCCCATGGACTGTAGCCCACCAGGCTCCTCTGTCCATGGAATTCTTCAGGCAAGAATGCTGGAGTGGGTAGCCACTCCATTCTCCAGGAGATACTTCCTGACTCAGGAATTGAACCTGGGTCTCCCACTTTACAGGCAGATTCTTTATCATTTCTACCACCAGGGAAGCCCCATCAAATCCTACCTACAAATCCTTACCTCATCTCTTGCCAGAAACAAGTGGGATCAAGGTGAGGACATCTACATAGACTCCCTGTGGAGGGTGACCAGTCATTCAGGTCAGTGTCAACAAAGGCATGGCAAACCCTGTCTTTCTCTGGGTCAACTTACAGATCCAAGAGGCTCTATCTTGTGATAGAGGGGTGATACATGATAGTAGGCACCATCTCACCATGACAATATTAGTAATCAAACCATTGGGACTTGCCCGATGGTCCAATGGCTAAGACTTCATGCTCCCAATGCAGGAGGCCCAGGTTCAATCCATGGTCAGGGAACTAGACCCCGCATGCTGCTACTGAGAGCTTGCATGCCGCAACAGAAAGATTCTGTGTATTGAAACAAAAGATGAAGATCCTGCCTTCCACAACTAAGACCCAGTACAGCCACATCAATAAATATTTTAAAAAATCAACCCACTAGTTTGAAATGTAACCTAATAGGGAGGAACAGGGATGGAGACCTGTCCCCAGAAAGAGTAGTCTGGAAAGAATTATGTAGGTTGTCACACAACCCAATGATAAAGTTTAGGGTAGGTCTATAGTTTCAGTGAGGAGAACTAGAGGACTAATCCAGAAATCACATATGGCAAGAATGGTAGACTTCAGCTCAAGGGACTCACCCTTGCAGCAAGACTGATACCAAAGAGACTGACTATAGCCTCTGGGTTTGTCTAGGTCCTTGCTACTCAGAATATGGAGTCAAGGACCAACAACTGGGATATTATCTAGTAGCCTGTTAGAAATGCTACTCTAAGCCTATTGTATCAGAGCTTATATTTTAACAAGACACCCAGCTGACGTGAGTCTGCCCATAGTTTACAAGTCTTTCCTACCTACCATTGGGGCAAGCTTGAGGGCAACAGGTGCTACCATTAGGAATACTCTTACAGACTTGCAGAAAATACATCAAATTGAACTGACACTATTTCATTCATAGTGAGTAAATGGATTTTCCGGTGCTTGATCTGCTCAAATAAAATCCAAGATTACTATTATGATGGGATTACAAGGTCAGTATAATGTGTAATACGGTCATAGTTGCTCAATTAATACAACAGGGCCCATCATACTCTTAGTATTAAGTTAATTTTGTGAAGCCACTAAAAACAAAGCAGAGAAACATGTGTCTTGTGTTTCAATAATTGCCAAAAGTTTAGAAAAACAAGTCAACAAAAATATGAGGACTTTTGGGATTCTAGAAGATTAAATGTAGGATTTGTGTAGCTTCATATTCTTGGTATAACAGAAACAGCATGAAAGGGAAAGTGTCAGTCGCTCAGTCGGGTCCGACTCTCTGCAACCCCATGGACTGTAGCCCACCAGGCTCCTCTGTCCATGGGATTCTCCAGGCAAGAGTGCTGAAGTGGGGTTCCATTTCCCCCTCCAATGGATCTTCCCGACCCAGGGATCAAACCTGGGTATTTCAAGTCAACAGACCTGGTTTGAATCCCAGATCTATCGCTTACTGACTAATAGTGTCCAAGTTATTCAACCTCTGGGAACTGACTTTTCTCATCTGAACATGAGGAATAATAATACCAAATCATAGGGATAAGTGAGTATTAAATAAGACGGTGAAGGGACTTTATAAGGTTGTGGAGAAATTAGCTGACAACACGGCCTCAGCCAGGCCCTCTTGCCCCTCTCTGTCATGCCCCCTCACCCCGTGTGCAAACAATGACATTGCTGACCGTGCAAGGTTGTGTAACAGCTGTAGCACTGAGCATGCATGTCACGTTGTACCCGCTTGGCCACAAGCTACTTTTGTTCTGTCTTAGTTTATTACACGTCCTACCTGAGGACCCCTGGTTGCTGTTGCCCAGAGAGAATAAACATGTCTGCAGTCCCCATGGCTCCTCGAGTGTTTTTCCCAGCTTCTTTGGTCATCCCTTGTCTACCCTAGGTTCAGTGCACAGTGCAAGAAGCAAGACAGAAGTACTGTGCGAATGTGTTTTTTGTTATTATTAAGCCCCTAGTTCAATTATAATTCTGTAAGTAGAGTGATGATCAAATTGTATGACTGAGAAGTCTGGAAATCACCTACATGTGATTTTAGGAACACAGGAAAAGGTCTTTGCTCGAATGAGAACTGTAGAATCCAAAATTCCACCATAATTGCTATTACTTCTCGAGGTTAAGTCTATTAGCCCCATGAATCCCTCATTAAAAGAATTAAAAAGCAAATTCTATAGTGAAAATACAATCAGCCCTTACTTATGTTATTGCTTTAATTCTTCAAAATTTTTTCATATTTATTATCTCGTTTTATCCTTTCAACTGTGTGATATGGTAGAGTTGATATGTTTACTATTTTTGCCATTTTGCAAATAACTAACTGAGGCTCAGACAGCTGAAGTGACTTAATCAAGTTCACACAGTCACCTCCATCCCTCTTCAAACTGAAGTCAAAGATTAAAGCAATTCTTGATTCTCTCTTTCCCTGCATCTTATATTCAAGTCAGGAGAAGATTCTATCAGTTCTACCTTCAAAATATTCCTAAATCCATTTTCTCTTCTCCATGAATACTTCTGTTTACTTAATCCACCATATTTCTACATCACTAGACTGAACGAACTGAACTGAATCATCTCTATACCATCATCTCTCACCTGACTACTGTAATACCCTTCTGACCCCTCCCTGCTTCTACCTTTACCTCCCACAGTGCATCCTCATAAAGAGATTAGAATGACTTCTTAAAAACAGAAAGTGGATTTTTAACAAATGGTGCTGGATGTGCATGTATGCATGTGTAGTCGCTTCAGTTCAATACCAGCTCTGTGCAACCCTGTGGACTGCAGTCCGCCAGGATCCTCTGTCCATGGGATTCCTCAGGCAAGAATGCTGGAGTGGCTTATGGTGCTGGATATCCACATGCAGAAGAATGAACCTGGACTCTTACCATTCACCTTATACAAAAATTAACTCAAAATGGACAAAAGATCTGAATGTAGAGGCTAAAACTATAAATCTCTTGAAATAAAACGTAAAAGAAAAGCTTTATAACTTTGGATTTGGCAAAGATTTCTTGGATACACCAAAACTACAGGCAACAAAAGAAAAAATAAGTAAATTGGACTTCATCAAAATTGAAAACACTTTGTGCATCAAAGGACACTATCAACAGAGTGAAAAGGCAACCTATGGAGTGGGAGAAAATACTTGCAAATATCTCATACGGGATTAATACCCAAAATACAAAGAACTCCTGTAACTCAACAGCAAAACAAACAAATCAATTAAAAATGAGTAGAGGACTTGAATGCACTTTTCTCCAAAGAAGACATGCAGGTAGTCAATAAGCACATGAAAAGATGCTCAAATCACTAATCATTAAGGAAATGCAAGTCAAAACCATAATGAGATAATACTTCACATTCATTAGGATGATGACAAAAGAGAGAGAAAAGGAAAAGAAAAGAAAGATGGAAGGAAGGAAGTGAAAGAGTAGGGAAGGAGGGAGGGGGGTGGAAAGGAAGAGATAGAAAGAAAAAGGAAAGAAGGAAGAAAGAAACAAGAACAGAAAACAGCAAGTGTTAACAAAGATGTGGTGAAATTGAAGCTTGTGTGTGTGCATAGCTGATGGGAAAGGGAAATGGTGCAGCCACTGTGCAAGATAGCATGGCAGTCCCTCAAAAAATTAAAGAACGACCGTACAATCCGGCAATTCTACCTGTCAGTATATATTTAAAAGAACTGAAAGCAAGGACTCGGATATTTGCAAATTCATGGCAGCATTATTCACAATAGCCAAAGATGGAAACAGTTAAAATATCCATTGATTTCTTGAATGGATAAACAAAACATGAGTTTTATGCATATAAATGCAATAGAATATTATTCAGATTTAAAAATGAAGGATTCTACCACATGCTACACTTAGATGTCTCAAGACACTCAAATGTCTTTAAGTGATGAGCCTTAAAGACATTATATTAGGCTGAGTGAAATAAGCCAGACACAAAAGGACAAATACCGTATGATTCCACTCATGTGACGTACCTAGAACAGTCAATTTCATAGAGACAGAAAATAAAATGTGGGGACCAGGAGGTAGGGGAAGAGGAGAATGCAGAGCTATTTTTTAACAGATATTAAATTTCAGTTTCAGTTCAGTTTAGTCTCTCAGTTGTGTCTGACTCTTTGCGACCCCAGGGACCGCAACAGGCCAGGCCTCCCTGTCTATCACCAACTCCCAGAGCTTGCTCAAACTCATGCCCATCGAGTTGGTGATGCCATTCAACCACCTCATCCTCTGTTCTCCTCCTGCCTTCAATCTTTCCCAGCATCAGGATGTTTTCCAGTGAGTCAGTTTTTCACATCAGGTGATCAAAGTATTGTAGCTTCAGCTTCAGCATCAGTCCCTCCAGTGAATATTCAGGACTGATTTTCTTTAGGATTAACTGGTTTGATATCCTTGCTGTCCAAGTGATTCTCAAGAGTCTTCTCCAACACCACAGTTCAAAAGCATCAGTTCTTTGGCACTGAACTTTCTTTATGGTCCAACTCTCACATCCATACATAGCTACTGGAAAACCCATAGCTTTAACTAGATGGACCTTTGTCAGCAAAGCAACATCTCTGCTTTTTAATATGCTGTCTGGGTTTGTCATAGCTTTTCTTCCAAGGAGCAAGCATATTTTAATTTCATGGCTTCAGTTACCTTCTGCAGTGATTTTGGAGCCCAAGAAAATAAAGTCTCTTACTGTTTCCATTGTTTCCCCATCTATTTGCCATAAAGTGATGGGACTGTATGCCATGATCTTAGTTTTTGAATGTGAGTTTTAAACCACTTTTTCATCTCCTCTTTCACTCTCATCAAGAGGCTTCAGTTCCTCTTTGCTTTTTTGCCAAAAGGATGGTGTCATCTGCATATCTGAGGTTATTTCTCTTGGCAATCTTGATTCCAGCTTGTGCTGCATCCAGCCCAGGATGATGTACTCTGCATATTAAGTTAAATAAGCAGGGTGAAAATATATAGCCTAGACATACTCCTTTCCCAATTTGGAACCAGTCTGTTGTTTCATGTCTGGTTATAACTGTTGCTTCTTGACCTGCGTACAGATTTCTTAGGAGGCAGGTCAGGTGGTTTGGTATTCCCATCTCTTTCAGAATTTTCCACAGTTTCTTGCGATCCACACAGTCAAAGGCTTTGGCATAGTCAATAAAGCAAAAGTAGATATTTTTCTGGAACTCTCTTGCTTCTTCTGTGATCTAACGGATGTTGGCAATTTGATCTCTGGTTCCTCTGTCTTTTCTAAATGCAGCTTGAACACCTGGAAGCTCTCGCTTCACATACTGTTGAAGCCTGGCTTGGAGAATTTTGAGCATTACTTTGCTAGCCTGTGAGATGAGTGCGATTGTGCGGTAGTCTGAGCATTCTTTGGCATTGCCTTTCTTTGGGATTGGAATGAAAACTGACCTTTTCCAGTCCTGTGGCCACTGCTGAGTTTTCCAAATTTGCTGGCATATTGAGTGCAGCACTTTCACAGCATCATCTTTTAGGATTTGAAATAGCTCAACTGGAATTCCATCACCTCCACTAGCTTTGTTCATAGTCATGCTTCCTAAGGCCCACTTGACTTCACAATCCAGGATATCTGGGTCTAGGTGAGTGATCACAACATCATGGGTATCTGGGTCATGAAGATCTTTTTTGTATAGTTCTTCTGTGTATTCTTGCCACCTCTTCTTAATATCTTCTGCTTTTGTTAGGTCCATACCATTTCTGTCCTTTATTGAGCCCGTCTTTGCATGAAATGTTCCCTTGGTATCTCTAATTTTCTTGAAGAGATCTCTAGTCTTTTCCATTCTGTTGTTTTCCTCTATTTCTTTGCATTGATCACTGAGGCAGGCTTTCTTATCTCTCCTTGCTATTCTTTGGACCTCTGCATTCAGATGGGTATATCTTTCCTTTTCTCCTTTGCCTTTCACTTCTCTTCTTTTCTCAGCTATTTGTAAGGCTTCCTCAGACAACCATTTTGCCAACCAAACAGGAGATGGCAAGAGTGAACATCAACATTTTAGGAATCAGTGAACTAAAATGGACTGGAATGGGCAAATTTCATTCAGATGACCATTATATCTACTACTGCGGGCAAGAATCCCTTAGAACAAGTGGAGTAGCCCTAATAGTCAACAAAAGAGTCCAAAATGCAGTAGTTGGGTGCAATCTAAAAAATGACATAATGATCTCTGTTTGTTTCCAAGGCAAACCATTCAATATCACAGTAATCCAAATCAATGCCCCAACCACTAATGCTGAAGAAGCTGAACGATTTTATGATGACCTATAAGACCACCCTTATGGCAGAAAGTGAAGAGGAACTAAAAGGCCTCTCAATGAAAGTGAAAGAGGAGAGTGAAAAAGTTGGCTTAAAGCTCAACATTCAGAAAACTAAGATCATGGCATCTCGTCCCATCACTTGATGGGAAATAGATGGGGAAACAGTGGAAACAGTGTCAGACTTTATTTTTTTGGGCTCCAAAATCACTGCAGATGGTGACTGCAGCATGAAATTAAAAGACGCTTACTCCTTGGAAGGAAAGTTATAACCAACCTTAGATAGCATATTCAAAAGCAGAGACATTACTTTGCCAACAAAGGTCCGTCTAGTCAAGGCTATGGTTTTTCCAGTAGTCATGTATGGATGTGAGAGTTGGACTGTGAAGAAAGCTGAGCACCGAAGAATTGATGCTTTTGAACTGTGGTGTTGGAGAAGACTCTTGAGAATCCCTTGGACTGCAAGGAGATCCAACCAGTTCATTCTAAAGGAGATCAGTCCTGGGTGTTCTTTGGAAGGACTGATGCTAAAGCTGAAACTCCAGTACTTTGGCCACCTCATGTGAAGAGCTGACTCATTGGAAAAGACCCTGATGCTGGGAGGGATTGGGGGCAGGAGGAGAAGGGGACGACAGAGGATGAGATGGCTGGATGGCATCACTGACTCGATGGACGTGAGTTTGAGTAAACTCTGGGAGTTGGTGATGGACAGGGAGGCCTGGCGTGCTGCAATTCATGGGGTCACAAAGAGTCAGAAACGACTGAGCGACTGAACTGAATAAGACCTTCTAACACCAAAAAAAGATGTCCTTTTCATCACAAGGGACTGGAATGCAAAAGTAGGAAGTCAAGAGATACCTGGAATAGCAGGCAAGTTTGGCCTTGGAGTACAAAATGAAGCAGGGCAAAGGCTAACAGAGTTTTACCAAGAGAACGCACTGGTCATAGCAAACACCCCCTTCCAACAGTACAAGAGATGACTCTACACATGGACATCACCAGATGGTTAACACTGAAATCAGATTGACTATATTCTTTGTAGTAGAAGATATAGAAGCTCTATACAGTCAGCAGAAACAAGACCAGGAGCTGACTGTGGCTCAGATCATGAACTCTTTATTGCCAAATTCAGACTTAAATTGAAGAAAGTAGGGAAAACCACTAGACCATTCAGGTATGACCTAAATCAAATCCCTTACGATTATACAGTGGAAATGACAAATAGATTCAAGAGATTATATCTGATAGACAAAGTGCCTGAAGAACTATGGATGGAGGTTCGTGACATTGTATAGGAAGCAGGGATCAAGACCATCCCCAAGAAAAAGAAATGCAAAAAAGCAAAATGGTTGACTGATATTTCAGTTTAAGATGAAAAAGTTCTGGAGATGGATAGTGTTGATAGGTTCACAACAATGTGAATGGAGTTAATGCCACTGCACTGTACCCATGAAAATGATTAAAACAGTATATGTTAAGCTTTTTCACAAAAACAAACAAACGAAAAAGCCCCTCCCAAACAGAAACTGGGTCTTCTCAATCCACTCCTTAAGATCTTCTAATGAAATTTTCTTGACATGTGCACACTGCTTTATTTATTCATTTTTGGTTACACTGGGTCTTCATTTCCGCACATGGGCTTTCTCTAGTTGTAGAGATCGGGGTGGGGGTGGGCAGCTCCCTAGCTGTGGTGCACGGGCTTCTCAGTGTGCTGGCTTCTCTTGTTGCAGGACACAGGCTCTTGTTGGGCGGCTTCAGTAGTTGTGGTGTGCAGGCTCGGGCTCCGCAGCATGTGGAATCTTCGCAGACCAGGGACTGAACCCGGGTCCCCTGCACTGGCAGGCGGATTCTTATCCACTCCGCCACCAGCAAAGTCCATGATCTTTTAATGATCTCTGCTTACACTTACCGTGGACTCCAAGGCCCTGCATTATCTGACTCATGTGTACTTCGACAGCCTCATTTTGGGAAGGAAGAAGGGAAGGGAGGGAAAAAGGGAGAAGTCAGAACGGAGGTCTGACTTTCAACGATATGGTCTGCGTCCTGTAACCACCTGCCTCCTATATTTGTAAGTTAAACTTTATCAGCTAATTAACCTCTGAGATCAAATATTTCAGCAAATTGTTTTCCAGTGTGACATCTTGCTGAGAATCCAGTTCTTAACTACATAACACGATAACTTCTTCAAGAAGAAAGAGACCCTGGGCAGGTAGCACCGGAAAGAAAAGCAGAATGGGAAACTGCAGTCACTTCTGACTTGTTCTAACTGAGGAAAATGGGGAAGCTTTACAGAGGAAGAGCTGTTAGAACTCTGCAAAGCTTTAAGAAGTCATCGAATTTCCACAGGTCGAGGACTGTAAAAAGGACACGGAAGGCAGAGGACAGCCAGGGCAAAGACAAGGAAAACTGCCTGGGGAAAGTTAGGTAGATGGAGGTGTGGAGGTAATGAAGTGTGCCCTGGAGGGGTGGGAGATGAAGCTGGGGAGGCAGCTCAGGACCTGAAAGGGAGGAGGGAATTAGAGCCACAATAAGGAAACTGGACTTTAAGAGAAAAAGAGGGCGAGTCACTGCAGTGCAGAAACAGAATCAAGGAGCAGCGGGAGTTTTTGGTGGAGAGAAAGGGAAAGGACTACATCGTGGGCAAGTACCTGGCACCTGAGCATGTGGGACTGAGGATGGGGAAGAGGGAAAGATGGCAAAGAAGGAGGAAGGTCTCTTCCTGGCCTGTGCTCAGACAGGGAAATTAAGAGACAGGGACCAAGGAGGAATTGAGAACAGCACTGACCTATGTACACCACCCTGTGTGAAATAGACAGCTGGGAGAAGCTGCTGTAGAGTTCGGGGAGCTCAGCTCGGTGTTATGTGATGGCCTATAGGGGTGGGATGGGGGTGGTGGAAGGGAGGCTCCAAAGGGAGGGGATGTATATATGCATATAGCTGATTTACTCAGAGAAGGCAATGGCACCCCACTCCAGTACTCTTGCCTGGAAAATCCCATGGACAGAGGAGCTTGGTAGGCTGCAGTCCATGGGGTCGCTAAGAGTCAGACACGACTGAGCGACTTCACTTTCACTTTTCACTTTCATGCATTGGAGAAGGAAATGGAAACCCACTCCAGTCTTCTTGCCTGGAGAATTCCAGGGACGGGGAATCCTGATGGGCTGCCGTCCATGGGGTTGCACAGAGTCGGACACGACTGAAGCGACTTAGCAGCAGCAGCTGATTCACTTTGTTATACAGCAGAAACTAACACAACATTGTAAAGCTATTATATTCCCATAAAAAAGAAAAAAAAAAGAGTAAGGGACCAGAGACAGATGTTAAACAATGGTGATAATGTTGGATGAACTCTAAAGAGCATAATCTGAACAGGGAATTATATTTAATATCTTGTGATAAACCATAATAGAAAAGCATAAGAAAAAGAATGTATGTATGTATAACTGAATCACTGCTGTACAGCAGAACTATAACACAACATTGTTAATCAACTATACTTCAATAAAACAAAACATTTTTAAAAAGAGTGTAGTTTGAACTTGGAATCAAGAGACCTTAATGAAAAAAGTAAGGGTGGGAGGGATCCCAGAGACCTTCAATAAGGACAGAGGTAAGAGGGCAGGCTTCCCTGGTAGCTCAGACAGTAAAGAATCTGCCTCCAATGCAGGAGACCAGGGTTCGATCCCTGCGTCGGGAAGAGCCCATGGAGAAGGGAATGGCAACCCATTGCAGTATTCTTGCCAGCCTTACCAGGCAGACTATGGGATCGCAAAGAGGCAGACATGACTGAGCCACACACACACACACACACGACAGCAGATTGAAGTTCCCAAAGGGCAGAAATTTCTGTAGAAAGTGATAGAAACTGATAGAAAGTGACCACGTGGGAGTACTAGGTTAGTATGGTAAAAGAATGAATGGATGCAAATAAATGGATCACTGGCTTTGTTTCAACCTAGAAGTTCTCCAGCAGTGAGATAATACAAAGCTCTGACCTTGGTCCTGTGCTGTTTTGTTCTCTTGGCTGAAGAAATACAAAGTATGCTTACCAAAGAGCTGTCATTAATTAGGGCTAGGGAGAAAAACGCTGGCCTTAGAAGAAGTAAGTTCCCTGTTAAGTGATTACTTAAATCAGAATTTAAGGGACTTCCCTGGCGGTCAAGTGGTTAACACTTTGACTTCCAATGCAGGAGGTATGGGTTTGATCCCTGGTGGGAGAGCTAAGATCCCACATGCCTCCCAGTCAAAAAACCAAAATATAAAACAGAAGAAATATTGTAATAAATTCAGTAAGACTTTTAAAATGATCCACATCAAAAAAAATTCTAAAAATTTGAGTAAATATCTATAAGTTGTGCTATTTAATACAAAAAGATTTATACAGACTTCTCACCTGAGACGCCTTCTAACTTCAAGTTCCCCAATAATGGTTATGTTACTCCTTATACTTAAGCACCTAAAAAGGTTCTCTATTGCCTTTCTAAGTACACTTTCCTCTTTGCAAGGCCCTGCTTACTTTGATCTTACTCTCTCTTTTTTTCCCCAGCACTTTTGAAAAGCTTTTCTCATTGCACACAGAGGCCATGACTGCTCTACTTCAGTGGTTTGAAGTTTAAATAACCTAAGAGCTGGATTTATAAGGAAATGGCTCTGAATTCCAGATCCACCACTTGCTGTGGGGTCTGTGGTAAGTTACTTGACTTGTTTCAGCTTTAATTTTATTGTAAAGTGAGGATGATGATGTGTTTTTTGAGGACTGTGCATGTGTGCGTGGGTGCTCAGCCACTTCAGTTGTGTCCAACTCTCTGCAACCCCATGTACTGTAGCCCTCCAGGCTCCTCTGTCCATGGGATTCTCCAGGCAAGAATACTGGAGTAGCTTGCCATGCCCTCCTCCAGGGGATCTTCCTGACCCAGGGACTGAACCCACATCTCTAACATCTTCTGCATTGGCAGGTGGGTTCTTTTACCACTGAGCCACCTGGG
Source organism: Bos indicus x Bos taurus (assembly GCF_003369695.1). Taxonomy (NCBI): domain Eukaryota; kingdom Metazoa; phylum Chordata; class Mammalia; order Artiodactyla; family Bovidae; genus Bos; species Bos indicus x Bos taurus. The sequence continues at coordinate 56,483,453 of NC_040090.1, read as the reverse complement.
AAGCCCTTTTTGAGGATTAAAAATATCATATAAAAGTTCCCAGGGCTGCACCTGATACTTAGGCCCATTACCTTTCTTCCACATGAATCTTATCCCCTTCTGTCAGGACCATACTAATTGCTTTTGAACTGTTTCATGCATTTTCATTTTCTCATTACCACTAGATTGTTGTAGAATCCTGGAGTCTACCAGCAGGGGCCAAAAAGCTAGACTTCCTGTACCTATGGCGTTTGTCTATAAAATGAGAGAGCTGGACCAAATAACCCTTTATCATCAATGCTGTCATTTCAATTTGCCTTTTGTATCCCTGAGGTGGCTAGCACAGTCTGACACATAAATGTTTGTCAATTGAATGACTAAAATCTCTTTGCTGTTACTTCTCTCTTTTCTGTATATAGTAGCCATAAACAATATAGTAGCATTAAGGTCAGTATAGCAGGATCAACCAGGGTAATGTATATGAAAGTAAGTTCAAAATGTGAAGTTGTAATTATTATATGTGCATGCATGCATGCTCAATGGCGTCACTTCAGTCTATCCGACTCTTTGAGACCCAGTGGACTGTAGCCTGCCAGGCTACGTCTGTCCATTGGATTCTCCAGGCAAGAATCCTGGAGTGGGTTGCCATGTCCTTCTCCAGGGGATCTTCCCAACCCAGGAATCAAACTTGTGTCTCTTAAGTCTCCTGCATTGGCAGGCAGGTTCTTTACCACTAGTGCCACCTGGGAAGCCCAATTATTTTATATGTGTGTACATAAACTATATATTTATGACATTATAATATATGTATTTACAAGCAGTATGCATACCGAGTGCTAAGTTGCTTCAGTTGTGGCCAACTCTGCGACGCTATGGACTATAGCCTGCCAGGCTCCTCTGTTCATGGGATTCTCCATGCAAGAATACTGAAGTGGGTTCCCATGCCCTCATCCAGGGCATCTTCCTGACCCAGGGATTGATACAATCAGCATATATAGTATATATAAAGTACCATCCATATATATTATATATAAACTACCACATATATATGTATATATATATACAGTATATATAAACTACCATCCATCTCTATGTTGTGGTAGTTGTAATATAGAAAGAATGGTGGTAATAGAATAGAATTTGAGGCAATTCTAATTTATTCACCAGTATAATAATGAGGCTGGACTTGTGCTTGTCCAGGGTGATTCTCTGACAGCAGAAAGGTCCCTTGTCATTGGGAAATTATTATTTATTAATTTTACAGTGCATTGTACACAGAGTCCATGCTAGTCAATGTGTTAGTCAATGTGAAGAATATAAAGCTGATTTGGGCATGATTCCAATCTGGTGAGGGAGACAGCTAATATGAAGTTATCACCATAGTATTTAACCCTGAGAGATATTAAGCAGGGGAGGTTTTGCTCCTGCTGCCTCTTCTGCTTCAAGCCTTTAATCTGGCTATCCCCTTACCTCTCTCCTCTACCCTTTCTGCTTTATACCTGGAAACTCTTATTTATTCTTTAAGACAGTTGAGGTACAGAATGCTTCCACCCCAACACACACCTTACAATCACGTTACTAAAGGCCTGTATATAGCACTTCCTTTTACCTTGTACATCATGTGCAGCAATTAAAAAAAGTGTAAGGCATATTAAAAAGCAAAACAATCCACAATTTGAAGAGACAGTGCAAGCACCAGAAACAGATATCTAACCAGAGTTGTTAGAATGATCATACCAGGAATTCAGAACAACTGTGATTAATATGCTAAGGGCTCGAAGGGATAAAGTAGACATCATGCAAGAATGGATGGGTGATGTAAGAAAAGAGATGAAAATTCTAAGAAAGAATCAAAAATAAATGCTAGAGATCAAAAGCACTGTAACAGAAATGAAGAATGTCTTTTGTGGTGCTTTAGTAGACTGGTCATGACTCTCTGAGTTTGGGGATATGTCAATAGAAACTTCCAAAACCAAAGAGCAAAGGGAATAAAGACTGAAAAGAATAGAATAGAATATCCGAGGATTGTGAGACAACTACAAGAGATGTAAGATATGCAAAATAGAAATACAAAAAGAGAAGACAAAGAGAAAGGAACAAGAGAAATTTTGAAACAATAATGACCGGGAATTTCTCCAAATTAAGGTCAGACACAAAATCATAGATCCAATAAGATGAGAGAACAACAAGAAGAATAAATGTAAAAAACCCCTAGGTATACCACTTTAAAACTATAGAAAACCAAAAACAAAGAAAAATACAAAAGAATAAAACTTCTGGAAAATAACAGATGAAAATACCTTGGGTATGTCAAAGACACAGCACCAAAGTCACAGTCCATGAAGGAAATAATTGATAAACTGGACTCCATTAAAAATAAAAAAACTTTTGTACCCAAAAGATAATATCAAGAGAATAAAAAGACGAGGCAGTAAATATTTGCAAAAGACCCACCTGATAAAGGACTGTTATCCTAAATATACAAAGAACTCTTAACTCAATAAGAAAACAGCCTCATTTTTAAAATGGGCCAAAGAGTTTCATAGACTCCTTACCAAAGAAAATACACAGATGGCAAATATGCATATGAAAAATGCTCCACATCATACATCACTGCTGCTGCTGCTGCTGCTGCTGCTAAGTCGCTTCAGTCGTGTCCGACTCTGTGCGACCCCATAGACAGCAGCCCACCAGGCTCTGCCGTCCCTGGGATTCTCCAGGCAAGAACACTGGAGTGGGCTGCCATTTCCTTCTCCAATGTATGAAAGTGAAAAATGAAAGCGAAGTTGCTCAGTCTTGTCCGACTCTTAGCAACCCCATGGACTGCAGCCCACCAGGCTCCTCTGTCCATGGAATTTTCCAGGCAAGAGTATCACTAGGGTATTGCAAATAAAACAAAAATGAGATATCATTACACATCTATTAGAATAGTCAAAATCCAGCAAGTGCTGATAAGGATGTGCCATAGGCTGGTGGGAATGCTAAATGGTTTAGCCACTTTGGAATATAGTTTGGTGTTTTCTTGCAAAAGTAAGCATACTTTTACTGTTATCATATAATCCAGCAATCAAGCTTCTTGATATTTACCCAAATGAGTTGAAAACTTTGGTCCACATGAAAACCTGCACTTATATTTAAGACAACTTCATTCATAACTGCCAGAACTTGGAAGCACCAAGATATTCTTTAACAGGTGAATGGTATATCCATTGAGTAGAATATTGCTTAGCACTGAAAAGCAATAATCTACCAAGCTACAAAAAGACATGGACGAATCTTGAATGCATGTTACTAAGTAAAAGAAGCTAATCTGAAAAGACTATATACTGTATGATTCCAACCACATGACATTTGGAGAAGGCAAAATTATGACAGCATTAAAAAAAATCAGTGATTGCCAGGGTTTGGAGAGAGAAGGGGAGGGAGGAATAGGTGGAACACAGTGAATTTTTAGGGCAGTGAAAATATTGTGTAATATAATAATGATGGATACAAATCATTATACATTTTTCCAAACCCACAGAATGTACAATGCTAAGAGTAAACCCTAATAAAAGTAATTATGGGTAATTATGATTTGTCAATGTAGGTTCATCAATTATAACAAAGGTGCCATTCTGTTACAATAGGGATGAGGCTGTCCATGTGGGTGGGCAAGAGGGGTATGGGAAATCTCTGTACCTTCTTCTCATGTTGCTGGGCACATACAACTGCTCTTTAAAAGTTGTTTTTTTTTTTCAAAATACAGATGAGGCATCATTTTCTCCTAGAGACCCTATCTAATCAGCCCACCTCCTCCTTTCATTTCTTAGGCCATGAAATGCTCTCCTCTATTGTTGTATATTTTATCAGAATAAATATGGTCCTGTGTCCATATCTATCACTAGATAGTGAGTTCCTTGAGGAGAGAAATGTTACCTTACTCATCTTTTCTCCCCATCAATTAGCAGAACACCTGGCTCATAGTAAGAATTAAATAAATTAAATAAACTGAAATGAAATAAACAAACAGAAATGAAAAGAAACTCAATGGGACTAAGATCACTTTGTCAATTACTTATTTAGACATTGCCTTTAGGAATACTCAGCTTTTTAAGGTATACAAGAAGATGCAAGAAATTGTCTGCCAAAACTAATGTGGACAATGTCAAGTTACCTCCTGAGTTCCAACTTCCCACTGCATAGCAGCCTCTTAGGATTCTGGTTGCTGATTCCTATTCTTGACTGGTTCCAGCATCTGCTCTCCTCTGGTTTCATGGTTTTCTTTCTTGAGACCTGAAAATTATCCTTGACTATTCATCCATATTTATTTCCTATAAGACTATTTTCTTGGGACCCAAAATCACTATGTACAGTGACTGCAGCCATGAAATTAAAAGACACTTGCTCCTTGGAAGAAAAGCTATGACAAACTAGACAGAGACATTACTTTGCTGACAAAGGTCCATATAGTCAAAGCTGTGGTTTTTCCAGTTGTCATGTATGGATGTGAGAGTTGGACCAGAAAGAAGGCTGAGCATTGAAGAATTGATGCTTTCAAACTGTGGCACTGGAGGAGACTCTTCAGAGTCTCTCGGACAGTAAGGAGATCAAACCAGTCAATCCTAAATGAAATCAACCCCGAATATTCATTGGAAGCACTCATGCTCTGGGAGACAGTAAAGGACAGGAAGCCTGACATGCTGCAGTTCACTGGGTTGCAAAGAGTTGGACACAAGTAAGCAGCTGAACAACAACAGTCTTCAAAGTTGGTGAGCAATGAAAGCAAAGCACGTAGCCAGTGAGTTAGCTATCTAGGCGGGTGTGTATTTAGGCCTAGCACTGAGGCTCTTAACTCCTCAAGCACATTGTTACACTTATTATAGACATCAAGTTGATTGTTTAAATTTTTTGGGTACATTTAGTCAGAAATTAAACACTTTACTGTGGGGTTCCCCAAAATGGGGTGTTTGCTACAAACTCAAGAAAAATGTTCTTATGAATGTGAAGAATATATATATGTATACTTAAGGATACATTTATTAAATATATAGACCTTTCCAATGAAAGTTCCAAAGTATTGCTTAAAGATGATCTAAAATGATGGCAGTGGGACTTCCCTAGTAGTCCAGGAGTTAAGACTGCACTTCCACAGCTCATGCAGCTCAATATCAAAGAAACAAACAACATGATCACAAAGTGGGCAGAAGACTTAAACGGGTCTTCTTTCGCCAAAGAAGACATACAGATGGCCAAGAAACACATGGAAAGATCTTTAACATTACTCATCATTAGAGAAATGCAAATCAAAACTACAGTGAGGTATCACCTCACATGGTCAGGGTGGCCATCATCAAAAAATCCACAAACAATAAATGCTGGAGAAAAGGGAACCCTCTTGCACTGTTGGTGGGAATGTAAATTGACATAGTCACTACGAAGAACAGTATGGAGATTTCTTAAAAAACTAGGAATAAAACTACCATATGACTCAGCAATCCCACTACTGGGCATATACCCTGAGAAAACCAAAATTCAAAAAGACACACGTACGCTAATGTTCATTGCAGCACTATTTACAATAGTCAGGACTGGAAGCAACCTAGATGCCCACCAACAGATGAATGGATAAAAATGTGGTAAATATATACAATGGAATATTAGCCCTAAAAAGGAATGCATTTGAGTCAGTTAAACTGAGGTCGATGAACCTAAAGTCTATTATACAGAGTGAAGTAAGTCAGAAAAACAAGTCTCGCATATTAACAACCTAATATATGGAATCTAGAAAAATGGTACTGATGAATCTATTTGCAGGGCAGGAATAGAAACATAAAGAACAGACACAACTGGGGAAGGAGAGGGTGAGACGCATTGAGAGAGTAGCATTGAAACATATACATTACCACACGTGAAACAGCTAGCTAGTGGGAAGTTATTGCATGACACAGGGAGCTCAGGCCCCACAGGGAGCTACGCTGCTCTGTGGACAGCCTAGAGGGGTGGTTGGGAAGGGTAAGAGGGAGGTTCAAGAGGAAGGGGATATATGTATACTTATGACTGATTCACATTGTTGTACAGCAGAAACTAGCAAAACATTGTAAAGCAATTATCCTCCGATTAAAAAAAAGAAAAAAAAGACTCTGTGCTTCCACTTCAGGGGCACAGGCTCAGTCCCTGGTTGGGGAACTAAGATCACGCATACCACATGGCAAGGCCAAAAAAGATAAAATAAAATAATGGGACAATAAACAGTATTCATGAATCAGAAGACTCAATGTTGTTGCCATTTCTCCCTAAACATGTATGCAATGCATCTTAATCAAAATTATAAAAAGCTTTTTGAGGAAATCAAGAGCTTCATCCTAAAATTTATATGGAGGGAATTCTCTGGTGGTCCAGTGGTTAGGACTTGTGTGTTTTCACTACCAGGGCCTGGATTCAGGCCTGATCTGGGAACTAACATCCTGCAAGCCATGAGGCAGAGCCAATAAATAAATCAATACAATTTATATGGAAATGCAAATTATCTAGGTTTTCAAAACAGTTTTGAAAAAGAAGATAGCTAGAAGACTTACACTGACTGATTTTAAGAGTTACTATATAGTTATAGTAATTAAGATAGTCTGGTATTGCTGTAAAGATAGACATAAAGATAAATGGAAAAGTATATAAGTCTGAAATTGAATCAACTGTATTTAAATCTCATGGGTGGAGGAGCCTGGTAGGCTGCAGTCCATGGGGTCGCGAAGAGTCGGACATGACTGAGCGACTTCCCTTTCAGTTTTCACTTTCATGCATTGGAGAAGGAAATGGCAACCCACTCCAGTGTTCTTGCCTGGAGAATCCCAGGGACAGGGGAGCCTGCTGGGCTGCCGTCTATGGGGTCGCACAGGGTCAGACACGACTGAAGTGACTTAGCAGCAGCAGCAGCAGTATTTAAATAAAGTGGCCACGGTAATTCAACGGAAAAAAGAAAAACCTCTTGAACAAATAGTGCTGGGAAAATTGGATATCCATATGCAAAAAACTTGACTTTACTTCATACAACACACAAAAATTACCTTAAATAGGATTACTAATTGAAATGTAAAACTTAAAGCTATAAAACTTTAAAAACATAGGAGAAACTCTATTGTAATTAATAGTAGATAAAGATTTCTTAAAAAGAACTCAAAAATCACACACCATAAATGAAAGAATGATAAACTGTACCTTACCAAAGTTAGACTGTCTAAGGAAATGGCAACCCACTCCAGTATTCTTGCCTGGAGAATCCCACGGACAAAGAAGCCTGGTGGGCTACAGTCCATGGGGTCACAGAGTCGGACACGACTGAGCGACTAACACAACTAACACACATACCAAAGTTAAAAAATGCCTGTTCTTTGAAAGATACTGTTAAGAAAATGAAAACACAAGCCACAGATTGGGGGAAAAATGTTCCAAGTATATATATTGACAAAGGACTTTTATTATAAATATAAAAGAACTTTTACAACTCAGTAATAAGAAGACAGTCTAATATTTCTCTAAAAAGAGTTGAACAGGCACTTTGAAAAAGAAGATATATAAATGGCCTAAAAGAATATGAAAAGATGCTTAATATCATCAGTTCAGTTCAGTTCAGTCGCTCAGTCGCATCTGACTCTTTGCAACCCCATGAATCTCAGCATGCCAGGCCTCCCTGTCCATCACCAACTCCCGGAGTTCACTCAGACTCACCTCCATCGAGTCAGTGATGCCATCCAGCCATCTCATCCTCTGTCGTCCCCTTCTCCTCCTGCCCCCAATCCCTCCCAACATCAGAGTCTTTTCCAATGAGTCAACTCTTCGCATGAAGTGGCCAAAGTACTGGAGTTTCAGCTTTAGCATCATTCCCTCCAAAGAAATTCCAGGGCTGATCTCCTTCAGAATGGACTGGTTGGATCTCCTTGCAGTCCAAGGGACTCTCAAGAGTCTTCTCCAACACCACAGTTCAAAAGCATCAATTCTTCAGCACTCAGCCTTCTTCACAGTCCAACTCTCACATCCATACATGACCACTGGAAAAACCATAGCCTTGACTAGACAGATCTTTGTTGGCAAAGTAATGTCTCTGCTTTTGAATATGCTATCTAGGTTGGACATAACTTTCCTTCCAAGGAGTAAGCGTCTTTTAATTTCATGGTTGCAGTCACCATCTGCAGTGATTTTGGAGCCCAGAAAAATAAAGTCTGACACTGTTTCCACTGTTTCCCCATCTATTTCCCATCAAGTGATGGGAACGGATGCCATGATCTTCGTTTTCTGAATGTTGAGCTTTAAGCCAACTTTTTCACTCTCCACTTTCACTTTCATCAAGAGGCCTTTTAGATCCTCTTCACTTTCTGCCATAAGGGTGGTGTCATCTGCATATCTGAGGTTATTGATATTTCTCCTGGCAAGCTTGATTCCAGCTTGTGCTTCTTCCAGTCCAGCGTTTCTCATGATGTACTCTGCATAGAAGTTAAATAAACAGGGTGACAATACACAGCCTTGACGTACTCCTTTTCCTATTTGGAACCAGTCTGTTGTTCCATGTCCAGTTCTAACTGTTGCTTCCTGACCTGCATACCGATTTCTCAAGAGGCAGGTCAGGTGGTCTGGTATTCCCATCTCTTTCAGAATTTTCCACAGTTTATTGTGATCCACACAGTCAAAGGCTTTGGCATAGTCAATAAAGCAGAAATAGATGTTTTTCTGGAACTCTCTTGCTTTTTCCATGATCCAGCAGATGTTGGCAATTTGATCTCTGGTTCCTCTGCCTTTTCTAAAACCAGCTTGAACATCAGGAAGTTCACGGTTCACGTATTGCTGAAGCCTGGCTTGGAGAATTTTGAGCATTACTTTATTAGCATGTGAGATGAGTGCAATTGTGCGGTATTTTGAGCATTCTTTGGCATTGCCTTTCTTTGGGATTGGAATGAAAACTGACCTTCATCAGGGAAATGAAAATTGAAACCACCATGAGATATCATTACAGAACAACTAGAATGGCTAGGTGGCTCAGCTGGTAAAGAATCTGCCTGCAATGCGGGAGACCTGGGTTTGATCCCTTGATTGGAAAGATCTCCTGGAGAAAGGAAAGGCTACTCACTCCAGTATTCTGGGCTGGAGAATTCCATGGACTACAGTCCATGGGATCACAAAGAGTCGGACATGATTGAGCAACTTTCACCAATTCTTTAACTGATAATAGTATGCACTGTCAAGGATTTGGAGCAACTGGAACCCTCACACTGCTGATGGGGTGTAAAATGATCAACGCCTTTGGAAAACAGATGGGCTGTTTATTATAATGCTAAACATACACCTAGATCCAAGAGACCCAAGAAAGGAAAACACATGTCCATGCAAAGATTTATGACATGAACTTTTATCTTCATTTTATTTATAACAAGCAAAACCAGAAACAACCCAAATGTTCATTAACTATTGACTGGATAAACAAACTGTAAAATATACATCAACAGAATATTACCAGAAAATAAAAAGGAGTGAATTTCTGATACAGGACGTGAATGAATCTTAATGTATCATGTCAAACAGAAGAAGCCAGAAACAAAGGTTGATACTATTTATTGAAATTGAAGAAAGAACAAAACTAAAGTGACAGAAAGCAGATCAATGTTTGGTTATGTCAAAATGACTCAGGAGCCAACTGAAATAAGATCACTTGGGAACAATCTGGTTATCAATCAGTGTAATGATTGTAATGAATGAAACATCAAATGTGTTTCAATTTGTGCATTTATAATGATTTTAAACCATATACACACACAATGTTAAAAAATAGATAAAAATGTGACTAACAACTTTCAGTTGGGAAGACAAAAATGCTGTTATAATATGTTATTTCTAACAATATCTTGACTTAATCACAAAGATCTTAAAACTGAGAAATAAAATATATATTGACATTATGGCTACCGATGGAAAGAAATTGAGACGAATGTGTTAATGAAAACCTGTCAATTTGTGAGAATTGGAGTAAAATTTGTTTTCTGTTAAAATATTTCTTAATGTTGTTTTAACAATAAATATAACTTTGAAACTTTTCTGTAAACCATCTGACCTTGCTTTCTACCCACAGAAATTTCCTGGATTCACACTGCGTGTCCATTCTCAGACCACATAGCTTTCCTTCTTTCCTTTCATATCTGAAATGCCAGGGTCCCCAGAAGTCTCCCAGTTTAATGACTGTAAGTGGTGAAATGTCAAGTAGTCTCCTAAATTCAGGCCACTTGGGTGGTATTTTGACACATCTCATTCTCAAAGTCCTAGGCAGTCCCCTGATGGCTCAGTGGTAAAGAATCCACCTGCCGATGCAGGAGATGCAAGTCCAATGCCTGGGTAGGGAAGATCCCCTGGAGAAGGAAATGCAGGATTCTTGCCTAGGAAATCCCATGGGCAGAGGACGTGACAGGCTACAGTCCATGGGGGTCTCAAAAGAGCCACGCGTGAGTTAGCAACTAAACAGCACCAGTCAGTCCACAGACCTTTTGTCAGGGTTTCTATATTCTCTTCCTTTGGGTTGGCATTCAGTTGTGGGAAACCAGACTAAAGAATCCAGGTAGAATCATTAAACCTATCATCATTAATGGAAAAACAACTTGAAGGGCAAGCTCTCCTGGTAGCTTTCAATTTGTTTCATAGTCGAAAACAGCTATTTTTACCTATCACCAATTGTATGGTGATACGGAAAACTATGGAAAACACAGATCCTGAATGGGGCCCAGGGGAAGGGGAGGTTGTGTGTGGGAAGTGAGAAGTGAGATAGGGTTGCATACCCCAGAGTTATGTTCCTTCAGGGAACTGAGGGGACAGTGGAGGCTTAGAGCCAAAAAGAATTTTGCAATGACCTAGTCCATCCTTAGGAGAAGGCAACGGCACCCCACTCCAGTACTCTTGCCTGGAAAATCCCATGGACGGAGGAGCCTGGTAGGCTGCAGTCCATGCAGTCTCTAGGAGTCGGACACGACTGAGGGACTTCCCTTTCACTTTCCACTTTCATGCATTGGAGAAGGAAATGGCATCCCACTCCAGTGTTCTTGCCTGGACAATCCCAGGGACGGCAGAGCCTGGTGGGCTGCCGTCTATGGGGTTTCACAGAGTCGGACACGACTGACATGACTTAGCAGTAGCAGTAGTCCATCCTTCTCATCTTACAGACTAAGAAACAAAGGTTCAAGAGAGTAAAGTGAGCAGTAACCTTCAGACAAGAATCCAGGGTATTCTGAAGCCTAATTTATGGTCCTTGTCATGCTACCACCTGCATTTTTTAAATGCATTATTTAGAAAGCCAAAACAGACCTATTAGGAGACAACCTCTTCATGAATTTCAGGGTTTGGTGACATTGAGATTTTTGCCTTATTAAACACTAAAAAGAAGGTCAGTTTTCATTCCAATCCCAAAGAAAGGCAATGCCAAAGAATGCTCAAACTATCACACAATTGCACTCATCTCACATGCTAGTAAAGTAATGCTCAAAATTCTCCAAGCCAGGCTTCAGCAATACGTGAACCGTGAACTTCCTGATGTTCAAGCTGGTTTTAGAAAAGGCAGAGGAACCAGAGATCAAATTGCCAACATCTGCTGGATCATGGAAAAAGCAAGAGAGTTCCAGAAAAACATCTATTTCTGCTTTATTGACTATGCCAAAGCCTTTGACTGTGTGGATCACAATAAACTGTGGAAAATTCTGAAAGAGATGGGAATACCAGACCACCTGACCTGCCTCTTGAGAAACCGGTATGCAGGTCAGGAAGCAACAGTTAGAACTGGACATGGAACAACAGACTGGTTCCAAATAGGAAAAGGAGTACGTCAAGGCTGTGTATTGTCACCCTGTTTATTTAACTTCTATGCAGAGTACATCATGAGAAACGCTGGATTGGAAGAAGCACAAGCTGGAATCAAGCTTGCCAGGAGAAATATCAATAACCTCAGATATGCAGATGACACCACCCTTATGGCAGAAAGTGAAGAGGATCTAAAAGGCCTCTTGATGAAAGTGAAAGTGGAGAGTGAAAAAGTTGGCTTAAAGCTCAACATTCAGAAAACGAAGATCATGGCATCCGTTCCCATCACTTGATGGGAAACAGATGGGGAAACAGTGGAAACAGTGTCAGACTTTATTTTTCTGGGCTCCAAAATCACTGCAGATGGTGACTGCAACCATGAAATTAAAAGACACTTACTCCTTGGAAGGAAAGTTATGTCCAACCTAGATAGCATATTCAAAAGCAGAGACATTACTTTGCCAACAAAGATCTGTCTAGTCAAGGCTATGGTTTTTCCAGTGGTCATGTATGGATGTGAGAGTTGGACTGTGAAGAAGGCTGAGTGCTGAAGAATTGATGCTTTTGAACTGTGGTGTTGGAGAAGACTCTTGAGAGTCCCTTGGACTGCAAGGAGATCCAACCAGTCCATTCTGAAGGAGATCAGTCCTGGGATTTCTTTGGAGGGAATGATGCTAAGGCTGAAACTCCAGTACTTTGGCCACCTCATGCGAAGAGTTGACTCATTGGAAAAGACTCTGATGTTGGGAGGGATTGGGGGCAGGAGGAGAAGGGGACGACAGAGGATGAGATGGCTGGATGGCATCACTGACTCGATGGAGGTGAGTCTGAGTGAACTCCGGGAGTTGGTGATGGACAGGGAGGCCTGGCGTGCTGCCATTCATGGGGTCGCACAGAGTCGGATGCGACTGAGCGTCTGAACTGAACTGAACTGAACCACTAAAAACTGCCTGAGCCATGTGTGTATGCTAAGTGGCTTCATTTGTGTTCAACTCTTTGCAACTCCATTAACTGTAGCTGGCCAGGCTCCCCTGTTCATGGGACTCTCCAGGCAAGTATATTCGAGTGGGTTGCCATGCCCTCTTCCAACAGATCTTCCTGACCCAGTAATCCAACCTGCATCTCTTATGTCTTCTGCATTGCCACGCAGGTTCTTTACTACTAGTGACAGATGGGAAGCCTGTCTGAGCCATAGAGGTCTTCAAATATTTGCAGAGGCTAGTTTAACTAGTGTTCCCTGGGGGGCACACTTCCCTTGTTTGTATTTCTTAATTAAAAAGTTGAAAACAAGAAAATACACAGATAGGTCATAGCTATCACATAGGCACAAATTCAACCCTTGATCATTTATTCCTGGTTGAGCAACATTTAATAAGTATCTGCTATTCATTGGGCATCATGCCAGGTACTGGGAATCCACAGTCTCTGCTCCCTCAGAGCTTAGAATATAGCAGGGGAGACAGTATATTAAAGTAGTAATTACATTATAATGTGTTGAGTGTTAAAACTGAGGAAATTCAGGATTCCATGGATTTATCCCTGGAGAATAATTCAAGCTCTGTCTTCTGTTATCAATACATTTCCAGATTGCTTTTTGTACCATTGTCAGATTGGTATACCCCTCTCCCTTGGTTCTTGTCTTCGCATAGCAAAGATTTGCAATGACCAGCCACTTATAGCTCAAACAGATCAGATTTTATTAAGCAGGCAGTATTCTTAAGAAACTAGCTACAGCTGTTACAGCTCAAGTGGGAAACGAGCAGTAAGCTCCCAAGACCCAAGAGAGGGCAGACCCTGAAGAAGCCCCATTCCTCTTGGCTTCCCTTTTTATGCTTTCTGTCTCCTCTTCCTGGAGCCCGACTGGTCACGCCCAGGACAGGAGGTTCTGGCTCTGGTCCTCCACTTCCCCTTTTGTGGACTTAACCCCAACCCCCCACCACACCCGACCCAGTGGTCTGCCATCTTGGGCTCCTTTTTCTATTCTACCTGACACCATCATTTGAGTTCCCCAAACACAAATTCTTTTCAATAAAACATTTAAATCAACAATTTACCTACTGGTGTGCTATATATTGTGTGAACATTTGCAAGAGAATTCTAAGGTAAGTTAGTATTTTATAGGAGGACAAATTATTTTGGATTCTATATGCCTGATAAATCACTTGACAGCACAGGTCATCTGAAAAATAATTTGATACACCTTGAAACTTTAGGCTTCCAGATTTTCACAGCAATCCTTAACGGGTTTTGTCTGCAAAAACAAGCCCCCTGATCATTTTCAGAGCTCTGGAAGGCTCTAGCAATTCAGACAAGGGTCTGAATTGATCCCATTCATTTTTAAAGGGCCAGCTCTGGATGTTGCTCAACCAAACGTTTTGCTAACTATAGCCTGCGTTCATCTTTTGCCCCACCTCTTTGCTGTTACAGATCCTGCATTTATATAGCATTTAGCACAGGTCTTTTCATATTGACTGTACGTGTGTGCGCGTGACGCGCGCGCACACACACAAACACACACGTCTTCCCTGAAACTGGATGGATCTCTAAAAGAAAAAGACTCTGGCTCTCCATACCCCTGCTATGGTATTAGTTTAAGAGGCGGTCATCCAAAATCCGTACATTCATCACAGAAACAGAAATTCCACCCATGAATGTGAGGCACTGCCTCATTAACCTCGGGGCCCTATTTCCCTCCCTCTGGCAGCAATCTGGTTTATTCCACGGGGTGGAGAAGGAAGCCAGGTTGGCGGGGTGGGAAGGGAATGGCGTCAGCGTGAGGTCACCACACATTGTCCTGAATGCCATCTCCACGCTGCGGTGATATGAACGCAGGATTGAGGGATGCAGCGGAAAGAAAGATAGAGGCCCAAGTCGCGCAGACTACATGCAAAACAAGGGCAGGGCAGAGAATAAAGCAGAGAACTCGGAAGCGCCCCGCAGGACACCTGGGGGCTAGTACCAAGCGCCCGCAGAAAGGGAGAGCAAGCAGAAGCAAGCAAAGGCCGGGCAGGATAGGGCGGGACTTCCGGAATCCATTTGCCTGAGTGGCAGGGGAACCGGAAGTGGGGGCGCTGCAGCGGGTGCTGGGGCCGGAGGAGGGACGCGCCGGAGCGGGGCCGCCGGGACTGAGCGAGCGACAGACGCGCCACCCGCCGACGCCGCAGCCGCTGGGGGCCCGCACGGACCCTGTGCCTGAGTGAGTGCATCTCGAGGCGCGGGAAACGGGCGGCTGAGAGGCGGGGGTCGGAAAGGGCTGCGGTTTGTTATTGTGCGAGGCCCCGACCTCGCGTCCCCTCCCCCACCCCACCGGGCCCCTCCCCCCGCGCCTCCCCCCCGCCCGCGACCCTCGGGGGGCCTTCGCACGCACGCGCAGTCTCGGCGGGCCCGGCGGCGGTTCGCCCGCACAGGCCACCGGGCCTCCGGACCGCTCGCCGCGCTCCTCGGAGCCCTGCCCCAGCGCCCCACCCCCAGGCCTGCGGCTTCCTCGGCCGCCCCGCCTCCCCTCCGCTTCCCGCGGCCGAGCCCCGTGGCGGGGCGCGCCGCCCTGACCGGCCCCCCGGAGGAGGCCGCCCTGCGTCCTCCGCCGCTCCCCGGGCTCGCCGCCGCCTGCCCCGTTTCCAGCCACATTTCTGCCCCGGCGTCTCGGCCGCAGCCTTTCCCTCTGTCCCCGAGGTTGAATCTCTGACCCTTTTCTCCCCTTTCCTCTGTCTTGAGAGGCTCTTGGCGCGGACCCAGACCAGTTGCTCTTGCTTTTAGACGGACCACCTTTTTCCCCCAGACCTTTTTTTGAAAAATTTCAACTGTGCAGAAACTTACTCGTTGCCTCCTTTAATATATTCAAAAATAGACTGCCACGACTCAGAAGAGCTTATTTCTTAGAGGGTTGTCCAGTCCATTATCACCTCATTTTAAAGATGAGGCCCAGCGAGGCTGGTGATTTGCCCAAGGTCAACCAACTTAGGTAAACCTATTGGTGGACAGGTTTTCTTAGATGCTTTTTATCTGGTCCGGGTCCATGTACCAGATCAGGATCTTCTGGCCTTCAGGTTTGTGATGTACCCGTGGCACAGTGACTCACTGTTTTGCTTTCCATGACTCCCAAGCCAGCGTTGCTTTTCATAATGTGTATACAAACATTTAGGAAACCAAACACATGAAGCTTCGGACTCTTTTTAGAGCTTACCCACGGAGAAAGGGAAGACCGCCCGGACCCACTATGAGCTCTCATTTCGTTCAGCCTTAAGTGAGGGGTATGATGGGGGAGGGGGGGTGATGTGGGGGAAGTGCTAAAGGTGTGGAGAGAACATGGGTATTGTCCCCCTAAGCATTCCAATATGCCTTGCCTAGGATATGCCTTGTGTCTTTAGATTCTTCTCCTGGGCACATTGTTCTGATATAAAGGTTGCCTCCTTGTGGGGCAGCAGGGAAGGAGTATGAAATCGTCTTGCTTTAATGTGTTGGCTTGGGCATTTGATAATAAATTATGGATGTGCTGAAACCCGGGGACCCATCCACCAGTCCACTGAGGCAGGGTACTCCGGATGAGGCCTGTCTTCTCCTTTAGAGAAAGCCTGCCAGCTCTCTCTGAAAATGAGGAGTCTTAGGTCAGAGTGGAAACATTCTAAATCTTTTTAATTCTTAGTGCGACTTTCCCTCTCCATCTGTTTCCTGACTCAAGAAGCATCCAGCTCAGCTTGAGGGTTTATAATTCTTTGTTGTTGGAACTAGACACACTACACCACTCTGGTACAAGCATTTGGAAATTCTGGTACTATATTTTCATAGTCTGAGTTAAATAGAGAAGACGGAAAATTGGGAAATGCTGTGCAAGTCTCATCTTCCCAGAGAATTCATTTTAATGGACAGTTAAAGTTTGCCTGGAATAGAGTCTACTGATAAGTTAATTTCCTCGGACCTTTATCTCCATTCTGCTGGGCTTTTGTAACTGAACTTGCTGTTTGTGATCGCAGAAGCTAATGGCTTGCTGCATGAGGGCAGTTAATTACGAATCAGTGAGGTGAGATGGGAGTCACATCCCTCTCTGGTGGTGTTTTTTTCCTGTTGTTACTAATTACAGCTTTCAGAATAACTTCCATGCACTGCCCTGGGTTGCATAAGGTGATCCATTAGACTATAGGAAAAAATTTAGAATCTCTTTCTACATGCATTTTTTAGGAATGAAGTTTTTATTACCTTTAGTAATATTTAATACACAGGTTAACAGCAATTCACAACTGATTTATAACTATACATATATCAAGGAGCATTTCAAAAAGTTTCTAAAACATTAAAAAAATGCTGGAACCCCACTAATCTGGGCCAATCTTTACTCACATGCTTTAGTTCTTTTTATGCTTTTCTAATAGATGTTCACCTCATCTCTGAGTTGCCTTTGGAGGAATCTGCTTTGAGAGACAGATGATGTCATTTGCAGTTCTCTGTGTTAGAAATTTGTCTCTCTGTACATGATATCCACTGGCCTTGTCTTCCCATTTGGAGACACTGTAGAATAAGCCTTAAGTCCCTTCCTAGTAATCTTCAAGTACTTTGACAGCCATTTGTCTTGTGATCTCCTCTTCCCCAACTAGTTTTTCTACAGATTATAAACGTACCTATTTCTTTCAACTATGTCTGATATGATGGTTTTTAAATTTCTCCTTGGCTCCTTTCCTTGAGACACCTTCTGGTTTGTCAAAAAAATTCTTCTTAGGTTCTTAACAAGATCTGAAAATGGTATCCCAAGAACTGAAATGTAGGTGAAGTGCCTGCATTGTGTTTTTAAGTGATAAGGGATGTATTTGGATATATTTTATTAGGGAGGCACCTCATATGCACAGTTCGTCATCCTTGTTTCTTTAACCATCCCTAGGAAAATGGTTTCAATTGTGTAATCATAGAGTGTTTGCTCTTGTTCAGTTGCTAAATTGTGTCTGACTGCATCCCCGTGAACCTGCAGCACTCCAGGATTCCCTGTCCTTTATTATCTCCCAGAGTTTGCTCAAACTCAAGTCGGTTGAAGCTGTGATACTGTCTAACCATCTCAGCCTCTGCCACCCCTTTCTCCTCTTGTCCTCAGTCTTTCCCAGCGTCAGGGTCTTTTCCAGTGAATCGGCTCTTCACAAAAGGTGACCAAAGTATTGGAGCTTCAGTGTCGGTCCCTCCAATGAATATTCAGGGTTAATTTCGTTTAGGATTGACTGGTTTGACCTCCTTGCAGTCCGAAAGACTCTTCTACAGCACCACAATTCAAAAGCATCGATTCTTCCACACTCAACCTTCTTTGTGGTCCAACTCTCACATCCATCCGTGACTACTGGAAAAACCAGTAGTTGGACCTTTGTTGGCAAAGTGATGCCTCTGCTTTTTAACACACTGTCTAGGTTTGTCATAGCTTTTCTTTCAAGAAGCAAGTATCTTTTAATTTCCTGGCTGCAGTCACTGTCCACAGTGATTTTTGGCACCCAAGAAAATAAAGTCTGTCATCACTGTTTCCATTTTTTTCCCATCTCTTTGACATGAGTGATGGGACTGGATGCCATGATCTTAGTTTTTTAATGTTGATGTTCAAGCCAGCTTTTTCACTCTCCTCTTTCACTTTCATCAAGAGGCTCTTTGGTTCTTTCTTCACTTTCTACCATAAGGGTGGTATCATCTGAATATCTGAGGTTGTTGATACTTGTCTGGGCAACCTTGATTCCAGCTTGTGATTCATCCAGCCTGACATTTCACGTGATGTACTTGGCATGTAAGTTAAATAAGCAGGATGATAATATATAGCCTTGATGTACTCCTTTCCCAATTTTGAATCAGTCCCGTTGTTCCACTTCCTGTTCTCACTGTTGCTTCTTGACCTGCATATAGATGTCTCAGCAGACAGGTAAGGTAGTCTGGTATTCCCATCTCTTTAGACTTTTCCAGTTTGTTGTGATCCACACAGTTAAAGGCTTTAGCATAGTCATTGAAGCAGAAGTAGATGTTTTTCTGGAATTCTCTTGGTTTTTCTAATATCCAAACAAATGTTGGCAATTTGATCTCTAGTTTCTCTGCCTTTTCTAAATCCAGCTTGTGCATCTGGAAGTTCTCAGTTCACGTGCTGTTGAAGCCTAACTTGAAGGATTTTGATCATACCTTGGTAGAGTGTGAAATGAGCACAATTGTATGGTAGTTTGAACCTTCTTTGGCATTTCCTTTCTTTGGGATTGGAATGAAAACTGACCTTTTCCAGTCCTGTGGCCATTGCTGAGTTTTCCAGATTTGCTGGCATATTGATTGCAGCTCTTTCACAGCATCGTCTTTTAGGATTTGAAATAGCTCAGTTGGAATTCCATCACCTCCACTAGCTTTGTTCAAAGTAATGCTTCCTAAGGCCCAATTGACTTCACATTCCAGGATATTTGGCTCTAGGTTAGTGGCCAAACCTTTGTGGTTATCTGAGTCATTAAGACCTTTTTTGTATAGTTCTGTGTATTCTTGCCACGTCTTAATATCTTCTGCTTCTGTTAGGTCCTTACTGTTTCTGTCCTTTATCGTGCCTATCTTTGCATGAAATGTTCCCCTGGTATCTCCAGTTTTCTTGAAGAGATCTCTAGTCTTTCCCATTCAAGTAGAACAAATTATTTTTCTCCATTTTAGTAGTGATCTCTCAGTTAACCCTGTGTCAGTTAAGTTTTGCGTCAGAAACACCTAACATCCAGGTGGGGAAATAAATGAGAAATAGTTGGGTGTTATATTAAAAGCTGGGCAATAGGTTTTTTCCATTAGTGAGTGGAAAATGGAGCTGTTTTGTTGCTATGTATTTCTTTACATTGTATTTAAAGAATAAATACATATCTACTTTTTTTTTAACTTATTTAATTTTGGTTGCACTTGGTCTTCATTGCTGCGTGCAGGTTTCTCTAGCTGCGGGGCTACTCTTTGTTGCAGTGCATGGGCTTCTGTATGGAGCACAGGCTCTAAACACACAGGCTTCAGTGGTTGTAGCACACAGGCTCAGTAGCTGCGGCTCATGGGCCCTAGAGTGCTCAGACTCCAGTAGTTGTGGTGCATGGGCTTAGTTGCTCCGAAGCATTTGGAATCTTTGTGAACCAGGGCTCGAACCTGTGTCCCCTGCATTAGCAGGCAGATGCTTATCCACTGTACCACTAGGGAAGTCCTCGGTATCCAATTTTGAAATCTAGAAAATGGGATTGCTCCTTGTCAGTCTCAAGAGAAGTAGGGCTTTTTGACTAGCAGGAAAGAAAGTTACTTTTAAAATTAAAACAATTATTAAGTGCCATATCAGATTTCACTTGAATAGCCAAACTTAAATCAAGAATTGAATGTAGACCCCCCCCCCAAGAAATGAATATGGAAGGTTTAAAATGTTTTATTGGTTAAAAACAGAAGGAGAACCTCAAAAATAAACATTTTTATATAGCTGTTTGTTTTAACTTTGTAATCTTTTTTTTAATGTATTTTAATTTTTCCATACTTTTCTTAGACAATGAAACCCCCAAACAGATATCATAGTCTTATTAGATCTATACAGGTTCATCTTGTAGTTCTTCCTTATTCTTGAAATGATATAGGTTCCCTTTAGGGAATCAGCATGAACTGGTTTTTGATCAGTGGGCCAGATATGATGTAATTGGGGTCAGGCAAACCTCTTTTCAGTTACTTACTGCACAAATTACCTAAATTATCTGATCCTCATTTTCTTCATCTTGCAGTACTTTCGTGAGGATTGCAGGTGGTATGTAGAAAGCGTAGCATTGATACTAGTCTTTCTGTTGTTTTCAATAGTGCATAGTTTAGTAGTCTGAAGAAATACAGATTGTGAATAATATTTCACATATTTAGTCAGATATGGGCTAAATCCTGAGCCCAGTTGTTTTTAGACCTAGGGTCATTTAGAGCTGAGTGAGTTTGGTTGCATAATTAGTGTTAAAATTGTTTTGTTGTAATTTCTTTTTTATGAATGAAAGTTTGTTTTTATGTTTAGGGCTTGTTACTTTCTGATCCTCAAAAGCTGCTACCTTGGCAATCCAAGGCATTTTATTAACTCAGGGAATACTTACTGAAAAGCTGTAACTCAGTCCTCTTTCTGAGACAGTTTAGTTTTATTTGAGGATGCAAAGGAAGGAAATAGAGAGTATGGCCTCTTTTTCTGTAAGCCACAAAACCCAGCCTTTTCTCTTTCATCATCCTTTGCATTTGCCCAGAGCCCTCTTGAGCCTAATGTGTATGTATTATATATTCTCCAGAGCTGGTTGAAAACACTCTGGTTTCTTATTTGTCTTTCTTGAAGAGTAGCATTTCTAATTTTTCTGAATTTCACTTATTCGTTCTTCTGCACTGTGCTGTGCGGTGCTAAGTCGCTTCAGTATGGACTGTAACCTGCCAGGTTCCTGGGTCCGTGGGATTCACCAGGCAAGAACACTGAAGTGGGTTGCCACGCCTTTCTCCAGGGTCTCCTCTACTATCAGATGCCATATTTAGGCTCATCGTTAATCACATTTTATCAGTGGAGACCTGTCAAAAATAAAAGTACCTAGTAAACATTTGTCAAAAATCAGTGCCAAAGCCCACAACTAATTTTATTATAATCTGTAGTACAGGTATATACTGTACTATAGATTATATAGTATAGTATATTATAATCTGTTTAGTAATCAGTGATTTCTAATCATTGATGTATTAATTCTTAAGTGTATGACTCTAGTTCTCTAATACAGATATCTAGAAAATATCTAATGTATATATTATTATATAGATATGTGGTCCACTGGAGAAGGGAATGGCAAACCGCTTCAGTATTCTTGCCTTGAGAACCCCATGAACAGTATGAAAAGGCAAAAAGATAGGATACCGAAAGAGGAACTCCTCAGGTCAGTAGGTGCCCAATATGCTACTGGAGATCAGTGGAGAAATAACTCCAGAAAGAATGAAGGAATGGAACCAAAGCAAAAACAACACCCAGTTGTGGATGTGACTGGTGATAGAAGCAAGGTTTGATGCTGTAAAGAGCATTATTGCATAGGAACCTGAAATGTTAGGTCCATGAATCAAGGCAAATTGGAAGTGGTCAAACAGGAGATGGCAGGAGTGAACATCAACATTCTAGGAATCATTGAACTAAGATGGACTGGACTGAGTGAATTTAACTCAGATGACCATTATATCTACTACTGTGAGCAGGAATCCCTTAGAAGAAATGGAGTAGCCATCATGGTCAACAAAAGGTTCCGAAATGCAGTACTTGGATGCAGTCTCAAAAACAACAGAATGATCTGTTTGTTTCCAAGGCAAACCATTCAATATCACGGTAATCCAAGTCTATGCCCCGACCAGTAACGCTGAAGAAGCTGAATTTGAATGGTTTTATGAAGACCTACAAGACCATCTAGAACTAACACCCAAAAAAGATATCCTTTTCATTATAGGGACTGGAATGCAAAAGTAGGAAGTCAGCGAACACCTGGAGTAACAGGCAAATTTGGCCTTGGAATACAGAACGAAGCAGGGCAAAGGCTAATAGAGTTCTGCCAAGAGAACTCACTGGTCGTAACAAACACCCTCTTCCAACAACACAAGAGAAGACTCTACACGTGGACATCACCAGATGGTCAACACCGAAATCAGATTGATTATATTCTTTGCAGCCAAAGATGGAGAAGCTCTATACAGTCAGCAAAAATAAGACCAGGAGCTGACTGTGGCTCAGATCATGAATTCCTTATTGCCAAATTCAGACTTAAATTGAAGAAAGTAGGGAAAACCACTAGGCCATTCAGGTATGACCTAAATCAAATCCTTTATGACTATACAGTGGAAGTGAGAAATAGATTTAAGGGACTAGATCTGATAGATTGAGTGCCTGATGAACTATGGACGGAGGTTCGTGACATTGTACAGGAGATAGGAAACAGGACCATCCCCAAGAAAAAGAAATGCAAAACAGCAAAATGGCTGTCCGAGGAGGCCTTACAAATAACTGAGAAAAGAAGAGAAGTGAAAAGCAAAGGAGAAAAGGAAAGATACACCCATCTGAATGCAGAGTTCCAAAGAATAGCAAGGAGAGATAAGAAGGCCTTCCTCAGCCATCAGTGCAAAGAAATAGAGGCAAACAACAGAATGGGAAAGACTAGAGATCTCTTCAAGAAAATTAGAGATACCAAGGGAACATTTCATGCAAAGATGGTCTCAATAAAGGACAGAAATGGTAAGGACCTAACAGAAGCAGAAGATATTAAGGAGAGGTGGCAAGAATACACAGAAGAACTATACAAAAAAGATCTTTACGACCTAGATAATCACGATGGTGTGATCACTCATCTAGAGCCAGACATCCTGGAATGTGAAGTCAAGTGGGCCTTAGGAAGCATCACTATGAACAAAACTAGTTGAGGTGATGGAATTCCAGTTGAGCTATTTCAGATTCTAAAAGATGATGCTGTGGAAGTGCTGCACTCAATGTGCCAGCAAATTTGGAAAACTCAGCAGTGGCCACAGGACTGGAAAAGGTCAATTTTCATTCCAAAAGAAAAGCAGTGCCAAAGAATGCTCAAACTACCACACAGTTGCACTCATCTCACACGCTAGTAAAGTAATGCTCAAAATTCTCCAAGCCAGCCTTCAGTAATACGTGAACCATGAACTTCCAGATGTTCAAACTGGTTTTAGAAAAGGCAGAGGAATCAGAGATCAAATTGCCAACATCTGCTGGATCATCGAAAAAGCAAGAAAGTTCCAGAAAAACATCTATTTCTGCTTTCTTGACTATGGCAAAGCCTTTGTGTGGATGACAATAAACTGTGGAATTTAAAGAGATGGGAATACCAGACCACCTGACCTGCCTCTTGAGAAACCTGTATGCAGGTCAGGAAGCAACAGTTAGAACTGGACATGGAACAACAGAGTGGTTCCAAATAGGAAAAGGAGTACGTCAAGGCTGTATATTGTCAACCTGCTTATTTAACTTCTATGCAGAGTATATCATGAGAAACGCTGGGCCAGAAGAAGCACAAGCTGGAATCAAGACTGCCAGGAGAAATATCAATAACCTCAGATATGCAGATGACACCACCCTATGGCAGAAAGTGAAAAAGAACTAAATGGCCTCTTGATGAAAGTGAAAGTGGAGAGTGAAAAAGTTGGCTTAAAGCTCAACATCCAGAAAATGAAGATCATGGCATCCGTTCCCATCACTTAATGGCAAATAGATGGGGAAACAGTGGCTGTCTTTATTTTTCTGGGCTCCAAAATCACTGCAGATGGTGATTACAGCCATAAAATTAAAAGACGCTTACTCCTTGGAAGGAAAGTTATGACCAACCTAGATAGCATATTAAAAAGCAGAGAGGCATTGCTTTGTCAACAAAGGTCCGTCTAGTCAAGGCTATGGTTTTTCCTGTGGTCATGTATGGATGTGAGAGTTGGTCTATAAAGAAAGCTGAGTGCCGAAGAATTGATGCTTTTGAACTGTGGTGTTGGAGAAGACTCTTGAGAGTCCCTTGGACTGCAAGGAGATCCAGCCAGTCCATCCTAAAGGAGATCAGTCCTGGGTGTTCATTGGAAGGACTGATGTTGAAGCTGAAACTCTAATACTTTGGCCACCTGTTTGTGAAGAGCTGACTCATTTGAAAAGACCCTGATGCTGGGAAAGATTGAGGGCAGGAGGAGAAGGGGACGACAGAAGATGAGATGGTTGGATGGCATCACTGATTCAATAGACATGGGTTTGGGTGAACTCCGGGAGTCGGTGATGGACAGGGAGGCCTGGCGTGCTGCAATTCATGGGGTCGCAAAGAGTCGCACACTACTGAGCGACTGAACTGATACAGATATGTAATTATATATCTGTAATATAGATATCTAATATATTTATGTAAGATATCTTTGAACCGTACGAGTTTAGCTCCTTGTCATTTGGTTGTTACATTAACATGTATTCATGAAAAGTGAATGTAAGTGTAAGGTATATACTTGGAGCAGACTTTTAAAATGTAATGCACTGTTCCTGAATGGTATTCAAACCTGTCTGGAAGTCTAATAGTGCTGGAATATTTATGGAACTTGTGCAGTCATGTCCTGGAACCCATCTGCTGAAAATAAACTCCAGTTGCATCGTTCCTAGGCAAAACCACAATGAAATTTATTTAATTCTTACTCTTATTTAAAGCCTGACATGTAATATTTAAGTAAGTGATAACAGACATTCCTGTCAGTGAACAAAACATGACATAGACCTTTTTTCCCTCAGGTGTAGAATGAGCCAAGGAGACTCAAACCCAGCAGCCATTCCACATGCAGCAGAAGATATTCAAGGAGACGACAGATGGATGTCTCAGGTAAAGGAGGTGCACGTGTTATTATTCACAGAGATGAATCTCTTCAGTTTTTAGAGTCTTGACCAAAGCTACGAAAGGGTGTTTTTAATGGCCAACAAGAACTAATTACTGTAAATAAAATTTTATGTTAGAGATGTCATTCTAATCACCATCTGATGTTGGAACTGAGGAATATTTTAAAGCATGTTCATTCCCCTTTGTTAATTTTAGTAGATAGCGAGGTTTCTATTTTTTTTAAGCTTTTTTAAATTTCAAAGTAAGTTCATAAGTATGCAACAAGAATTACAAACAGTTCAGAAAGAACTTCCTATATCCTTCCTCTAGATTTGCCACTTGTTAACATTTTGCTGTATCTGCATAATTATTCTGTCTGTATCAGTTTATACTATTTACCAACTTACTGTTTTTTCCAAATCATTTGAAACTATGTTGCAGTCTTCATGATGCTCCTTTACCCTTAAATATTTGAGTGTTTTCTAAGAAAAAGAATATTCTCTCACATAACTGCAGTATAGTTATTAAAATCAGGAAATTTTACACTGACAGTATACTGTTACCTCTGGAGAAGGAAATAGCAACCCACTCCAGTATTCTTGCCTGGAGAATCCCATGGACAGATGAGCCTGGCGGGCTATAGTCCATGGGGTTGTAAGAGTCGAACCCGACTCAGCAGCTAGCCCACCATACTGTTACCTAACGCAAAGACCACATTCAGGTTTCTTCAGTTGTCTGTTGTTGCTATCAGTTTTCTTCCCAGTCTTGGATCACACATTGTGTTTGCTTGTCATATATCTCTTTATTCTCCTTTAATCAGAAACGTTTCTTAGCCTTTGTTTTTTATGACTTGACCATTTGTATAGGCTGTTTATTTTGTGGTGTGTCCCTCAGTTTGAGTTTGTCGTCTTTTCTCGTAATCAGGGTTCGGATTATACATTTTTGGCAGGAATATCAGGGAAGTAATGTCTTCCGTGCATCACATAGAAGGCATTTTGACGTTGGTTTGTCTCATTGGTGATACTAACTTCGATCACTTAGTTAAGATAGTGTTGCCCTAAACCAGTCCTAATTTGTTGTAATATAGATTTGCAGGTTCTTCCTTTATTCAAGTGGGTTATAATCCACTGTAATTTTGAAAGTCAGGTTGTCCCAGGTTTAGCAAGTGGGAATCCCTTCAGTCTCTGGTGCCGTTGCCTTCTTAATATGTCCTATTATTTTGTTTTTGGGGTTTTTTTTTTCCCCCCTTTTTTTTGCCCACTGGGTTTTTTTAGCACCCTTTTTTTAAATCAGTATTTGTAGCTTGCTTCTAATAAAGTGTTATCACTTAAATATATTTACCCTTTATCTATTTTGAACCGTACTACCTCTTGAACTAACAAGTTCTATATGATTTGAAGTCTCCAAAGTTTACTGTTTAAGTATTTCATGATTATTTTTGTACTCTTCATAGTTGTATTCTCTTTCTATTTTTGTCTTCTTGGGCTTAAAAATCAGCCTTTAGCTATTATATTTTGAGTGGTAGTTTTTTATTTTGAGTGTTCCCCTATGGATCAGTTACTTGGTTATTCTTTCTTAATCTTTCTCATTTGTTTATATCTTTCAGAAAGTATTATGGGGACTTCCCTGGTGGTCCAGTAGTTAAGACTTTGCGCTCCCAAAGCACGGGGCTTAGGTTTGATCCCTGGTCAGGGAACTAGATCCCACATGCTGCAACTAAGACCCATTTTAGCCAAATAAATACATACATATTATGAAATATTTTGAGCATCTGTGTGTTTGCTTCTCACTCTAAAAAAATACAGCATTGCTGAAAGAATTGTGTTCCCCATATATGCCTCATTGATCACATTTCTTTCTCTTTCTTACCTCCCCAGTATCCTAAATTTTTTTCACATATTTAAATACTACATATATAATCTCTAAACAGTGTATTTAGTATTTTTGCGTGTTTTTAAACTATGTAAATAGTATCTTCCTACTTATTTTTCAGCATCTTTCTGAATGTGTTTTTTCTGCAGTATATCATACAGGTTAAAAGTATAGCTATAGTTGATTCTTTTTTTTTCCTCTTTAGTATTTTGTTGCTTTATGTGAAAATACCGCAGTGGGTTATTCATTTTCTCATTGATGGGCACTTAGGTCATTTATAAGTTTACTGAAAAGTAGTAATAAAGCTAGATTTATTTGTGTGTGTGTGTGTGTAGCTGGCATAAATTTAGCAGACGTTAAATAATTAGCACTGACTGGGAAAAAAGATAGTCAAATGAAAGAAGAACATGACTTTAATTTTTTTAAAAAAGCTTGTATAATATGGAAGGACTAATTTGTATTAAAATATATTGTGCACCTAGATCTTGGCTTTTAGATACAGTTCTCCAGCGAAAGGAACCAGGGCTCTTTGGAGAAATTGTTGATTTTATAGCCAAAGCAAAGAAAATAAAAAGATGGGCCTGGAACATCTTACAGTGAAAGAAAACAAGGAACTGCTCAAGAAAGAAAAGGGAAGGGGGAAGAAAAAAAAAAAAGGTGGCCAGTAGAAATAGCACTGAAGTCATGGGTCCCCGTGCAGCACATGGAACACACACCGTATTGGTGGAAGACACACCGTATTGGTGGAAGACACACCGTATTGGTTTCTCTCATTGATGACATTAGCTTTGACCACCTGGAGCAGACCTTAAAGAGCGCCCAAAGTGCAGTGCTAAACAGTTTGAGCAAAATGATAATTGATAATATTGGTTTATAACTAAGAATAAGTATTCATTAATCCATTCCCTGTAAATAAATGAATGGATGAATAAATAGGAGAGGAGGGCAAAATCTTCTTTACAGAATGAATAAATATAGAAGGAAGGAGGAAAAAGAAAACCATGGATAGGACACTGCAGTACTGTAGGCAAGATCCATTGAGGAATACTAACATTAGTGAACACAGCTTTAAGGAGAAACAATATATTTGCTTAGTATCTCCTTGTAAATTACTTTGGTAGCTTTAACATATGACTGCACATTTTTTGATACCCTTCCCTCTAGGATCTGGTGCTGAATTTAGTGTTTTGCTTCTAACAGAGTGTGGAACAGAAAATAGTGACTTGGTAGTGGAGAAAACTGGCAAACACCACCTTACCTAAGTGATCAGTGTTAACATCACCAGTAGTAGGTCATGTTGGTATCATGTACCCACTGATATGATAAAGAGGGGCACATTACCTCTGTCATCGTATTCCCCCAAAATCCATAACCTCAGTCTGTTCATGGGAAGACATCAGACCCAAGTTGAAGGACCATCTGCAGAACACCCGAGCACAGCTGAATGTGTTGAAGTTATGAAAGGAAAAATCAAGAGACTGTCCCATGTTGGAACAGACTAAAAGAGATATGAGATTAAATACAGCGTAATATCCCACATTGACTCTGGAAATGGGCATTAGTGGAAAAATTAGTGAGATGTGAGTGCAGTTTATTTTGGTTGCTAGTATTCCCTAATGTAAATGTCTTATGTTTGACGGATGTACCATGCATATGTACAAATACTGTACAATGGTTGCAAATCTTCTGTAGATCTAAAATTATTTCAAAACAAAACATTAAAAAAACAATCATGATTAAAACAAGTATTAAAGTGATACTCATGGAGTGTTGCCAAACTATCCAGCCCTAATCTAGACTTAAGTACCACATATCAAGAAGTAGCTGGAACCAACGAACATGTCCTCCAGCACCACAGGAATGCAGTCAACAGAGTCCAGACTGTGGAGATTAGACTATGACCTAAGATTCTGTAGGTCAGACAGTCATAGTCCTTAAAAAATAAGTTTGGAAGGTGGTGACTGAGGAAGATGGAACCTGTACATTAAAAGGGATTTTTTTTTTAATTTAAATTTATTTATTTTAATTGGAGGCTAATTACAATATTGTATTGGTTTTGCCATACATCAGCATGAATCCGCCATGGGTGTACATGTGTTCCCCATCCTGAACCCGCTTCCCTCCCTGTACCATCCCTCTGGGTCATCCCAGTGCACCAGCCCCAAGCATCCTGTATCCTGCATTGAACCCGGACTGGCGATTCATTTCTTATATGATATTATACATGTTTCAATGCCATTCTCCCAAATCATCCCACCTTCTCCCTCTCCCACAGAGTCCAAAAGACTGTTCTATACGTCTGTGTCTCTTTTGCTGTTTCACATACAGGGTTATCGTTACCATCTTTCTAAATTCCATGTATATGTGTTAGTATACTGTATTGGTGTTTTTCTTTCTGTCTTACTTCACTCTGTATAATAGGCTCCAGTTTCATCTGCTCATTAGAACTGATTCAAATGTATTCTTTCTAATGGCTGAGTAATACTCCATTGTGTATATGTACCACAGTTTTCTTATCCATTCATCTGCTGATGGACATCTAGGTTGCTTCCATGTCCTGGCTATTATAAACAGTGCTGCGATGAACATTGGGGTACACGTGTCTCTTTCAATTCTGGTTTCCTCGGTGTGTATGCCCAGCAGTGGGATTGCTGGGTCATAAGGCAGTTCTATCCAGTTTTTTAAGGAATCTCCACACTGTTCTCCATAGTGGCTGTACTAGTTTGCATTCCCACCAACGGTGTAAGCGGGTTCCCTTTTCTCCACACCCTCTCCAGCATTTATTGCTTGTAGACTTTGGGATCGCAGCCATTCTGACTGGCGTGAAATGGTACCTCATAGTGGTATTGATTTGCATTTCTCTGATAATGAGTGATGTTGAGCATCTTTTCATGTGTTTGTTACCCATCTGTATGTCTTCTTTGGAGAAATGTCTGTTTAGTTCTTTGGCCCATTTTTTGATTGGGTTGTTTATTTTTCTGGAATTGAGCTGCAGGAGTTGCTTGTATATTTTTGAGAGTTGTTTGTCAGTTGCTTCATTTGCTATTATTTTCTCCCATTCTAAAGGGATTTTAAGAGACAAATTGTCTGGATCCTGATTTTAAAAAACATAAAATTTTGTAACATTGAGTTTGAACACTAGTTGTTTGTTGATATTAAAGAGTTGCTATTAATTTTAGAAGAGTAGAACTGGTATTTTGGTAGTGAATTTTTTAAATCTTTTAAGAGTTACATATTGAAATTTTTATACATGAAGTGCTCCATCCTTGGTTTGCTTCAAAGTAACTTGAGAATGAGATGGGGCAGTAGTTGCTGAAATGTTGAATTAATAATGCCCATAGTTAGATGATTGCTGTAACTGGTGATGGATATATGCAGATCCATTGTATTGTCCTGCTTTCCTGTATGCTTGACATTTTCCATAGTAAAAATTTTTTTTCAGGGTGATACTAAAAGACTTGACTGTAGACAAATTTAATAGCAAATCATATCAAAACAGTAACCAGCTAAAAAAGGTTTAGCAGCAGACAGAAGTATTTGCAATAAATATTACAGATGACACACTGATGTTTTTGTTGTATCATCAGTAAAAATATCCTCAGATATACTAGATAAATATCTCAATGAGCATGACAAGAACTGTTTAACTTTTTGTTTCCAAAAGGTACAGATTAAAACAATGAGGAGAAGAAGAAGGAGGGAGAGGGAAATATTAATGACCAGTACAGGTGTGACTATTGGAGAAGGCGATAGCACCCCACTCCAGTACTCTTGCCTGGAAAAGCCCATGGACGGAGGAGCCTGGTGGGCTGCGGTCCATGAGGCCGCTAAGAGTCGGACACGACTGAGCAACTTCACTTTCACTTTTCATTTTCCTGCATTGGAGAAGGAAATGGCAACCCACTCCAGTGTTCTTGCCTGGAGAATCCCAGGGACGGGGGAGCCTGTTGGACTGCTGTCTGTGGGGTCGCACAGAGTCGGACACAACTGAAGCGACTTAGCAGCACAGGTGTGACTATGGTAAAATGAGTTCTTATACACACACGCTGGAGTCAGTATAGATACAGCCAATAGCCATTTTGTTAAGAATTTGGAAATATCTCTAAGACCCATAAAAGTGTTAATCTTTGACCTAAAAACCTACCAACATGTAAAAAAAAAAAAAAAAAAAGTAAATTTCTTCATCTCAGTCAATAGGAGGTTCCTGGCAAATTTTCACTAGGAAAAGAGCTAAACAAATGTACGTCTCACTGGATGCATCAGTAGGATATTAAGTAGTGTTAGAAAGTATGGTTATAGGGGATTCCCTGGCAGTTCAGTGGTTAGGACTCCATGCTCTCACTGCAAAGGCCCTGGATTCAATCCCTGATCAGTAACTAAAGTCCCACAAACTGTGTGGCCTGGCCAAATAAGTAAATGAATATTCTTTTTAATTTATGTGATAAAATTTTTTTAAAATTATGATTATGGAAATCATGTAGCCACATAGAAAAATGTTTTTAATATAATATTATATGTAATTATAATGGCCCTATTTATTGAGTGCCTATTGGGTGCTAGCAAAAAGCTGGGTCTCTTTTATGGAACTCTCATTTTTACAACTCAAACAGAATTGTCAGAAGATGTGGAAGCCTTGGGTTATGTACCTGCTTAAGGTCGCTGATCCGAAAGTAGTTAAGCTGGAATTGGCACATAGGTTTTTCTGCCCCCAAAGCTGTGTTGCCGGAAGGAGATGTGCATATATTTCAACTATTTTAAGGCGGGGGAGGAATGGGGAATGTGTGAAAAAATGATGAGAAAAGGTACCCCAAAACATTAATAGGTACTGGTTAAGATGGTAGGGCTATAGGTATTTTGCTTTGATCTTTTCTGTTTTTCGAAGCTCATTGCAACTATTTAAAAAGAAAATGTAAAGGACTGAAACCATTAGAACAGCAGAGCTTAAATTCCATGATGTTCTTTAAAAGTGAGCTGTTTTTGTTGGTATTGAGAAGTAGTTGATACCTGAGTACCCACAGAGAGATGACATGATGTGAAAGAGCACTACTCAGTGAAATTAAAGTTTTATTCTTGCTCATCTTATCCCTTAAGTTTAAAAACACTGTTGAAATAATAGTAATTTTTTAAAAATGATTGAACCCTGGTTGGGGATCTAAGATCCCACCGCACTGCGCAGCCAAAAAAAAAAAAACACTCTAAAGTGCTTGCTTTGGCAACATATATGCAAAAAAAAAATTGTTTACACAAGAAAAAAGAAAAAGCTATCCCAAATCCTGTCAAATTAAGAAGAGATGTCTTAATTGTCAAATTATTTCCAGAAATGTTTTTGTATTTTCACCAGTCTCAGTGGAATATCTCAGTTTCAGCACAGTGTCATCTCCACTTGTATTACCAGCAGAAACACTTAAGTAGCATCTCCACCTTAGGGGAAGCATAATTGAATGTAGCGTTTAAGAAGAAACTGCATTTGGACCTTTCTATAGAACTGGGTTAGAGACCTGCTAAAGCATTGTGTTAATTTGTTTTGGGGATGAATATAAAAACTTAAACTGTGTCTTCTGGTTTAACATCAATGAATAAAATCTTTTTACCTTAAGAGCAGAGAGAAGCATGCCTGGGCTAGGTCACCCCAGCCTAGAAACTTGGATTAGACTGGAAAAGCCTGATTCTTAGTTTGCCAACATCTCACATTGAGAGGTTAGCAGACATTTTCAAAGACCATACTAAAATCATTCAAATAAAATGCATGCCTTTTGATTGGATCCTAGTTTTAAAAATAGATAATATAAAATACTTTATTCAATTCTTAGAACCATTGTAAAGATTGAATATTAGTTGTGGGATTATTGTTCATTTTCTTAGATGTATTGATAATAGTTCTATGGCTTTACAGTAGACTGCCCTTATGCTTAGGAGATGCTTGTGAAATTTTTTTTTTTTTGATGTGTCTAGCTGCGCCAGGTCTTGGTTGCGGCGTGTGGGTTCTTCAGCCTTCATTGTGGCGTGTGAGCTCTTAGTTGCAGCCTGTGGAATCTAGTTCCATGAACAGAAATCGAACCTGGACCCCCTGCATTGGGAGCACAGATTCTTAGCCACTGGACCACCAGGGAAGTCCTTGCATTTGGAATATTTAAAGGTGAAGAAACAGAGTGTGGCAGCTTACCCTCAGATGATTCACCAAACACACAGATAAAGCAAATATGGGAAAATGTTGAATGTAGGTGGAGTGTGTACAGGTAGTCATTGTATTACTTCAGCTTTTCATATGTCTAAGTGTTCTTCATAAGAGTTGGAGGAAAAGATAAGCTTTATTTAAATATATATATGTGCGTGTGTGTGTGTGTGAGAATGCATTTTTCTGTTCCGGTTTCTGCAGCGTTCCAGTTTTCTCGAGCACATGAGAATGATCAGTTTGGTAGGACCCAACAGTTAATTGCAGTTGAGAGGAATCAGCTTTAGGGACAGACCAAAGAGAATGTTTAATAACAGAGTAACTGGTTGGACAACTGTTCTAAGCCAAGAAGTCTCACAGGGAAAGAAATGCCAGCTTCTGATTGTTCTTTCTTCTTCACACCAGCACAACAGATTTGTCCTGGACTGCAAAGACAAAGAGCCGGATGTCCTGTTCGTGGGGGACTCCATGGTACAGTTGATGCAGCAGTATGAGGTAAAGTGAAGGGGCGCGGGTGGTCCTGGGCTGCTAATGTCAACACATCCGTCAATAACAGACTTTCATCCATTCTGCTCTAATTCAGAGTTAGAAGGGAAATCAGACCTACTTGATGGGATTCTTGGTGCCATCAAGCACAAGACAGAAAATGTAGCATTTTTATTAGTACACTCCCCTTTTTCCATTGGCTTCCAAGAAGCCTCACATTATATTTGTCCTAGTCATGACTTTCAGTTCTTACTTGCATTTTACTATTTCTTTGCTTGTATTTGCCCATTTTTGTCCTAGCTGTGATTCTCAATTCTTACTATTTGTGTTTTACCATTTTAAAATGTTATGTATTTTTGGGGTGAACTTTTGAATCTCTTTAGGCATTCTCCCAAGGGAAATTTAAAAGAAAAGATAGGTTTCTTTTTGTGTTTAGCACTCTTGCTGCTGCTGCTAAGTTGCTTCAGTCGTGTCCGACTCTGTGCGACCCCATAGATGGCAGCCCACCAGGCTCCCCGTCCCTGGGATTCTCCAGGCAAGAACACTGGAGTGGGTTGCCATTTCCTTCTCCAATTAAGCACTCTTAAGTTTTTTCATCTCATGTTTCTACTTCCCCTCATTTCTTTTAAGTGATTTAATAAAGGGAAAGATGAATATATTGAGTTGACTGCTTAATTATAAATGTTGGTACCTATTAAGTGCACAACCTCTGCGTTGTGACTCAAGTCCTGAGCTGAGGCCTAATGCTGCACTGAGAGCTGAGTTCCAAAGCGCTTTCGGCAGTTGGGAGCATACCACTTGGGGTGTTAATATTTGAATACAGAAAAAGGAAGCTGTTGTTTCAAATGCCTCACAATACATTGCAGTTGAGGGATTTTATTTCCCAATAATTTTAGCTTAAATAAATGAATTTTTCTCTTTTTAGATATGGCGAGAGCTTTTTTCTCCACTTCATGCACTGAATTTTGGAATTGGGGGAGATACAACAAGACATGTTTTATGGAGACTAAAGAATGGAGAACTGGAGAATATTAAACCTAAGGTGAAATGAAGCTTTTTTAAAAAAAAAAAACCTTAATCTTAAGTCTTTTGCAGAGAGTTAAATTGTCAGAAACTGGTAGTTTTTAAGAAAAATTTCTTCTGGGACTTCCCTGGTGGTCCAGTGGCTAAGATTTCATGCTCCCAATGCAGGGGGCATGAGTTTGATAGTCAAGGAACTAGATCCCACATGCCACAACTAAGACCTGGCTCAGCCAAATAAGTAAAAAAAAGTGTTTAAAATTTTTTTTTCAGTTGCTTCTTTAAACCATTATTTCATTGTTGTTCTTGGCTTCATGCCTTTTTAAGATAGATGATTTTATCATTGTTTAAGAACATTCCAAATACATGCTTAATTACGGATCAGTGTATTGCTTGTGTGGCTCATACTTGAAATTGTTACAATTATCTTCGTCTGCTGTTGGAAGAGATTTGATGCTAATGAGGTTTGCTATTCTATGGTCCCGAGGCAGTAAGGGGAGGAAAGTCCTCAGAGGTGGGCCATTGGAGCAGGGCTATGATTCACTTGAGGAAGTAATTTTGGATTCACTTAACACACAAACAGATTGGTATTCACGGCCTGCAAGTTCTTCTAAAGGAAATTTGAAGCAGATGTGAACAAATGTTCAGCACAAACATGTACCCAGTGCCTTATCAAATTATCAGTGTCCTGAGTTGGCATGCTGCATATAAGTTTTTCCAACCCCAGACAACGAAAAGAGAACAAAACTGAGGCACTGATAACAGTTGCCGTAGTAGAAAGTGTTTTATTTTTGCCTAATAGAAAAACTCATGCATATTCTTTTTGTGCTAGGTGGAAATTACTTCGTTGGGTTACATGGTAAGATGTATGTCTATAGATGATAGTCACCATGTAAAAATTTTTGTTAAAGCAGAAAAACTTCAGAAAACTATAACCAGCCTCCATGCCACTGACTTTACCTTAAGTAGAACTGTGTATTTATACCCACTACCCTCCCTTGGGTACTTTTATTTTTATTTTTTCTAGAAGGTTACATCTACTAGAGTCCAATTAAATGGGGTTTGTTTTTTTTTTTTTTGGTATAGTTTCTGGATTTTAAGAGATTAACTACCAATTCCACAATGATAAAGAAGTTTTCCTGTCTCTTCCTAGCACAACTTTACCACTTAAGTATTGCTTTGTTTGGAATTTATCCTGATATTAATATATATGAGCCCTATATTACTGTTTTAAGATGGCCTGCCCTGTTGAAGTTAACCATTTGAGAAGTTCATCTTTCCTTTTTTGATTTTTGAAATAAGATTTTCAACTAACTAGTGGACATTCCTTTATTCCTGAGTGTCTTTTCTTCCTTCCCTCAATTACAGGTCATCGTTGTCTGGGTAGGAACAAACAACCATGAAAATACAGCAGAGGAAGTAGCAGGTGGAATCGAGGCCATCGTACAGCTTATCAACACAAGGCAGCCACAGGCCAAAATCATTGTATTGGTATGTGGTCTTTGGGTGGGTGGAGACCTCAGTATCTTAAAGTAAAGGTGAGGTGTCTTTTTAGAAATGGGATCACTCATGAATATAGAGAATCTTTAGGTTGGAAGCAGCTTATGATGCTCCTGAGAAGCTCTTGTCTGATATGTGCCATTGTCTTATGGGTCTCATCATTTCCTAGAATCAGCTGTGGGGATTATCTTTTTTCTGCTCATCCTTATTTAGAATTATAAGTTCTCTTTATTGCCTAAGGTAGACTTCGTTTTTTTCTTCCCTTAACTTTAAGTTTTCTGATCTTCTGATAATTTTTTAAATGCACATGACATTTTTTCTAGTCCTGAGTTCTCTTTTTTTATTAGTTTGTTTATTTGATTGCACGGAATCTTAATTAAGGCATTTAGAATCTTCAATTTTTGTTGTAGCATGAGGGATCTTTTTTTCTGGTAAGTTGCAAGCATGTGGGATCTAATTTCCTCACCAGGGATCAAACCCAGGACCCCTGCATCAGGAGCGTGGAGTCTTAGCCACTGGACCACTAGGGAAGTCCCCTGAATGCTCTTTTCATTAGACCTGGGTTTAGATTAGCCTAGATCTGTTGTTTTATTCCATTGTTAATATAGTAAAGGTGGTGTATTTATCAGGATCTCTGAATTCTTTATCAGAGATTCCATCAGGAAGAAAATAGGTACTTCATAACCTTACCCCATGAGGAAATGTTACCCTCCGTACAATTAAAAGCATTGTCTTTATTATCTCAGGGGTAAACAGCTGTTTATTTCAGTGTTAAAGTTTACCTGTAGGCATTCTTAGCCAGCTAAAAACATGTTTTTGAGAAATCTCGTATATATTCAGTGTTTTAATGAGATAAGTGTTATTAAGGTAGTCATTTGTTCAAAAAAAGTGTGAGAATCACTATGTACGAGGCACTCTTCTAGGTCCTGAGCATGTAGAGATGAGTAAGACGTAGTCCCTCCAGGGAGCTGGTAGATGGACATGGCAGGATAAATACGTAAAAGTTGACATCTGAGTTTAGTTTTAAAAAATTCATTGGTCTCCAGATAAATGGAGAAATGAAAGAAGAGAAAGTATTACAGAGAAGAAAGAGAGGAGAAAGAGGGAGGAAGAAAGGAAGGAAATGATCACAGACTTCTTCATATATGTGTTTGTTGGGTGAGTGAAGGAGGGTACTAGAAGAATTGAAGGTTATCCTGGAATAAAGTTCAGGTCTGGGGTAGTTCGGAGAAAGAGGCCACAGTTCCCATGTTAGGAGTTTGGATATTATAGCAGAGTTCTGGGGAGCCAGGTCTTGTTTTTTTTTATTACATGGTATTTAATTAACTTACTTGTTTAGATCCTGCCTTATTCCAGAAAGGATTACATTATGGTTAAGAGTCCCATCTCTGAAGTACAGTGGCTGGTACATTGTACTTGCTTAGGACATACTTGTTGCCTGAGTGTTGCTAAATAAATCCTCCGTAAATATTCTTTGTTTCAGCCAGGCTTTTGAGTTTGATATACAGTGGTGTTATCTATAATACTAAAACATTGGAAGTAACCTAAATAATCAACCCCATGGGAGAATGATTACACGTCATTGAATGTAATAGCACTAATCATGTGACAATTACAAAGTCTGTGTGCAAACAAAATTTACAGTATTATTTAATCGAAAGGTCTGAATCCTAAACAATGTATATTATATTTGGAATTGCTTGAAAGTGAATATGCAAATTAGAAAAGGAAATGAATTTAAAATCGTTGTTACATGGTAAAGAAATTAGGATTGTAATTTTTTGTCTCCTGTAACATTAGCAATTACCACTTACTACAGAGAAAAACCACAGATCACATGGCGTACCCTTGATACGTATTTATTAAGGAAAATGTTCGGCAAAACATACAATACTTTTCTCATCCTTGCTTGACAGTCCCAGTAGGCGTGGCGCTTTGCTTTTGCAGCTTAACATTTTTATGGCTTTAACTGCTGTGACATTCTCTGAAAGTCAGAACAGCATATTTGTTTGTTGGTGGCTGACCATCTTTCCTAGTCGTTCATTATATCTCAGCCAAGCTTTGATGTGCCAACAGTGAGGGCTGCTTTTCTTTGTTAACTGTTAGATGCAAAACCTTGCACTTTTTAACTGTCATATAAACTAGGATTTAGGGTTGACCTCATTTGCACTTAACAGGGATAGAAGGAAATGTTGGTGTACCATATTCATAGTTCTGTAGCTCTTTTTGGAACTGTACAGTCACACAGCAAATTGAAAATAAAAGCCCAATGTTTTGCTGAAATAATATAAAGTAGACATGAATAAGTACTTCCTTTGGGCATAAAACTTTTCTTGTTCTTTTGGTAGAATGCCTACAGAAAACCCATTTTTATGAAATAAGACCTCTTACCAAACCCAGTAGGAGAAACAGGTGGCAGCATTTTTGCC
The DNA here is from genome assembly GCF_003369695.1 of Bos indicus x Bos taurus. Lineage (NCBI taxonomy): Eukaryota > Metazoa > Chordata > Mammalia > Artiodactyla > Bovidae > Bos > Bos indicus x Bos taurus. The sequence continues at coordinate 56,444,871 of NC_040090.1, read as the reverse complement.
TGAATAACAGCAACTTGCTGTCGTGACATCCTGAGCTGCAGTGGTGTTGGTTGGGGGTTTCTGACAGTCTTATGATAGGGTCAGTTATCTGTAAAGCCATTTCTAGTTTGAGATGATAAAACCTTCTCTTGGCATATAAGAGCCAGCTTTTATTTACTATAGGAGAAGGACAGACACCTGATTTAGCTGAAAAATACATTAGATCATTAACAAGTAAGTTAAAAACATATTTAGGATACATCTCTGTTTTGTTTATTGTTTTGAACTTTTTGTTGGTCTTGCAGTATAGCCGATTAACAATGGTATGATAGTTTCAGTGAACACCAAAGAAACTCAGCCACACATAGCCTTGTATCCACTCTCCCCCAAACTCTCCTTCCATCCCGGCTGCCACATAACATTGAGCAGAGTTCCCTCATGTATGTATTTTGGTGGGAGAATACTATACATTTGAAATTTGGTACGTGTTTTATACTTAGAGCACACCTCAAATTATCTTGGATTTGGCCATTTGGAAGTCCCTTTTACCTGGCTGCTGAATGCTTGTGACTGTGCCCCATCATTTTGGGGGGGGATACTTCTTTACTTTCTGTCATTCAGGATATTCCAAACTCATCTTGTACCTGCCACATCTCTCTTCGTACTACCAGGTAGTACGTGGCTCTGATTCATCAAGACAGCACTTGTTCCAGCTCCGTTTCTCATGTGTGGTAGTGAGGTGTCAGGTGGCATTGAGGAATAGATGTGTGTTTGAGCCAGATATTCTAGCTATATGGTGGACTGTTTGGAGAATAAATTGAAGGGAAGATACTACTGAAGGGAGGATGGTCAGTCAGGAGATTTTTACATTAATTGAGATGAGTAGTGATAGATAACAATGTTGTTTATAATCAGAAAAGAATGGATTAGAAAAATATTTAGGATGTAAAAGCTGAGTGATTTAACAATAAATAGACAAGGTTTATGGGATGAGAGACTTGGGGATGTTGAAAGGACAGTTGCCATAGAGAAGGTGGAAGGAATATAGTCCCGGGGAGATGATAAATGGTTTTTGGACATGTTGAGTTAGAAGTGCCTGAGAGACATTCAGGTTTGGTTCTATACCTGGACGTTCAGTAGGAGTTCTGAAGCCGTGGAAGTGATCTGGGCTAAAGTGTGTAGAATGGGAAGAGTACTGGCCCAAGGACAAGACCCTGAGGAATACCAGCAATTAAGGAACAGGAGGAGGAAGAGGAACCTGAGAAGAAACCAAGCAGGAATAGTCAGAGAACTTTTCATTAAAATGGGCCTAGTCCAGTGTTTCAGAAATCAAAGGTATAAAAAATGCTAAATGGAGAGTCCCAGGGATATTTGAAATCACAAGTAAGTAGAGGAAAACAGTGTGTCTTCTCATATTCTTCTCTGCTCTTCCCCAGGGTTTGTTACCTCGAGGTGAGAAGCCCAACCCCTTGAGGCAAAAGAATGCCAAGGTGAACCAGCTCCTCAAGGTCTCCCTGCCGAAGCTCGCCAACGTTCAGCTCCTGGACACAGACGGGGGCTTCGTGCACTCGGACGGTGCCATCTCCTGCCACGACATGTTTGATTTTCTGCATCTCACAGGAGGTGGCTATGCAAAGATCTGCAAACCCCTCCATGAACTGATCATGCAGTTGTTGGAGGAAACACCTGAGGAAAAACAAACCACCATTGCCTGACTGGCTCCCATCAGTGTTACTAGCATCCCAGCCTCCTCAGATCAGTTCTCTCACTGGCACTACAGAATCCTTCTCTTTCTTAAGGCACTTTGCATTGTCGAATGTTCCTATCTAGTGTTTGAAGGGGAGGAGGGATTTAAACTGGTCCTGTACATAGAAGGTTTGTTTTACACAGGAAAAAAATTAGCCAAGGAAGATGGTTGTTTAAATTCATTTGAAACCAGAAGGGGACTTTTTAGTTATATGTGTGACACGGTCATTGAATTATCACTGTTTTTCCTAGGACAACATCAAGCCTAAGTACTGAACAAAATGAAGATGCTTGGCCTTTCTTTGTATGGATTATGTCATATATAATAATGATTAGAATCACACCTACTTGGCTTTAAAACAGATGTTTTTCCAGTTGTTAAAGTTCATTATTTAGTCTTTTTTGTTTTGCTTTACTCATACATATTCTCAATGTTGTAGCAACATATAGCATCAGATTGAACGTGCTTGTCATTCATATATGGGAGATGCTATAGTCACTAGTGAATTTGTTCCACTCTTAATCCTTCCCATGCTTAGCAGTGAAAAATAGGTTTGGCCCCATGTGGGGGACTCTGTTGAGGGTATTATTTTTATGCTGCTGAATATCATGTCTGTAATAGACCCATGCATGCAGCCTTTCCTCTATTCCCCCTCATCCCCTCTCTTTTCTGGGGGTCCTTGTTGACATTACAAGCTTTTAACACATTTTTAACCTAGGAGCTCTGTTGCTGGAAGTGTGAGTCCCCAGCCAGTTACTCTTATGATGATATTACTGGTGTGTAACTCATTCCTGTGTGGTGTTCTGTGCTCTAGTCTGTGTAGTGCTGTCCATATTCAGAGTTCTGATTGGTTATGTTTTGTTTCTCCCTTAAAACCTGTTAACAGTTTTTCGTCTTTTAGGGGGAAAAAATTGGAACTCTGTTTCCAACTCCATAAGACCTGGCTTTTTTTCTTGGCTTAGTTTTTAAATTATCAGTCCAGAAAAATTTGGCCTCTTCTCATGGGGAAACAGTGAAACTGCTCTTCAGAATAAACACTCTACTTGACCCCCCCTATTTTAGTAAAAAAAAAAAAAAAAATAGGTTTGTGTAACCTTAAGGACTTCTCCTTAATATATCTTCATCTGTGAATTTCTTTCAAGAGAGCTCTTTGTAATCTTAATGGTTTGATGAGCTACAAGAACTGCCGTTTAAAAAATAATAGGAGCAGGTGGTTTATTATTTAATATACCAATGGAATATATACAAACTGGATCTACAAACGAATACTTTAAACTGGACCAGGTGGATATTGAAGTAACCCATCCAGATGGGCTCTGCAGAGATTCAGCTTAACGTTCAAGTTCAGTAACTAAGGCGTATGTTTCATACTTGGCTTGCAAGGTTCATGGCATTGCTGTTGTGTGTTGGAGGGGGATTTGTGGTTTGTGCTAAGAGCCACATCTGATTGAAAGGGATAGAACTTGGGCAGATTTTTTTTTTTTCTCGTCAAGGCTTTTTCTAGGTATTTTGTGGGGTTTTTTTTTTTGTTTGTTTTTGTTTTGGTCTTTAAAAAAAACAACTTTTGAATGTATCATGTCTTCATTAACAACTGAAAATATATGTGATGTTTACTAAACTTGTTTAGTATATTAAATTTTCCTTTTTATTTTTAGTAGCCCAGGCTCTTGAGTTTTTCAGGACAGATTTTTTTTCTTAGCTGAGGTATAATTATAGGGAGGAGAATTAATTAAGCCACAGTTTTATGTGTGAAAAGACTGTTTCCTCTCCAGGTCTTTTTCTGTTGTCAGAGGTGGGGGTACGGTCCAAACCCCATTAGGTCACTCCGGCAGCATGTGCTTTTAGCTTCTCTCTTGACTAGGAGTCACATATCCCTTTGTCAGCTGGCCTTCAGCTCCTTTGCTTCTGTGTATAAACCTTGGATGTTACTACATTTTATATTTACCAGAGCTATTCAAGCAATAGTATTTGAACCACTAGCCTTTGAAATAAAAGTCAGCCCCATTATTAACAGTGCAGATACTGAGTCCACTTGGATTTCTTGCAGCTTTCTTTGCACTGCTTTAGGCAAAAAGTGTTGATCTGGTTTTTTTCATTTGACACCCCAGTTTGCTGCAGTGACAGAACTTAATGCCTAATCTGTAGAGTTCATATATATATATATAAAATATATATACCCACACAAACACATATATATATGAAGTTTAATGAACTGTCCAAGTGAAACATCCTAACTGTCCTTGTGATTAAGGAGCCAGTTTTGCAGGCAGCCAGCGCGGTGTTTTTCTGTTGGTCTCCCAGCACATGCCCATTCCTTTGCCCGCCCATTCCTGCTACACTCGATGGCAGCTGGTGACACCACTGTGAAGGTTTCTGCGGTCCTGTCTTGAGTGTGGCAGGCTGGAGGTGTACTGCCAGAGGTGAGCTGGGGCGTGTTCTGTTCCCCACACATTTCTAAACTGCTACAGGCAGTGTACTGGCTACCACCTCAAGTCCAGACACAAGTCTAAAGCTGAATTTTGTGTCAGTAACCTTAACCCACCGAAACAAATCTTGAGTAGCTCGTATCCTGCTCTTAGGAATTCTGTTGTCATTTAAAAGTAATGTTCAACTTTCTTTTCCTTTTTCATTTGTTTAACCTAGTCACTGTTTACAGCTGTATGCTAAAGCCTGAGATATTGTCTGTGCTGTGGTGTATGAGCATTGCCAATTTTATATTTATTGCAGCAAAAAAGAAACTAAAGATATATGAAAATGAGGAGCATGGCTTTGCTCCTAAATCTGTGTGGGTGCATGTGGGAGAAGTGAATTGGGGTCTCTTCAAAGGAGGCTTTTGGGGGTGGGGTCACCCAGGCTTCTCCTTGGTGTTCCTGCTTGGGGATCACTGCTGCTAGCTGACTGGACCTCCCCAACGGAAGTTTTGTGATTCTGCTTTGGCAAAGTTTCATTGACCAGTAGAACTCATTCTGTTTTAGTGCATATTTCAATATAAATGTAAACATTTCACTCGAACTCACTGTCTTTCTGTCTCCTTTATCATAGCTTGAATTCCAGTGGCAAAAGAAGGGATGGTTTTTTTTTTCCTAATCACAATTAATTAGATACTTTAGTCATCTTGTTTCTTTTCTGTGGAACTGAATGTTCCAGGCTGACCCTCATCACCGATCTCCTTGGGGGTGTAGAATGGTCAGCGGGGTGGGATGAGCAGATAGAAGGAATCTTAAATAGATAAATGGAAACAACTGTCAAATAAAATGTTTCAGATTTGTTAGTACTATCTGGTAGTTAAAAACAATTAACTCTAAAAATTATTAAATTGACCTTTTGATGCTTTTTCCTAATTTCAGTCTTTAGAATTTTATTCACGTTAACTGCCCCAGCTTCCACGGTTTCTCCATTCCTCACGCTAATAATCACCAGTTTTTCTTGTTTACACTTTGGCATATTTCTTTATTGTTGCCCCCAGCTTAAACTTAAGTGTTTCAAATTAATTGGACTATTCTGAGTTTCTGTGCCATCTAGGGAGAAAAGATTCAAGATAGTATTTCCCATATATTAACCACCTAAGCACTTTAGGTGGGTGCATTCCCACTTGACTGTTTGGCCTGGGGAGTTTTCTGTCCTGTCAGAGATGAGTCATCTAAGTGGTTTGGCTGGGCCTTGAACCCCACTTTGCCTGACTTCAAAGTCCTTGCCCTTGGATTACTCATTCAACCTGGGGTATCTTTTTAGCTCTAGATCCTGATTCACAGTTCATGACAGACAGATTCCTAGTTTCCTTTCAGTTGAGAGTCCTGGGGGGCAGTCTTCTCACCTGCAGCAAGGCAACAGCTTCATCCAGTCTTTCTGCAACCAATTATACTCCTTTTTGATTCCATTCTCCATTGGCCACAAAAGTATTAAAATTTATTTTAAGTGCATTCCCTGGCTATCTTATTTCCCACCTTAAAAACCAGCAGTAGATCTAAATTGTTTATGGAGCTAAGCATTTATAGTGGTCCACGTGAAGGTGGTCCACCTGGCTACTGTATGAACATGTCAGTAAGTTCAGATTGGCAGGAAGATATTACTTGGAGTAGTTAAGTGAAATAAGATTTAAAATCGAAAGAAAGGTGTCCCTGGTGGTCCAGTGGTTAAGAATCTGCCTTGTAATGCAGGGGACACTGGTTCGATCCCTGGTCCAGGAAGATCCCACATGCCTCAAAGCTGCTAAACCTGTGCCCCTCCACTACCGAGCCCACGTTGCAGAGCATGAGAGCCAGCTGAGCCCATGTGCCTGCTGAAGCCCACTAACCTTAGAGCCTGTGCTCCGCAACAAGAGAAACAACCACGACGTGATGCCCTCACGCTGCACTTGCCCAAACTAGAGAAAACTCAGGCGTGGCAACGAAGACCCAGCGCAGCCAATAAATAACTATTTTTGAAGAAATCTAAAGGAGGCCTTCCCTTGTGGTCCAGTGGTTAAGAATCTGCCTGCCAGTGCAGGGTCAGGAAGCTCTCTCATGCCTTGAGGCAGCTATGGCCGTGTGCCACAACTACTGAGCCCGTGCTGCAGTCCCTGAGAGCCGCAGCTCCGGTGCCCTGGAGCCCATGTTCCACGACAGAAGCCACCACAATGAGAAGCACAACTGGAGAGTAGCCCTCTCACAGCAACTTAGACCCGGCACAGCCAATAAACAAGTTCATAAAAAATTCTAAAGGATATAAAGGGGAAGTACAGCCAATAATAAATGGCAGAATGATGAGTTTCCCAGTGGTCCAGTGGTTAAGACACCGTGTTTCCATTGGAGAGGGCACAGGTTCATCCCTGGTTGGGGAGGTAAGATCTCACATGCTGCCCAGCATGGCCCCCACAAAAAATTGTGTAATACAGTAGGAGTTGCCAGCTTCCACATGCTGAGGGATACGGGTGGGGACCACAATTGCAGGTGAAAATACAGAATGAGAGTTCATGTGAGACCAGGAAGCACAGCCGCGTCCCTTAAGTCCACTGTTGAGCTGGTGTGCGGGTGTATGCTATGGACCACCTCACCCGACTGGGTGAATGGCCTCGGTCTAACAGGGTGGCTGCTGAGTGACGGCGTGGACACAGTTCTTTATCACCCTCGCCTCCCCAGGTACTACCTCTTCAGAGCTGTGTGACCAGAACAGGGGTCACTCAGCCCTAAAGGGCGTATCCAATGATTAACACCACCAAGCATGCCAGCGATGATTACAGCGAACTGATAAGCCAATATGATGTTTCTCAGCAACTAAAAGCTTCTATGTTTTTTGTAACATTCACTTTGTCACTTCTAACCACGGTGAGGCTACGATATTGAAATGATTTACTATAAAGGGATGAATACGGAGATACTAAGCTGAGGTGTTTTTTTCTCCTTGGTCTCGTCAAACCACGCTCCTCTCCACCCACCCCCAGAGGCACTATCTTGTGAGTAGCTTACAGGTTCCTCTTAAATCACAGCAATGAGAGCCGCTGGAGGCCTGGGGCTTTGTTGATTGTGTCACAGCTACCCCACTGAACCTCTTCAGTGGTCCAGAAGTGGGAGAGAGGGTGGTGTGGGGGAAGGGCAAGCTCCCTCACCAGCATCTGCTTGGGAAAGGAGCCAGCAAGGGAATCCATCCTTGTTTTCCTCCAGCCACGGGGTAGCTGCCTCAAGGCACGTGGGATCTTCCGGAATCCGTGTCCCCTGCATCGGCAGGCAGATTTCTTAACCACTGAACCATGTGTTTGTTCGTTTTTGGCCACACTGGGTCCTCATTGCTCTCTGTGGTTGTGGTGAGCGGGGTCTACTCTTTGTTGCTGTACACGGTCTTCTCATCGCGATAGCATCTGTCACTGCAGAGCATGGGCTCTAGGCGCGGAGGCTCTCACAGTTGCAGCTCGGGGATTAGTAGTTGTGGCTCTCGGACACTAGAGCACAGGCTCAATTGTGGTATGTGGGGTTAGTTGCTTCACAGCTGTGGGATCTTTCCAGAACAGGGATTGAATCTGCATTCCCTGCATTGACAGGTGGATTCTTACCCCCTTTGCCACCAGGGAAGTCCAGCTACAAAGACCTTAAATGTTTGCTAAACACATAGTCTTTCTTTGACCTCATTTTATGCTTTACCTCTTGCTTATTTGCTGGCTTATTTTAGCGTAACTAATCACATCAAAAATATGTATGTATCAAAAAAACATTTTATGCACTGATAAAGCTTTGACAGCACCCCTGTCAAAAGCAAATGACACGTCAGTGTACTGCGGCATATTCTTTGATAAGCACTGATAGTCCCAGTTGTTAAATGTAACATCCAATGTGCTTCTTGACCTGGTCCTCTTCAGTTCATGTCCTCCCACCACGTTGAACTTTGATGTCAGTAACATTGAACTTTGAGTCCATGCCTTTGCCCAAAGTTGAGACCCTCTGTCTGGAATATGCTCCTGCCCCTTTTGCTAAGCTAGCTCCTTGTGGTGGTTTAGTTGCTCAATCATGTCTGGCTCTTTACAACCCCATGGACCGTAGCCCACCAGGAAGGCTCCTTTGCCCATGGGATTTTCCAGGCAAGCATACTAGAGGGGGTTGCCATTCCTCCTCCAGGGGATCTTCCTGACCCAGGAGTCAAACCCGCATCTCCTGCATTGGCAGGCAGATGCTTTACTGCTGAGCCACTAGGAAAGCTCCCGGCTACCTCCTACTCATCTTTTGAAAATCCCTGAGATTCCTGTAATGTATCTGATTTCTATTTCCAGCTCCCATATGTATTACGTGTCTCATCTCTGAATCCTCATAATATGTTTTATAAATCTTTTATCATTGCATTTACCACTTTTCTACACTGCTAGATATGAATTCCTTATGAACAGAAAATGTATCTTAAGTATCTTTGTGTTCACAGCACCTAGCTTGGTGACTAGTACAAATTAGGCACTGAATGAATGAATAGGAGATTGAGTGATTTCTTCATGATCATCACACCAATAACAGCCAGAATTAAAACTGGAATACAAATCTTTTGACTTCATTTCCTGTTCTTTCAATAGTATCTTGCTGCTGCCTGTAAGATACAATAGACATTATTCTAGCTAGTGATAAATTCACTTAAGAACAACAAAAACCAAGAGGCAGTATGTACCTATTACAATAAATCTTGAGACATTTTCTGGAGTTATTTGATTATAGCTAGATGGAATTGTGAAAAGATATATGGACTCCAATATTCATAGCAGCATCATTTACAGTTGCCAAGATATGGAAGCAACAAATGAATAGATAAAGAAGATGTGGCATTATATATATAATGAAATACCACTCGGCCATAAAAAAGGAATGAAATTTTGCCATTTGCAGCAATATGGATGGACTTGGAGAGTATTATTCTAAGTGAATTAAGTCAGAGAAAGACAAATACTGTATATCACTTATATGTGAAATCTAAAAAATAGAAGTAGTGAATATAACAAAAAGTAAAAGCAGACTTAGAGATACAGAGAACAAATTAATGGTTATTAGTGGGGAGAAGAAAGGGGGGCAATGTAGGGGTAGGGAATTTAGAGGTACAAACTATTATGTGTAAAATAAGTTACAAGGATATATTGTACAACATGGGAAATATAGCTAATACTTTATAATAACTATAAATGGAGAATAACTGTTAAAAATTGTGAATCACTATATTGGACACCTGTAACACATCATATTTTCATTGTTGTTCAGTCTCTAAGTCGTGTCTGACTCTTTGCGACCTCATGGACTGCAGCACGCCAGGTTCCTCTGTCCTCCACCATCTCCTGGAGTTTGGTCAAACTCATGTCCTTTGTCATGATGCTATCTAACCATCTCATCCACTTCCACCCCCTTTCCCTTTTGCCTTCAATCTTTCCCAGTGTCAAGGTCTTTTCCAATGAGTCACCTCTTTGCATCAGCTTGCCAAAGTATTGGAGCTTCAGTATCATATAATATTGTATATTAGTATAATATAAGCACACTTCAATGAAAAAATTAAAAAAAAACTAAATGGAATGAATACATTTTTTTTTCTTCTGACTATGCCACACAACACGTGGGATCTTAGTTCCCCTACCAGGGATGGAACTCGTGCTCCCTGCAGCAGAAGCACGGACTCTTAGCCACTGGACCGCCAGGGATGTCTCAATAAAGATTGTTTTTATAAGAAAAATGAAACTAGAAGAAAAAGCTGGATTGGTTCAGAGGAACAAAGGTATCATGAATAAGAAAATAACTTTTGTGAAGGCTCCAGGGACCAATGAAATAACAGAAGCAGCTATGGGGTCCCAGCTAGAATGTAAAGAGAGGGAATCTGTTCTATGAGGAACAATTTGGGAGCTGCATGCAATCTTTAGATACAGTCAGAAGTGAAATGTTCTTTAGTTGCATTTTCTGATTTCTTAGCCAGAGACCCAAGCTTTCTTGAAATAGGATGACGGCCGGCTCAATTTTATCAGTGATCTTTGGAGACACGGATTTGAGTTGATCAATTATTCATCTGCTTGTTTTCAGCAACCTGATGACCAGACTCATTTCCTGGAAAGCCCTGAGGTTTCGTTCCATTACATGGTCACGGGGAACCAGATGCAGGGCCTGAACTCATTTCCCCATCAGAATGGTGAAAGCCCAGGTTTAGGAAATGCAAAGAGGCTGATGTGTCTCTGGCAGAAAGTCCTGCTCACACAATCAAAGCTGCTCTCCCTTGACTCTCCTCCTACTCTTTAGACAATAGTTTAGGATGATGAATGCAGTCAAGCCCAGCTCCACTGTGCGGCATTTAGGAGCACATGATTGACATGAGAGGTAGATCCTGAAGGCTCAGAAACTGTAATTTGTCTAAGATGGACAATGCAGGGAATTAAACATAGAACTTTATATCATCAAAGTCCTTGCTTTTCCTACAACACCATGAAGCTGTGGGACGGGTCTGAGACCTTATCTCCAGAACAGAGTTAATACTGTATTTTTAACTGATTCCTAATCTAATGTGCACAGTCTTTTTATAGTCCTTGAAAGAGAGATAGACAGACAGGAAGGCAGCCCTGGGAAAGAACAGAAATTGCATGATAGTGAAAGTTGTTCAGTCGTGTCTGACTCTTTGTGAGCCCCATGGACTGTAGCCAGCCAGGCTCCTCTGTCTGTGGGATTCTCCAGGCAAGGATACTGGAGTGGGTACACTTTTCCCTTCTCTGGGGGATCTTCCCAACCTGGGGATCAAACCCAGGTCTCCTGCATTGCAGGCAGATTCTTTACTGTCTGAGCCACCAGGGAAACCTGATAGAAAGAAGAGCTATATACCCTTGTTTCCAGGACTGCCTGTGTCCAGGATGATTCCAACAGAGTTCTGAGTAGATAAACTGAGCCCTTTCTACAGTCACAATGGAAATAGGGAAATTCAAGTTCGTTTCCTTCAGGAGGGTTGGTTTTGCAACTTTTTCTTCTGGGTTAAAGTTATACCATTACTTTATTCTAAAGTCTGATGTGAGTCTGCCACCTACCCACAGGGACCTACCCACGGCTACCACCTACCCCTAGATTCCTCAATTATTTGATTGAATTCAGCTGATCTGTTTATTGGGCTTCCTACAGCATCCTGCTCTTGGTGAATCTTAAGGTCATTTTAACAATACCCTTGAGCCAGCTGAAGTTTCCTCCCTGTCCTCTTGCTCCAAACTTTGAAAATCCTGTGACAGACAATGGAGCTGGACTCATGGAAAGCTGGGGACCTGGTCAGCTGTCTGGTGAATGGTCCCATTTCCCAGGTCCTTTGTACATTTAGGCTGAAAAGGATGGCCCATAGGGAAATTAAAGTCTTCCAGCCTTGTGACCCCACCCTGCCCCCCCTTCATCACCAGGGCTGGGGTTGGGCTTTTTATAAAACATGGCAGAGAATACAGTGGCTGGACCTATACAGAAGGTCAGGGGGTCTGCCCTCAGGACTTGATGTCTCTTTGCACTCCGAAGTCTGGCTTTGAGACCCAGTGACTGAACTGAACTGAACTGAACTAAACTGCCCTTCTTTTATGCTGACTGCTGCAGCCAACAAAAAAAGTCTTCTCTCCACTTGGGGCTGCCAGACGTCAGAAAGGACCTATTCATAACAAGCTTGTGCTGACTCTCCCCTACCCCCCACCTCCAAACCTCCTACCAGCCGTGGGTGGGGCAGAAGGGCGGAGGAAAATTCTGCAGACCTGAAAACAGCAAGAAAATACAGGGCTGCGCCCTGCCTCCACCCCCAACCCTGTCTCAAGGCTCAAGCCCTGGAGACCTTGAAAAAGGGAAGACTCCCTTCTGGGTTTATTTGAATAGATTTCTCCCAAGATGTTGTCCAGAGAAAGGGAACAAACAGGAATATTGATTGGCCAAGGCTGTTTGGCCCCCAGGGCAGTAGTTCTCAAAATTTATTGTGCAGAGCAAACTTGTGGAGTGCTTCTTAAAATGCACATTCCTGAGTTGCACCTCTTGGCGGTGGTGTTCAGTCAGTCATGTCAGACTCTTTGTGACCCCATGGACTGCAGCACTCCATGTTTCCCTGTCCTTCACCATCTCCTGGAGTTTGCTCAAACTCGTGTCTATTGAGTCAGTGATGCCATCCAACCATCACATCCTCTGTTGACCCCTTCTCCTCCTGTCCTCCTCCACCTCTAGAAGCTGGGATTCAAGAACTGTATGTAGGGATTTCCCTGGTGGTCCAGTGGCTAAGACTGCGCTCATAATGCAGGAGGCCTGGGTTTGAGCCCTGGTCGGGGAACTAGATCCCACGTACTGCAACTAAAAGATTCTGTATGCTGCAGTGAAGACTGAAGATCCCACGTGCCGCAACTAAGACTTGGCACAGCCAAATAAATAAATATTTTTAAAAAAAACTGTATGTAGGGTCTCCATGTGCATTTTAGAAGGCCGAGGGGCACATGTTGCCCCCAAACCTGAGGCAGAGTTGAGACATTTCTCCCCATCCCAAGCACAGTTCAGTTGCTCAATCCTGTCCGACTGTTTGCAGCCCCATGAATTGCAGCATGCCCGGCTTCCCTGTCCATCACCAACTCCCAGAGATTGCTCAACTCATGTCCATTGAGTTGGTGATGCCATCCAGCCATCTCATCCTCTGTCATCCCCTTCTCCTCCAGCCTTCAATCTTTCCCAGCATCAGGGTCTTTTCCAATGAGTCAATTCTTCACTTCAGGTGGCCAAAGTATTGGAGTCTCAGCTTCAGCATCAGTCCTTCCAATGAATATTCAGGACTGACTTCCTTTAGATGGACTAGTTTGATCTCTTTGCAGTCCAAGGGACTCTCAAGAGTCTTTCTTCTCCAACACCACAGTTCAAAAGCATCAATTAGTGGGCTCTCAGCTTTCTTTATCACCCAACTCTCACATCCATACATGACCTCTGGAAAAACCACAGCTTTGACTAGACGGACCTTTGTCGGCAAAGTAATGTCTCTGTTTTTTAACATGCTGTCTAGGTTGGTCATAGCTTTTCTTCCAAGGAACAAGCGTCTTTTAATTTCATGGCTGCAGTCACCATCCATAGTGTATTTGGAGCCCAAGAAAATAAAGTCTGTCACTGTTTCCCCAAGCACAGCCTGGGCTTATTCAATATAGCTACAGCACCAACCGGCCTGTGGCAAAGATGCTCCGGTCCTCAACTTGTGATCCTCACAGCACCCAGGAAATTTCCTGGCCCAGGTAGACTAGTTAAGTCACATCAGGCTCAGTGGAGAGCTCAAGCTCAGGGTGACAGTATTTCTTAGAGTCCCAGATTTACTTGGGGGCCAGGGGGGTTGCAATGAGAGAAAAGGTGAAGCCTGGTTGGAATATGGAAATCTACACTGACTCTCCACACTGGGCTGTGAACAGCAAGTAGCCGGGAGCTACTCTTTAGTTGCAGTGCCCAGGCTTTGCATTGTGGTGGCTTCTCGTTGCAGAGCATGGGAGCACATGGGCTGCGGTAGTTGAAGCTCCCAGACTCTAGAGTGTGCGGCTCAGTAATTATGGTGCACAGGCTAATTGCCCTGCGGCATGTGTAATCTTCCCGGACCAGGGATTGAACCTATAACCCCTGCATTGGTAGGCAGATTCTTAACCACTGGACCACCAGGGAAGTCCACCTTTCTATTGACTTAAAAAATAGTCACAACCTAAAAGTTGAGAGTTATGTTTTATTCGGAGGAAATTTTTAGGACTTAAACCAAGGAGGCAGTAACTCAAGTAATCCTGAGAGAACTGCTTCAAGGAGGCGAGCGGAGGAGCCAGGTTATATAGAAGCTTTGCAACAAAGGGTAGGTAGTCTGAACATCAAAAGATTATTTTTACTTATTTATTTTAATTGGATAGATTATTGTTAATTAAAGAAAACCAGACATCCCAAGTTAAGGAATTCAGTGCTTTTCTGTGTATGGGAAGATGCAAGAGTCTGGGCTCATTGCTTTCATATGCATCTCAGCTATCCTGGGCCAGTATTCTGCGTTTTTCACATCCTAAATTCCTCAGGATGCTTTTGAACTCTGGTGTTGGAGAAGACTCTTGAGAGTCCCTTGGACTGCAAGGAGATCCAACCAGTCCATCCTAAAGGAAATCAGTCCTGAATATTCATTGGAAGGACTGATGCTGAAGCTGAGACTCCAACACTTTGGCCACCTGAAGCGAAAAATTGACTCATTGGAAAAGACCCTGATGCTGGGAAAGATTGAAGGCTGGAGGAGAAGGGGATGACAGAGGATGAGATGGTTGGATGGCATCACTAACTCGATGAACATGAATTTGAGCAAGCTCTGGGACTTGGTGATAGGGAAGCCTGGCATGCTACAGTCCATGGGGTTGCAAAGAGTCAGACACGACTGAGCAACTGCTGCTGCTGCTGCTAAGTCACTTCAGTTGTGTCCGACTCTGTGCGACCCCATAGACGGCAGCCCACCAAGGCTCCCCTGTCCCTGGGATTCTCCAGGCAAGAACACTGGAGTGGGTTGCCATTTCCTTCTCCAATGCGTGAAAGTGGAAAGTGAAAGTGGAAAGTGAAAGTGAAGTCGCTCAGTTGTGTCTGACTCTTAGCGACCCCACGATCCCACGGACTGTAGTCCACCAGGCTCCTCCGTCCATGGGATTTTCCAGGCAAGAGTACTGGAGTGGGGTGCCATTGCCTTCTCCAACTGAGCAACTAAATTGACTGAAATTCCTCAGCGCTCACTGTAGAGTGGCTACAGCCTAAGGGCTGCCAAATCGTGCAGGTATTCTTCTTGAATGCCCTTAGGGCTCAGGAATTAGCTTTTGGAGGTCCTGAATCGATGATGACAATGGCATCCTTGTTTACTGACAGGACAGGAAATATTCCATTTCTCATTTCTTTCTTTCCCTCTTTCTTTTTGGTATTTGTCTATATTCTGGAATTAGAGGGAAATGATATGTTATTTAAAAGGCCACCTGTAGTTCAGAGATGTGTGTGTGAATTGTTCAGTCATGTCTGACTCTTTGTGACCCATAAACTATAGCCTGCCAAGCTCCTCTGTCTGGAATTCTCTGGCAGGAATACTGGAGTGGGTTGCCATTCCCTTCTCCAGGGAATTTTCCCAATCTAGAGATCAAACCCAGATCTCCCACACTGCGGGCAAATTCTTTACCATGTGAGCTACCTGGGAAGCCTGTAATTCAAAGATACTCATTACTAAATTTCATGTATTTGTCAATGTTTTTCTATGTATTTGGAAAACTTACTGTTTATATAGTGTCATATCTTGAATTCTTTGCTTGCATATTCCTAAAAGTCTTAGGCGTCACTTTCCATGGCTTCATGATAATAGAACACTTAACCACTCCTTCATTGTGGACATTTAAGCTGTTTCCTTTATGCTTTATGTAAATATCACAGTGATAAGCATATTTGCCCACACAATTTTTTTTAATCTGTATTTCTTATTTCTTTAGAATAGTGCCCCAGAAGTGGAATTACTGGGTCAAAGAGTGTAAAGCTCTTTAAGCTTCCTAAGACATGGTGCAAAAATAATTTGTAGAAAAGGTTTCACCAATTTACAAAGTCACTGTCTTTCAATGAGCCTTGTAGCTGCCTCATCATAGAAAAAGGCAAGCTTTGAAGGCATCCTTGAAGCTATGTGGCCGCTTCAGGGAGGCGAGAGGGTTCCTCTGGCGGTTCTGTCTGGGCTCCCCCTCCGCGGGCAGTTTCCTAGTTCTTAGAAATTTTTCTTTTCTTAGGATCATTGGGAGGAAAAAAAAAAAAGGCCCAGGAGTGTTCGAGGTAATGGCAGCGTTGAAGGGGTGAGGGTAATCGTTATGTTTGAGAAAGAGAATTTGTCAACGAGAATCCAATTCTTGAACATCCTTCACGGAGCTATCCATCTAATCCAAAGTGACCTTTCAGAGACGGGAAAGATAATGAAAGGGGAGGCGGCAATAGGAGAGGAGTGGGAGAGGGCCTCCAGCTGGAAACCGGCGGCCCCTTTAAGACCCAATTCGAGCCCTGGCCCTTTAAATCCGTGTCAGTTTCCCCTGACGTCAGCGGGCGGGCCGGCAGTCCTGCTGTTTACCGCCCCGCGGCGTCGCTCACTCCCCGGAGTTCTGAGCGCTGAAGCAGCCGCGTCTGCCCGCCCTTAAAGGGCCGGCGCCCGAAAGAACTGGCGGCGCCGCGCGGCGTCGGATCGCTACCTCCTATCACGCCCCTCGCCCTCAGACTCTCCGCCCCTTCGCGGCCGGCCCGGCCACCGGCTTCCCCTCCCTCCCTCGCTCCCCCTTTTCCCCGTCGGCGTCTCCAGGCTCCCAGCAACCAGCTGCCTCCCGGCTGTCACATCCCCGGCGGGCGCCCACCGAGTCTCCGGGCCGTGTTCGGCCCCTGGCGAGCTGGGGCCCCTTCCTGAGGCCCGTCACCCTTCCCCCGGCCCTCCAGCCCCCAGCCGCCCCGTCCCCTCCCTGGTCCCTGAGAGCGCGTCTGCGGCTCCAGGGAGGGGACGCTTCCTAATCTCAGGCCGGGGTTAAAGTTCTGGTCCTGGTGAGATGCTGGAAGCTGCGGCCCAAGCCCCAACCCGCCCTGGAGGTGTCCTGTCGCTTGCCACCGCCGCCGCCGCTGCCACTACCACCCTGCCGGGGCCATGTTCGCCCTGGGCTTGCCCTTCTGGGCTCTCTTGGTGGCCTCGGTCGAGAGCCATCTGGGAGTTCTGGGGCCTAAGAACGTCTCGCAGAAAGACGCGGAGTTTGAGCGCACCTACGTGGATGAGGTCAACAGCGAGCTGGTCAACATCTACACCTTCAACCACACCGTGACCCGCAACCGGGTGAGGGAAGGGGCTGGGCTCCGGGCTGGTGGCGAGTGGGGCGAGCCAGACGACCAGGGCTCTGTCAGTTCCCAAGAACAGCGGCCCCTCTGGGTTTTCCAGAACCACACTGGACCCTCTTGCCAGCAGTTTCCTCCTGTGCTGGGGATGTTTGTTCTGAAGCTACACCTGGACGGGTTTCTGAAGTTGCCTCATTCCCCCCTTCTCTTTTTGATCACTTCCTTTCCATCAGCTGTAGTCTGAGCAGGACTGGCCTTGCTCCCTACCCAACCCCCAGAATCTTGACAGTGCTGTGGGTCTGGGAGCAAGGAAGCAGGTTTGCTACTGGGCTTGGCCCAGAAAACCCCAAGAGGATGAGACTGGCCCAAGCTGAAAGACTCTGCCCAGGGGTTGGGGCTTGCTTATGGCTGAGACTCCCTGGGGAAATGAATGCAGGCCTTTCCAGGCTGCTGTAACTGCTGGGACCTTCCCAGCCCTCATCCTCCCTTGGAAAGCCAGATGGCCTTGTAAGTTGAAGGTGGTGGGGATACAGCCAACCCCAGGGTGGGTGGGAGGGGAGAGGGAGTTTGCCTACCGTGGAGAAGCTTCCCCACTCTGATTTCTCTTTCATTTCCTCCCCACCTGTGAGCTGAGCACCCGGCACAGCTGGGTCTGGGAAGTTCAGACCCAAGGTGGGGCTGAAATTGGGAGAACTCTTGCCCCAGCCTGGCTGATGGTCTCCGACTCAGCTCTTACCAGGACTGGATTTACTAAGAAATAGTGGAGTTCAGAATGGGAATCTGATTTTTTTTTTCCAGAATAGGGAGGTATTAGGTTTTGATGACAGGCCAGGATCTGCCTTCAGTGCTTGGTTCTCTGAAGTTTGATCGCATCCAGCTTAGAGTCCTGTCTATGTTTGCCCCCATATGTGAGGTTACCCATAAGTGGGGTTACCCTGAGGGCTGTGGCCTCTACCCCTCCGGGGAGTGCTGCCCTGAGTTTGGGTTTCAGCAGCCCAATAACAAGCATTCCCAAGATTCATTTAATTTTATTCTTTTTCTTTAAGCTCTGAGTGTCCTATATCCTTTCCTTCATAGCGCCAAGAGTGGCAATCTCTCCATTTTATAGAGGGGGTAAGGTGAGGCTCAGAGATATGAAGTGACTTTCCCACAGCCCCAGCCCTTGGTCGGAGCTGAGGATAGAAGTTGGCCTTCTTGGCTTTCGACAAGTCCTGTTTCCCCACCTCCCTGTTTGTGGCCTGTGGCCACCAGATGAGTTGTGGAATAGCAGATTTCCTGACTCACAAGGAAGGAGGCTGCAGAGCACCCCAGGTCTCCATTGTGATTCCTGTCCTCTCTTCTAAGTCCCTCCTGGACGCTGGGGGCCGCTCTGGCAGAAGCAGTGTGTGTGTGTGTGTGAGTCGCTCAGTCGTGTCCAACTCCTTGCGACCCTGTGGACTGTAGCCCGCCAGGCTCCTCTGTCCATGGGATTCTCCAGGCAAGAGTACTGGAGTGGGCTGCCATTAGGTGTTTCCCCCAGCCCAACCCGGATGGGAAAGCTCAGAGTGGTCTGCGGAGCGAGGGCAGAGCTCACGGTCTCTGGAGCCATGTGCTCCCCGTGACAGAGTTAGAGCCAGCACGGGCTTGACCGAGGTCCGTCTCCATGTGCCCTGTAGACGGAAGGCGTGAGAGTGTCCGTGAACGTCCTGAACAAGCAGAAGGGTGCTCCTTTGCTGTTTGTAGTCCGCCAGAAGGAGGCAGTGGTGTCCTTCCAAGTGCCCCTGATCCTCCGAGGGCTGTGAGTAGGACCTGGGCGCTGGGTCGGGCTGGGGGTGGGTCTTCTCAGGCCAGGCCTTGATCGGAACCTCACCCGGACCCTTGTCCAGGGCCTCTAACCACCCCAGCACTCCTCTGTTTCTCCTCGCAGTCCCCTAAGACAGGAGGCTGGTCAACAGCAAGAGGGCCAAGCCAGCTTGTCAGCCTCGCGGGGGTGGGGTAGGGAGGTGGTGGGACCGGGGTGGAGGAATGGAGGGCCTGTCAGGTCCTGACTCTGCCTCGGGCCACAGGTTCCAGCGCAAGTACCTCTACCAAAAGGTGGAGCGAACGCTGTGTCAGCCCCCCACCAAGAATGAGTCCGAGGTCCAGTTCTTCTACGTGGATGTGTCCACCCTGTCACCAGTTAACACCACGTACCAGCTCCGTGTCAGCCGAATGGACGACTTCGTGCTCAGGTCTGCAGGGGAGAGGGAGGGGGCGTGCGGGACTGCCCTCCTTCCCAAGCTCTGGGAGTGATGGTGTTGGGGCGGGGGATGGCTCTTCTCTGCCCCACAGGACCGGGGAGCCATTCAGCTTCAACACCACGGCAGCGCAGCCCCAGGTAAGGCCTCCCTGTCTACTGCCTCTCAGGGGGAGAAATGGGGAAGCTTGAGCTTGGGGGTGGGGGCGGCCAGCAGTCTTTGCCAGGAGTTTCAGGTTGGCTGTACTCTCCATGGAGAATTCTATAGAGATGGGAGCCCTGGTCCCAAGGTGGTGGGGAACAGATGGCCTGGGAGGCGCAGAGACATGGGCTTGGACGGCCATCTCTCCTATTGCCTCCTGGGTGCTGTCCTGCATGCCCAGCTGAGGTTGAGGGGAGCGGTGTGTGGGAAATGGCGCTGCTGCTTGTGGTCAGGGCCTCTCCCTGCAGAGTCTGCACTGCCCGACCCTGGGAGGATTCACACCCTTCCCTTTAGAGGGGCAGAGAAAGCATCCTCACGGGATGGGGCTCTCCCTGCCCTCCCTGTACCCTCAGTACTTCAAGTATGAGTTCCCGGAAGGAGTGGACTCGGTCATTGTCAAGGTGGCCTCCAACACGGCCTTCCCTTGCTCAGTGATCTCCATCCAGGATGTGCTGGTGAGTCAGCAGCCCTTTCGCGGCGCGCCAGGCTGCTGAAGAGAGGGGGCGGGGCCCAGGACCCTGTCCATCTGTCTCTGCCCTCCTCCCCCTGCAGTGTCCCGTGTATGACCTAGACAACAACGTAGCCTTCATCGGCATGTATCAGACGATGACCAAGAAGGCGGCCATCACCGTGCAGGTAGGAAGTGCACGTGGCCCCATGGGGGCACCGCCAGGTGGTCCGCCTCCTCAACCTTGCTGCTTTGCCCCTGCCCCGTCCCTAACCTGCCACAGGGCTGTCTTGGTGTGTCAGTCCCCAAGACGTTGGGTCCCCTGGTATTTACAAGTATTGAATCTCAATCCCAGTGGCCTCTGGGGATAGGAGACAGCAGAGTACCCTTTATGGCTATCACATCTGCCCCATTCCCTGCAACTGGCTGGTGATGAGGGCTGCTCTTGGCAAAGGCTAAAAGCTGTGCTGGGGCCAGGGAGGGGGAGGCATATGTTCACCTCATGACATCTCGTTGTGCAGCTGATGGAGGTACCATGATCCCTCCACTTTTTCTTCTGACTGATGCTCAAACTGCAGTAGGGCCCCCATGGCTTCCACAATGGTGGGCATACCCACATTTGCTCACCTGGCAATAATTTAGGTGCAGGGTTTGGGCTCTGAAGTCAGATGATCCTGGCTGTACCACTTACTGGCAGTGCGACTCCAAGCTAACATCCTACAGGGATGATAGTACCTACTCGTGAGGATCTTTGTGAGGGTTAATTAAGATAATATATATGCCAAGCGTTTAGCATAGGGTCTGTTCAGAAGAGGGTGGGGATGGTGATGACAAATGGTGACGATGATGTGATGACAACAGTCTCATCACACCACCATCGTCCTCACCACCGTCACCCTTATCACTGTCATCGTCCTGCAGCGCAAAGACTTCCCCAGCAACAGCTTTTACGTGGTGGTGGTGGTGAAGACTGAAGACCAGGCCTGTGGGGGCTCCCTGCCTTTCTACCCCTTTATAGAAGGTACATTTTGTGCCCTGGGCCTGGCTGGGGGTGGAGAGGGCTTGGGCTCTTCCTGGGAGGTAGAAGAGCCTGCATGGCTGGTGGATCTGTTGGGATATAGGTTTTTGGCCCTAGACTCGTCCAGGCCTGATCCCACCAACTCTACCCAAGCTCCAGGCAGACGCTCGTTTGCCATTTTGCCATTTTACTTCCAGATGAACCAGTCGATCAAGGGCACCGCCAGAAAACCCTGTCTGTGCTGGTCTCGAGAGCAGTCACGTGTGAGTGTGGGTGGCTGAGTGGGGATGGCCTGGCTTCTGGCTCCTCTTTCAGGCCTGGGGTAGGGAGTGTTTTCGGAATGGGACGGGTGAGGAGGACCTACCCGAGCAGGCTGACAGGGTAGGAAGGAGTGTTCTTGGCAGACTTCATGATGAGAGCACGGTGAGTGCCAGTGTAACGCACTTCAGAGCATCCATGAGTGAAGAGATTGCGGGACTGAGTTCTATATCTGTGTCTGCCTTTATAGGCAGGGTAATCTCATTGAGCCTCAGTTTCCCCATCTCTATAACAGGAGTACTAGAATCTGTTAGTCTCTGTTAGTCTCACTAAGTCGGTTCAGCAAAACTGGTCGGTCCTACAAAATTCGTAGGAAACTTCCCGGCCCTTTAGTCAGGCTCAAAAAATATTTACTGAGTGATTGAATAGAGAGCCCTTTGTAAAGTGGAATGTATAAGGTAAACGTAAGAGATTGTGACGGGAGGGGAAAGCAGCTGCCTCGCCACGCAGAGTCCTCAGCACGTTGTCTGAAGCCCCTTCTGTGGGCTCAGTACCTGTGCTCCACCTGTGGTCGTTGGGGCGCCCCTGCCTAGAGCCTGCTGCCCTGAAGGGTGCCGAGGGCTTTGAGGAGCCCAGGACGGTCTCTGTGGGAGGTCAGGGTGGAGAAGGCCTCCTAGGGGACACAGCGCCTCAGCTGTGCTTTGAAGATTAAGTCAAGGAGAAAGAACTAGAAGAGAAAGTTCTAGTAGAGGGAGGTGCTTGAGCAGACAGGAACCATGTCGAGTCTGGTGTATTGTCTGCACCGGCTGGGCTATTCCACCAAGCGGAGATGTGGGAGAGATGAGGCTGGGCCCGTGTGACAGGCAGGCTTGGAAAGCGTTGGTCTGTTTCCCTGCCCGCTCCCCTCCCTACAGCGGAGGCCTACGTTGGCGGTATGCTCTTCTGCCTGGGCATATTTCTCTCCTTCTACCTGCTTACCGTGCTTCTGGCCTGTTGGGAAAACTGGAGGTAAAGTGGAAACGCTGGACCCTCCCCTGCTCCGGGGTGGGTCAGGCAGGGGATGGGGGGAAAGTGACCTGGCCAGATCTGAGCGCCCTCCATGGGGCAGAGAAAGGTGGGTCCCTCTGAGGGTCTCAGGTCCCTGGGCCTCTCCTCTGGAGACCAACCCCTCCCCCTCAACCTTCTTCCCCAGCAGGGAGACCCCCATTGCTTCAGGCCTGGGAGAACCCCTGGGGTCATGGAGGGAGGCCAGGGCTGTGGGATGGAGAGGGTGGAAGGCGGGCCAGCCCAGCAGAGGACTGCGCCTCCTCCTCCCCTTCTGGTTTGCCTCTGGATTCTGTCCCTGCAGGCAAAGGAAGAAGAGCCTTCTGGTGGCCGTGGACCGAGCCTGCCCAGAAAGCGGTACCTGCAGAGGGTCTGGGTGGGGAGGGCTCTCTGCTTTGTGGTGTGGAGGGGATATCGGTGGATGGTGCCCTTGGGGGCTGGAGGAGGCAGGGGCTTTGGGATGTTCAGATAGGGAGTAACAGCACAGGTGGAAATGGGGCTGGGACGGAGTGCCTCTTGGTCTCTAACACGCCCGTGTTAAAGGCCATCACTTGATTCACTCCGTGCCTGGGTCTGCGTACCCGGTCTGCCACTTCAGATAACTCAGCTCACCTTGTCTGGGATTATTAACCTTCCGTTCTCTTTCCCTTTCTTCTCTCCTGCTCTCTCTATCTTCCCTCCTGCTTGGGACCTTCTCTCTCAGCTTCTCTTCTTGGTAAGCTCCAGGCGCTGTGGGCAGAGGAGCTGGCATCCAGAGTGGGCGGGAAAGGGAAGTTTTTCAGGGAGGTCTGTGTGGGACCCAGGCTGGCGATGCAGGCCTGTCCTTGCTGCTGGTGACTTAGATGGTCAGTTCCTTGATGTTGCAGTCCCTAGGGAGGACACAGGGGGTGAATGTTTCTACTGGGGCGGTCGTGGTGGTGGCGGGAGGGCACTGTGTTTGCTGGAACTATAGCCGCTTATTCTTTGCTGCCACCGTGGTCCTCAGCATCTCTCTTCTCTGGAGTCTTCCTGCCCTCTTGTCCCTGGCTTTCAACCTCTCTCTGCTGCCAAGGCTAAAGGTCCCTGACTTCTCCCTGCAGGTCACCCTCGGGTCCTGGCCGACTCCTTTCCTGGCAGCTCCCCCTATGACGGCTGCAACTACGGCTCCTTTGGTAGGTGTCAGCGCCCAAGCTTGCTGGTCACCACCTCCAGTGGCCTCCTCAGCGGCCCCCGGGGTTGGGTCCAGGGCCACCTGCCCTGAGGTCTCTGCTACCGGCCTCACCACTTACGATTCCCCTGCAGAGAACGGTTCTGGCTCCACCGGCTCCACCGACGGTCTGGTTGACAGTGCGGGCCCCGGGGACCTATCCTACAATTACCCGGGTGAGTGGGCCAAGTGCGGGAGGGCTGTGTGACGTCGGGCTGGTGCTAGCTGCTGTTGCGTCTTCTGCCAGCTGCTGGAACCAGGGAAGGGCTTGCTGTCTCCCTGCCTTCTCCTCCCTCATCCCTTCCTTCTTGGCCCCCGCTTCCCCGCTAACTCTCCCTTTCCTTTGAAGGGCACGACCAGTTCAAGCGACGCCTCCCCTTTGGCCAGATGCGGCAGCTGTGCATTGCCATGGGTAGATGTGGGGAGGGTGGGCGCTGCTCTGCCAATCAGCTCCTGCCAGGGCAGTTGACTGGAGCCAGGAGGCTCGAGGACCAGAAAGATGCTTTGTGCATGGCTTGCCCGTCTAATGCCGATAATTGCTAGCTCGTGTGTCTTTTGAAATAGGCAGGCACTGGCCCCTGATGCTGGTGGGCTGGCACACCTGCCATCCCCAGGCCAGATGTTGGTCAGCTGTTGTGTTTCCCAGCGCCTCTCTTGCTGGCCTGCTGGGGCTCGTGGGCAAGGGTGTTACGTCTCAGCCTCTGAGGGTTTTGGTCAGCAAGGTTGTGGGAGGAAGCTTCTGATGACGTGAGAAAAGAACAGGATGAAGTGGCTGGTGCTCTTCTTGGAGGCAGCCTGCCACCCTTGCCTGCACCCCAGGGCTCACTGGGTCTTTTCCCAGCGGGGGCCACGGCAGTGTCTTCTCAGAACCCACACGACTGGGCCTCTTCTAATCAGCATGACTTCTGCTGATTCAGTCCTGCTGCTCATGTCTGGGGCCTGAGGTCTGCTCAGTGTCCTGGCCTGGAAGCCCTAGCCCAGTGAGGGGCAGGGCTCGAGCGTCCCTGCTAGGCGGATTGTTTGCCGAGCCCGTCCTGGCTCCCCTCCAGGACTTGGGAGCCCCTGATGCCTTCTCCCCAGGCCTGAGCCCACCTCCACCCCCACTCTGAGCCCACAATTTGCCTGGTCCCACCACCTAGAAATTGTGACAGTTGCTGCAGATCTTGGGTTCAGTGCCTACCTGGTAACCCTTTCCTGCTTTCTCCCCCAGACCCCCCGGGCACTCGACCGCGACTGGACTCCATGAGCTCTGTGGAGGAAGATGACTATGACACTCTGGCCGATGTCGATTCAGACAAGAACGTCATTCGCACCAAGGTGTGAGCCCAGGAGGGCTGGCCCTGCTTAACAAGGAAGCGAGATTCTGTGTTCAGCCCCGCATAGGCCCCTGCCCCCACCGCCCCCTGCCCGTGGCATGTTAGGAAAGCAAAGGGAGAGAGATCTGTTAGGACAGCATAGCTTCTGGAGAAACTGACTCGGCTCCCAGGCCTCTGGACCATCCGAAACCCTGGCCAGTGGGAAGGAGGTCCCCCTTGTCCTCCTCTACTGGGGCAAGAGGGCCTTCCAGGGCGGTGGGGCAGGGGGCTCACTCCAGCTTCTCCCCACGTAGCAATACCTCTATGTGGCTGACCTGGCACGCAAGGACAAACGTGTCCTGCGGAAGAAGTACCAGATCTACTTCTGGTGAGCGGGTGGGGCGGGTCAGGGTGGTGGGGTCTCGGGCTCTCTTTCTGGGTGCTGCCAGCTCACCAGCGCTCTCCCACTTCCCAGGAACATTGCCACCATTGCCGTCTTCTATGCACTTCCCGTGGTACAGCTGGTGATCACCTACCAGACGGTGAGCGGGCGGGGCCCATGCTAAGTGCCTCTGAGCAGCTGCCACAGACTCTGGGGCGTTGCCCAGGCAGAGCCTCCCAGCCTGAGGCTCTGGAGCAAGCCCAGGTCCTAGGGTTCCAGTCCCAGCTCTGCCTTACCACCTGGGTGGCCTTGAGCAAGTCCTTCAACCTCTTTGAGCCTCAGTCAGTTCATCTGCCAAATGGGGGGCAGCATGCTAGCCCTGATGGCACCTCCCCCAGTTTGTGGGGATTTTATGAAATGGAAGTGGTGAGAAAGTAAGTCTCAGTTTCCCTTCCCTCTTCTCTGTGCCGTGGGGCAAGAGCCTGTCATGGTCATGCCTCAAGAGTTTTCAGCCACACCTAGCGAGGAGGGCAGTGACTGTGCTAGAAGTGGGGCTCGCTGGTGTTGTGGGCACACGCCTGCTGGCCGAGGTGGCACCCCCCCATCCGTTGGAGAACCAGACGGGTGGTGCACAGGCTGTGGCCTGAGTCAGGAGAGTTAGGAGCTCCCTCTCACCCCACCCTGTTCTCGCTCCCACTGCAGGTGGTGAATGTCACAGGGAACCAGGACATCTGCTACTACAACTTCCTCTGTGCCCACCCGCTGGGCAACCTCAGGTGGGAATCATCTTGCGATGCCCCCTTTTCCCATCTCTTGGTGAACCGGTGCAAGGGGCAGGGGCTCTGTGAATGCCCACCTCGAGGGTGGGGAACGGGCCTGGGGCCTGAGGTTGAGACAATGCGTCCCGTGTCGCCCCTTCCAGCGCCTTCAACAACATCCTCAGCAACCTGGGGTACATCCTGCTGGGGCTGCTCTTCCTGCTCATCATCTTGCAACGGGAGATCAACCACAACCGGGCCCTGCTGCGCAATGACCTCTGCGCCCTGGTGAGCAGCACGCCTGCCCCGCCCACCCTGGCCTCACTCCAGACCCTTGCTAGCAGGCATGGCCCTGCCCAGCCCAGCCCAGCCCTGCCCATCAAAGCCCAGCCCTTCCTGAATCACTCTCTCCCTGGCCCACTCCTCTCCCGTGATCTCCCTCTTCAGGGCCCCTTCCTTCCTCCTTTCCCACCTCACTGCCTTACCTTCTCTCTCACCCTTCCCTTCTCCCTCCCCAACAGGAATGTGGGATCCCCAAACACTTTGGCCTGTTCTATGCCATGGGCACGGCCCTGATGATGGAGGGGCTGCTTAGCGCTTGCTATCACGTCTGCCCCAACTACACCAATTTCCAGTTTGGTGAGTGGGGCCTCCCGCTTCGCTGGCTGAACCTAGAACAGGGACCTGCCTGACTTTGCCCTCCCCACTCACTGGCAAGGATTGAGATCCCCAAGATGCAGCTGTGTAGGAGACTCCAGGGCTGGAGGATTTGCGTGAACCTACACCTTGTTGTTGCTTACTTTCTAAATCTTGTCCGGCTCTGCAACCCCATGGACTGCAGCACGCCAGGCTTCCCTGTCCATCACTATGTCCTGGAGTTTGCTCAAAACTCATGTCCATTGAGTTGGTGATGCCATCCAACCATCTCATCCCCTGTCACCCTCTTCTCCTCCTGCCTTCAATCTTTCCCAGCGTCAGGATCTTTTCCAATGAGTTTGCTCTTCGCATCTGGTGGCCAAAAGTATTAACACTTTGGCTTCAGCATCAGTCTTTCCGGAGAATATTCAGGGTTGATTTCCTTTTGGATTGACTGGTTTGATCTCCTTGCAGCATTTCATGCATCTGTCAAGTCTTTTCTATGGAGAAAAAGATAACTAAGACACACTTCCTAATCTCTGGGTGCTTGGACTGAGTTGTCCTTGTCATCAGGGGAAGTCAGACTGTGGGTGACAGCCCCAGGGGCAGTAGTGTGGCGTGGGAGGGACAATTAAGGAGCCAGGGTTCAAGTGCCAGGCTGCCACCAGCTCTCGCTCCGTGGCTATAATGAGGTGTGGGGGCTGGGGTTCCATGCTGGGGCTCAGTGGAGGTTTCTGCAGCTCACGGCCACATCCGTCCCTCTGCCTAGACACGTCATTCATGTACATGATCGCGGGGCTCTGCATGCTGAAGCTCTACCAGAAGCGGCACCCAGACATCAACGCCAGTGCCTACAGCGCCTATGCCTGCTTGGCCATCGTCATCTTCTTCTCTGTGCTGGGCGTGGTGAGGCCCCGGCCCACTCTGCACACACCCCTGCCCACCACCCCTGCCGGAGAGACCCCCGCTCCCTCCCTAGGGTGCCCTCCCAGCCTGGCATGGCTGCCAGCCCAGCTTCTCCAGAAGAAGGGCAGGGTGGGGTGGAGGGAGGGGGCTTTCCCCTGCGCCTCCTCACCCTTGCCCTCGGGTGCCCCCACAGGTCTTCGGCAAGGGGAACACAGCGTTCTGGATCATCTTCTCAGTCATCCACATCACTGCCACCCTGCTGCTCAGCACACAGCTCTATTACATGGGTCGCTGGAAGCTGGGTGAGAGCTTGCCCAGGGCCTGCTGGGGTTGGGGGCCTCGGGGACCTGGCCTCACAGGAGACTTTGGGGCTCTGCCCTCTCACGGAGACCCCGGAAGAATCACCGGGCATGGAATTCATGAGGCCTTGGCACAGCTGTGCCCCTGAAGGCCCTGGGCCCTGTCGGCTGGCACAGCACAGGGGCTGGGACAAAAGGGTGCCGGGCCTTTGAGCAGCTTCCCTTCTCGCAGACTCAGGGATCTGCCGTCGCATCCTCCACGTGCTCTACACGGACTGTATCCGGCAGTGCAGCGGGCCTCTCTACGTGGTACCTGCCCAGCTCCCGAGCCCCTCCTCCTCTGTCTGCACTCCTTCCTCCAGGGGGGGTAGGGGGTGCGGAGCAAAGCTGATTGCCAGGGGTGGGGCCCGGTGGGGGCTGCTGACTCGGGCCTCCCTCCCCTTCTCGCCAGTCTCTCAGCCCCGTTTCTCTGCTTCCCTCCAGGACCGCATGGTGCTGCTGGTCATGGGCAACATCATCAACTGGTCGCTGTGAGTCCAGCCATCACCTGCGTCCCCGGGTGGGGTGGGCAGCTGCGGACTTGGCCAGCCGCTGGCTCCTCTGGGGGCTGTGGACAAATATGGGCACGAGAAACGGGGGCCCAGGAGACAGGTGTTGGCCCCTGGGGTTCTAGAATCTTCTGTGGGCCTCTGAACCCCACCCCACATCCTCATAAGACACAGGGTAGGGGCGGGGTGAGGGAAGCCCCTTCCTTGCTGTCCATCCCCTGCTTCACCAGCTGGCCCTCCCTCCTGCCAGGGCGGCCTACGGGCTTATCATGCGTCCCAACGATTTCGCCTCCTACTTGTTGGCCATTGGCATCTGCAACCTGCTTCTTTACTTTGCCTTCTACATTATTATGAAGGTGAGCGGGGAGGGCTGAGCCTGCCTGGGGCAGCACCGGGAGGGAGGGGGAGTCTTTCTGTCCTTCTCCATCTGTCCCTCTCCATCCACTGAGTTTTGAGGAGGGGAGAGGCTAGTCCCTTCCACTACTCGCCGGAAGCCCGCCACATCCTCAGACTTGTTTCCTGAGCCCCTTCTGTAGTCTCAGTACAGCCCACGAAACTGGTAGCACTTCAGGACACAGCTGGCAAGAGTCCAGTTCTGCACAGAAAAGGTTGAGGATGTGGGGCTCGCTGAGACTGTGGTGGGCTTGGGTCTCGGAGGGCCAGGGGTTTCTACAGGGCCCTTGTGCCATCCAGTGTGAGAGGAGGACCCAGCTGTATCCCCTGGCAGACAGGGGCACATGGAGGCCCAGCCAGGGTGGACCTCAGGGGTGAGGACACCCGGCTGCCAGCGTGGGGACAGGTGAGGCTCTGGGGTGATGGGATGGATCCGAGAAGGCTTCCTAAAAGGTCCATCCTGAATGCCTGGGAAGCATCCTGAATGCCTGGGAAGCGGCTTGAAGGGCAGGCAGGAAGTGGGGCGGGGCCTCAGGCCCGTCTCCCACCCCCACCCCCTCACCCCCATGCTACCCCGGTGAAGCAGGGCCTCAGGCTGATCTCCCCGTGTTCCCCCAGCTCCGGAGCGGGGAGAGGATCAAGCTCATTCCCCTGCTCTGCATCGTCTGCACCTCGGTGGTCTGGGGCTTCGCCCTCTTCTTCTTCTTCCAGGGCCTCAGCACCTGGCAGGTGAGTAGTCCTCCTGGTACAGGCTCATCGTGAGCCCACAAACAGGTCTCTTTTCAAACCTGTTTGTGAGCATTGCCAGTGCTCTTTAACAGCCACTTTTACATTTAATCCTTCTGACACTGACCATGTCAATGGTGGAGGTATCCCCATCTTACTAATGCGGTAGCCGGGCCTCAGACAGACAAGTGACCTGCTCAGGGTCATACAGCCAGTGGTGGCACCGCTGGGGTTTGAAGCCAGAGATGTCAGGTTCTTCCCTCTGCTCATAGGGCACCTGCTGTGATCAGAACTAAGTCTGGCATGATCTCTGCCTTTGAAGCAATTTTATTTTTTTTTGGCTACACAGCACAGCTTGTGGGATTTTAGTTCCCTGACCAGGACTGAACCCAGGTCCTAGGCAATGAGCGTGCAGAGTCCTAACTAGACCACCAGGGAAGTCCCCTTTGAAACACTTAAAATCTAGTTCCCAGCGACAGAAAGACTGTGAGTTCCTGGCTTGTCTCTGCAATATGATCCACAAGATGAAGGGTAACAGGGAGGACAAGTGAGGGGATGTGCAGGAGGCAGAGGGCAGAAAGACTTCTGTGAGTTAGGAGGTCCAGGAAAGCTTGTTAGAGGAGGTGGACCTTGCTCTTGGCCTTAAAGACTCTGTGGCCCAGAGGCACCATGACTTGAGTAATGAGACAGAGGCAGCTTTGGGGTCAATGATGCATTCGCTTGGGAGCGAGTGGAGATGGTGAGCTCCTTGAGGACAGACCAGGTCTTTCTTGATCATCTCTGCAGCCTCAGTGTGTGGCACAGACACAGTCCAGCCAGTGTTGGCTGGAGATGGGGGAGAGAGCATGGAGGACCATGAGGTGCAGGTGATGGCTACTGTTGTCCTTGGGCAGGTTTGTCTGATCTGACTTGAGTGTTTCAGACAGAAAGTGAGCTGGAAGAAGCCCTGGAGGACTGATTGGTGCAGGGGGCGAGGTCTAAGGCAGGGAACCAGTTAGGAGCCTTTGGTGACCTGCTAGCTCTGCAAGGGCATCAGGACCAGTGCCCTTAGGGAGAAGTTTGCAACTAAAGGCCAATTCTTAGATGTGGGAGATAAGGCAAGGGGTGAGCCTGAAAGAGGGTGCTCTCTGGCCTGAGGCTGGAGCTAGCATCAGAGGTGCCCTCCAGCAGATGGAAGTGGGTCTGGCTTGGCCTCGCCCGGGCAGTGTCACCAAATAGCTCTCCCTATTCCTCTCCAGAAAACCCCCGCAGAGTCGCGGGAGCACAACCGGGACTGCATCCTCCTCGACTTCTTTGATGATCACGACATCTGGCACTTCCTCTCCTCCATTGCCATGTTTGGGTCGTTCCTGGTAGGTGGGGGGACTGGAGAGGGGGCAGAGCAGGCCTCCCATCCCCTGTTTGACTCCGCATCTGCCCTCCAGGTGTTGCTGACGCTGGACGACGACCTGGACACCGTGCAGCGGGACAAGATCTACGTCTTCTAGGGGGGCTGGGCCCCCTTGCTTCTCTCATGGAGCCCCGAGCTCCTCTGCCTCACCGCCCGGAGGTTCCATAGTGCCAGGGGCCTGAGTCCCAGCCTGCCGCCCAGTGCCAGGGGCTGTGGGACAGCGAGGTCCAGCCCAGGCTTGGGCCTGGGACAGTCACAGGGTGACCTTGAGCCTTGCTCCTGCCCTCTGCCAGGGATGAGGCCTGTGCTCCTTCAACCCCGAATGTTGGCCAAACTGCTGCTTTCTTCTCAGTATTGGGGCCTTCCACGGGTCCCAGTCCATCAGCTGTCCGATTGTCGTTCTGCAGGAGGAAGGAGGGAAGCGTTGCCTGCCCATTTCATGGCTCGCGTTCTGGCCATCCTTCCCCTTCCCCCTTGGCCTGGACCCAAAGCCCACCCTTCTTGCCCGAGCTTCCACTCCAGGGCCCGCAGTCTGGGGCCTGATTCTCTGTCCTGCACCAGAGTTCACTCCACTTCTCCTGGGTCTGCGCCTGCCTGCCATCACTGCCCTCTCCGGTCAGCCAGGATGGATGCGGCTGTCAGATCTGGGGGGCTGGCCGGCTGGTGCTGGGCTTTTGGTGCTAAGGCCTGCAAGGGATCCTGGGCAGCGCTGCCGCCTCTCTCTGACCTGCGCTCAGGGCTGGTTCTTTAGCAACAAGGGACAAAGCCTGCAGCGTGGGAACCGCCTGTGATTGAAGAGCTGAATTCGGAGGTCTTTCATGTGCCGTCAGCCCCCAGACTGATGATGGCACCCAGTGACTGATGTTGGCAACCAGGATTGGAAGGAAAAAGCAACTCAGTCCTTTCCTTTCTTCCTCTTTCCAGGCCCTTAGTCCTGCCAAGCCCCACTTGTGGGCCTTCCAGTGCCATTTGACACTGCCCAAGAATGTCCAGAGGCGAAGGAGGGGCGCTACAGAGAGCACAGCTCCTCCACGGCCGCAGGAGCCCCAGTGCCTGTCTTAGGGGCTCAGGGAAGGGACATGCCCTTCCCCTCTGTGTCCCTGGTCCAGCCTCACTCTGGGACACAGGGCTGGCTTCTAAGTTTCCGTCCAGTCTTCAGCCAAGTTCTGTGTTACACACACATGCACACGTATGAAACCTTGCGTTTACACTGAGTTGCCCCAACTGTGGTTCCCCTGGCCGCTCTTTCGCCCTACTTGGTCTGTTCCAGATGCCAAGGTTGGGGAGATCAGGTCGGGCCTCGGCCTTGGGGATGGGAATGTGTTTTATTCTTCTCAACTTGTTTTTATAGCTCTCCCTCGGGCTGGGGAGGGGCGGAGGGTCTGGATCTTTTTTCAGAGCTCCGTTTAATGTCTGTTTCCATGCTATGGTTGCATTTCTGTTTTCTATGAATGAGTTTGCATTCAATTAAAGAAACAACCAGATGCAGTCCTTGGGCCTGTCTCCTGCCCCCTCTTTCTGGATGGAAGTGTTGAGAACAAGGGCTGGGGCCGGGCTCCTCCATTTCCCAGGTCTTTGGTCTGCCATTCTCTTCCAAGCCCCAGACCTGTGGGGAATAGTAGTCCCTTGACAGCCTCATGTTTTTTCTCTCCTGTGAGCAATGGCATCAGTTTAGTCAACCTTTACCAGAGGCCTGCTCTGTGCTGGGCGCCGTGAGTGGAGAGGATCGTGTAGGGAAAAAGCCATAGCTATGCCATTTCACCTGGCAGATGGGGGCAGCCTCTGCCCATCTGGTTCCCAGCCACCAGTCAGGCCAGCTTCACTTCTTAGCTGAGTCCCTCTAGGCTCAGCAGGCTGCAGGCACAGGGCAGTGCTCCCTCACCTGACTTGAATGGACAGGTGGTGCTTAGGGAACCCGAGATGGAGTGTATGGTGGGGGAGTGCCCACCGCGCAAGCTCCAAAAGGGGGGACCTTCGAGATGACCCTGGAAGGCGATTTAAATTTCGGCAGCCTAGGGAGGACAAGATGAGGGGCGGGGCGGGGCGGGGCGGGGGCCGGGGGTAGGGTGGGGCGGGCTTTCGAGGAGGAACCTGGTGAATTAAGGACACAACTCAAAGTCTAGAGGGCTCCTCTTCAGCGGCTCCCTAGCTCCTCTCCCTGCTCTTCCCCGCAGGTGCCACTGGGGGGCACTGTACTTCTGCACTGCTAGACTCTGGCGTCCCGAGCTGGTTGTGCAGGAAAGGCCTTTCCTAGTGGTGCCGGGTGGTGGATGTGCAGTGTGTGGTGGAGTATTAGCTCTTCCCTGCCAGGCTGCCCAAGGATGGAGCGGTGCCACAGCAGGCAGCCCAGAGCCCCCACCGGGTGCCCCTTTCCTTTCTTCACTCCCTATCCTTCGCTGAAGCGAGATTTGAGCGGGTCTCCTTTCTTGGGTGATGGGGTTGTCTGTTTTCCAGAGGAGGTAGAGACTGTTTGAAAAGGGGCAGGGTGGGAGGGCTTCCCTGGTGGTCCAGTGATTAAGACTCTGCCTTTCCACTGCAGGGGGTGCAGGTTCGATCCTTGGTTGGGGAATTAACATGCCAGATCCAATTAAGATGCCACATCCAATTAAGATGCCACATGCCGAGCAGCACTGGCCATAAATAAATACATAAACAAATACATCAAAAAAAAAAAAAAAGGAGGGAAGGATGATAGAAGTCTTTGAGCCTCCAACCCCAGTGTTGGTGCTTCAGGCCATGCAGACCCTCTGGATCGGACTGAGCTGTTGCTGAACCCCCCAGTCCCACCTCCAGCTAAAGTGTGTGATTTAAAACCCACCCCAACTGCGAACTCTCAACCTGAGCAGGTGCAGCTGGAAGGGTGGGTCTGCCGGCCTCTCTGGCTCCCACATGGCTGGGGGGTCGGCAGGGATGCCCAGGTTCTGCCTCTCAAGACTCACCACGTGGCCTTGGGTAAGACGCCCTCCGAGCCTTTGTCTCCTCATTTGTAAAATGGGAGAGTAATTATGCTGTCATGATGCAGCTATGAGTATCAAATGAGCGCGTTTGCAAAATGCCTGGCACGTAGCCTGGTCCTCGGGAAAGGTGAGCTCCTGTCTCCCGCTAGGGCTAAAAGCCCCAGAAGGAGAGAGTGGCTGGTTAGTCCCCCACAAGCCTCAGGGAGGGGTCCCCCAACCTATTTCACTGGACAGCCCCTCTTGAATTTCCCCCTCCCCGCAAACCCGGAGGCAGGGAACAGTGTCAGAGGAGCAACCCTAAGTCCAGACGGCAGGGAAAGCCTTCGTGGTCCTGTCCATAAAAGGCTTTTCCCGGCGGTTCCCCGCCGGCAGGGTGGCCCCGCCCCCGCCGGCTCCATCCCCAAAGCACGCAGAGAATGTCTCGGGCAGCCCCCAGTAGACTGCTCCAACTTGGTGTCTTTCCCCAAATATGGAGCCTGTGTGGAGTCACTGGGGGAGCCGGGGGTGGGGAAGGAGCCGGTTTCCTCTGGACAGGAGGGGGCCGGGGCGAGTCAGCCGGGGGGAGGCTGACATCACCGCCGTGGCAGCCCTTTAAACCCCTCACCCAGCCAGCGCCCCATCCTGTCTGTCCAAGTCCAGACAGAGCTCACGCCTTCCTGAGAGCCCCGAGGAACCCCTGTAAGTGCATTTGTCCGGGTCTGGAGGGGAGTTGGGCTGGGGCTCAGCAGTTGGAGGTCGCAGTGGGTGTATCGCAGGCAGAACTCTCAGGCTCCCAGGCAGGGGGAAGCCCACCCTCTTCAGTGTGCACTCCCCACCTCCACCTGCAGAGGTGGTCCTAGCTTGCTGGGTGGGAAGGGGTTACTAGAGTCCCGTACCTCTTAGACTGGGCAGCCTTGAACCCAATTGAGATGCCCAGGGAGACTTTGCTGGTGCAGAAGGATTGATGGCGGAAACCTGGGAAACTGGGGTCAGGGAGGCACCCCATTTTCAGCCATAGTCACCCTACGTGTGGTGTGATGGGCTCAAAGGTGGAGTCGATTTAGACCCAAGGCTTATTGTCTGCTATCCAGCCAGGCCAGGAGGATGTCGGAGGAGGTGAAGGGGGTGTGTGGTACACCAGGGCTGGAGCGCAGTGACCCTCTGCTGGGTCCCCAGGTCCTGAGCAGCCTAGGAGAGGCCCTGGGTAGCCACTGAGGAAGTGGGACACAAAGCTCTTGTCTTCTGGAACTGGCTAGGGTGGAAGGATGCGTGAACAGTAAGAGAACCGACTCTCCAGGCACGCAGCTCCCTCCATACCCTGAGGCGGAGGTCACCCACCAGCAGAGGATGGGGGTGGCCTGCCAAGAGCCTTGGCGTGACGGCCTGGGCGGTGCAGACAGGGCCAGGCAGGGCCTGCTCCTGAGGTCTGGCGTTTCCTTTAATGGTTGTTTTTCAAAGGGTAGGTGGGTAGGACAGGTCTCCCCTGACCCCAGAATTTAGTCAAGCCACCGCTCCTGTGCTTGTCCTGTGTCCTGTTTTGTTTGTTCTGAAGACAGGGGGGCACAGCAGTCCAGAAGAGAACCCTGGTTTTCCGGGTTCCTGCTGGGAGGAGCTGCCCCCGCCTCTTGGCAGCTGGGCTTGTTTTTTTTCTCCAGGGAGGGGAGGCTGATGGAGCCACAGGGCAGGGGTGGGGGGTCAAGGCAGAGCCTCAGGCTCCCTGTCCACCCTGTCCTAGGAGCCTTTGCCTGGAAAGACCCTGGGTGGGCCGCTGTCTCCCCTCACCCCTCCCCAGCAGCTCCAAGGTGGGCCTGGAGAGGCCTTTGTCAGAGGGCCTGGCAGGATTCTTCTTGGAACCCTCCGCTTTCAGGCTCTCCACCAGGAGGGAGGAGGGTGGGGGTAGGGTGTCTTTCATCTCCCTCCCTGGTTCTGATCAATCCAAATGTCGTCTCTCGGGGCTGCAAGTTTGTGTCCTTGTCACTGTGAGCCCTGCCACCTTGACTGTCCCGAATCTCCTGAGGCTGGAAGCTGGGGGTGGGAGACTCACTCTGCTTGGCCCCTGTTCCTCATGGGCCCAGTGCGAGGTCTGGGGGTGGGGAGGGGCAGAAAGAGGGGAAGAGGGGAGGGAAAGGCAGGACATAGGAGATGGGGGCTGGGGCCCCGACCATGGGGTGCCTCCTGCCTGCCTGGGATGG
Organism: Bos indicus x Bos taurus; assembly: GCF_003369695.1. NCBI lineage: Eukaryota > Metazoa > Chordata > Mammalia > Artiodactyla > Bovidae > Bos > Bos indicus x Bos taurus. Next base: position 56,409,044 of record NC_040090.1, on the reverse strand, counting down.
TGTGGTGAAAGCTAAGAAGAGGCGGGTGGGTGGGAGGCCTGGATGAAGGATATGGGCTGAAACCCCCTGGTCCCAGCTGCTGGTGTGTCTTGACCCCAGTGCTTCACCCAGGAGTCCTCGGGAAGCAGGGATGAGACACAGCAGGGTGGGGAAGGGAGGGACTTGGCCTTTGGGTTCTTTGGCATCACTGGCTGGGATGCTCTGAGAACCACATCCTCGGAGGTGGTCCAGCCCTCACTTTACAAATAAGGAAGCAGACTCAGGGAGAAGTGAGGGGCCAAGTGGCTGGAATTTAGAGGAGCCTTTCTCTTGTTTTCTTCTCCCAAACTTTGCAATCCCCTCAGGGAATATGATTATGAAGAGGGGTGGAGCCTGGAGCAGGAGAAACTGCTTTTTACCGATTGGTCAGGGGCTGGCTTTCTTGGGTCACTACCAGGAGACCGGCTCTGGGGGCAAAAGACCAGCGTTTTAAGGATCTTCACTGAGGGACAGGCCATGTGTTGGGTCATCACAGACAGGGCCTTCTGGAATGTTCCCAGTTCTCTGGGGTAGATATATTATCCTCCCTGCACAGACGGGGCATGAGAGCTCAGGAAAGCCGTCAGCCATGGGGAAGGAAGGGCCGGGCAAGTGGGTTTTGGCAGCTTAGCTGGGACCCTGTGAAGTAATAATGTCCACTGCCTTCCATGGGAGTGGGAAGGAAGAAGGGCTCAGCTCTGACAGGAGAGGGAGTTGGGGGAACACGGTAGTGACTGCCTCCATCCTCAGACCATGCTCTCCCTCCCACCCTCTGACCTCTCGGAGGCCAGGGAATGGTTTGGCCTCATTTGATTCCTCTTTCAAAGGACTCTTCTGATGAGCTCTGGCGCCACGTGATACCTGAGGCCAGCTCAGGTTCCTCCCCACCGGTCACACCCAAGCCTCCTCAGCAGCCTCCCTGCTTGGCCCTGCTCCTGCTGCTCCCCTGCCACTTGTGGGCGCTCCTGAGTGGGGCCAGCCCTGGGCCCTAGGGCCACAAGTTGGGGAGGTCTTCCCTGCTTTGCTTGGCAAATGCTGGGCTCACGTCCCTGGAGAACTCCGGCTTTGTGGTTACTCAAGCTCCCACAGTGGTGAGAGCCTGAGTTCACCAGGCAGGGTGGTGGGTGCACCAGCTGGCAGCCCTCGCACATCTGGCTCCTCTGGGGAAATACAACTTCTTGGCCAAAAGCTCCTGGGCTTTGCTGGCTTCCTAGCCCTTACCAGGGGTGGGAAAGCTTCAGCCTCTGTAGCTGTCGGCTGGAGGCTGAGCTGAGCTAGCAAAGAGCTGGAGTTTTGGGGTTCCTGCTTCTGGGAGAACTGAGAGTTGGAGGGAACCCCATAACTTGAGGCAGAGGCACCAAACCACCTCACACCTCACTGGACAAAGACATCTGCTGGCTTCATTTTGAGGGTCAATGTGGTCTCTTCCAAAAGACCTCTCCAGTGCCTGTCACCAATCTTAGCAAAGAAAGGGTGCTCTAGACCAGGGACTGTTAAACCCATAAATGCAGCCTGTCATCTGTTTGTGTAAATAAAGTTTTATTTGAACCCACCCATGCTCACTTGTTTACATATTGCCCAAAGCTGCTTCGAGGCTACAATGGCAGGGACTTTATGGCCTGCAAAGCCTAAAATATGACTGTCAGTAAAATGACTATCTGGTTATTTACCCAAACAGTTTACTAACTTCTGCTCTAGACTGCCAAAAATCTAGTCTCCAAGTTCAGAGAGGCTTCCTGGACTGAGGGGACGAGCTAGCCCAGGTAAGTGCCGTGGAGCTTGAGTGGTCTCCCCACTCCCCTGATCCTCAGAGCTGGAAGACAAGACCTGCCAGGCACCCGTGACAGCAGAGCTGTTCTCTGACTCCCTGACCCCCTCCCTCTTCTGGCCTGTGCTGCTTTAGCTCCCCGCCAACATGGCCAACAAGGGTCCTTCCTATGGCATGAGCCGGGAAGTGCAGTCGAAAATCGAGAAGAAGTATGACGAGGAGCTGGAGGAGCGGCTGGTGGAGTGGATCGTAATGCAGTGCGGCCCCGATGTGGGGCGCCCCGACCGCGGGCGCCTGGGCTTCCAGGTCTGGCTGAAGAATGGCGTGGTGAGTGACACCTAGGGCAGGGGCCGGGGTCGTGCCATCGTGCCACCGTCATGGGGCAGGGCCCCCCACCCCCACCTCAAGCTGAGTCCTCAGCTGCCTTCTTTGCCTGGCAGATTCTGAGCAAGCTGGTCAATAGCCTGTATCCTGATGGCTCCAAGCCAGTGAAGGTGCCCGAGAACCCGCCCTCCATGGTCTTCAAGCAGATGGAGCAGGTGGCTCAGTTCCTGAAGGCAGCTGAGGATTATGGCGTCACCAAGACTGACATGTTCCAGACCGTTGACCTCTTTGAAGGTAGAGAGAGGAGATGGGTGGATGAGGCAGGTGTACAGGAGGCGGAGGCAGGGATGAGGGATGATCCAATCTGCCACTATGACGGGTCTGCACAGCAGGAGTGGCATACACCAGGAGAATCCCATTCCCATGGTGGGATCTCTGCGTCCCCTTCGATTTCAGGACCACCTTTGCCCCTGGGTTGGCCATCTTTCTGAGGGGCACAGGCTGGCTCTGCCTTGGATTCTGTTTACACAGTCCTAAAGGCTGTCTCCCCTCCCCTCTTCCTACTCACAGGCAAAGACCTGGCTGCGGTGCAGAGGACCTTGATGGCCCTGGGCAGCTTGGCAGTGACCAAGAATGATGGACACTACCGTGGAGATCCCAACTGGTTTATGAAGTACGTGGCCACCAGGGGTTCCCTGCACGCTAAGCTCAGGTTTCTACAGGAGGGGGGCTAGCCGGTTAGTGCAGTGGTTACAGGAAGCAGAAAGCCAGAAAAGGTACACAGTGAGGGTCTAGGGTGGGGGAAGTGGGTCCATAGTACATCTTGACTCCTCCCTTTCTACCCTCCTGTCTGAGCCAGTCTTCCCAGCCCGTGCTGCGGGGCAGCTGCAATAAGGAAATGAGAGCCGTGAAAGGCGGGAGGGGATGGCATCGGGCTAGGAGTAACAGAGGAAACCAAAGGCAGATGGCAAACACACAGTCCCGGCAAGTCTTTGTCTTGGTTCCTCCTTTCCTAGGAAAGCCCAGGAGCATAAGAGGGAATTCACAGAGAGCCAGCTGCAGGAGGGCAAGCATGTCATCGGCCTACAGATGGGCAGCAACAGAGGGGCCTCGCAGGCTGGCATGACGGGCTATGGGCGGCCCCGGCAGATCATCAGTTAAGAGGGTGAGGGCCGGCGCCCAGCCCCACCTTTGCCCAGCTCGCTGGCCACAGCATCCTGCCTCGCCCGCCTCACACACAGCCGTGTAGTTCCTTCAGCCCCGGCCAAGCTTCGAGGCTCCGTCACTGAGCAAAGGTGACTGCACTTGGGCAGCTTGCCCCCACCCCTCAGCCTCAGCCCAACTCCTGACCCCAAAGCACTGCTCCCCCGGCCCGCCTCCCAGCTCCCCCACCAGCTCTGCCTTCCCCCCATCCTGGGCTGAGCAGGGGAGACGTGGGCTGGTGGTAGCCTGGGCGTGGGCAAGTCCACTGTCCTCCTTGGAAGCAGATGCTCATAGAAGGAGACCCAGCCCAACCTCCCTTGATTTTTTTTTTTTTTTGCTGGAATATTTGGGGGGTTGAAATTCAAAAAGAAAAAAAAATATACATAAATTTTTTTTCTCAGGCCTGGCTGCCAGAGTCTGATTTGCCCTGGTCGCTTTGGTTCTGGTTCCAGAAGTAAGAGCGGGGGACAGTCAGGCAGCTCGGGTTCTCATGTGTTCCACGATTTCAGGGGGTGGAAGAGGGGCATGGATGACAGTTCTGAAGGGAAAGAGGGGCAGCTTGGTGACTTGTGTTAGCTTTGGCTAGGTGGTCGAAAGGAGTGGGCATAGGGCGACACTGTGTGGAAGGAAGGTTTTTATTTTGGAAAAGCTGTGCAGAAAAAATTCAACAAAATGTTGCTGTGGAAAGAGAAAACCAAATCGTAAGCATTAAAAAAAACAAAGTTCCAAAAAACCAACTCGCTCAGAGGGGAGGAGGCCAAGAATGGGAGGAAGTCGCAGCCTGCCAGGCAGCCGGCCGGCCTCCGGTGGGCACGGCCATTTCCCTGAGTACTTTGCAGAGGAAGATGGGGTGGCAGACCTGCTGAAGATGCCCCGGTAGAGCGGCCTGGGCCTGGGGGCCGTGCCCATCCACAGCCCCGCCAGGTGCATTGTACTGGTCCTTCAGGACAAAGGGGTCAGGGGCGTGCTCAAGGTGGGCTCCTGCTGATCAGGGCTGATGCAGGCAGCTGCTTTCAGGGCACATGTGCTGAGTTAGGGGCTGACTGCCAAACCAACATGGCCAAGTCCAAGGCTGAGGCTGGACGGTGAGGGGCAGAGAGGAAAGGGCTGCCGTTTCTGTCCCCGGGGTCGTTAAACAGACAGGCATATCCGGGGGCTCTTTCCAGCTTCCACCCCTAAGCCCTCTTCCCAAGGGACCCCAGTGACATTTCTGCTGAGATGCTCTTCTGGCCATGTGTGCTGAGGGCCTGGGTGACCCACACTGCTGGCCTGCCCTGGAGAAGCAAGGAGAAGCACACTGCTGGCCTGCCCTGGAGAAGCAAGCCCTAGTCCGTCGTCTGAGACCTTCTCACCAAAAGCTCCTACTCTGTTGGAGGAAGGCTCCACGACTGTTGCCAGCCTGTTCTCTGGCACCGCTGCTCTGCTGACTGGACCTTCTGCAGGCCCACGCCCTCCCTGAGCATGGTCTTTAGCCAGAGGGTGTCTTCAGGCCTCTGGTCCCAGCTGGAAGCACCCGGACTGCTTTCTGCCCAGAGTTCCCAGAACTAGGAAGCAGCTTTCCACACTCCTACAGTCTTAGGAAGTGAGAGCCCATCCCACGGTGGCTGTCAGGCCCCAGGTCAGCACATCTGCGCCTCCTTCCCCTGCAGCAGGTCTGGGGGCAGGAGCTGAGGGACGTCCAAGGCACCCCTGCTCTGGGACAGACTCCAGTCCCCCTGATCCAGCAGGTCTGGGGCGTGGAGCCTTGAGGTGGTGGGAGAGCCCTCGCTCTCCAGCCCCACTCCACCTGGATCCTGGCTGCTGCAAAGGGGCATTGATTCTAGTTCTGTCCCTTCCTCCTTGGCTTTCTGGCTTCGCTGGGGCCAGTGGCACGGTCCACTCCGACAAATTGGGCGAAAGGCCACATTCCTCTGGCTCAAGTATACTTCCAGCGTGTAGTAAATGGTCCAGAAGACGGTGAAGCAGCCAATCAGCACCAGGGTCTGGGGGAAAGGCAAGCACCTATGTAGGGCTGCTCTCCCGGAAGCCTGCAGCCTTTCTCAGCCCAGAACAGTGGGCTCAGAGAGTCTCTCTCCTTCTGGGAGTTGCCTCTCCCACCCCCAACCCACACCCTCTGTCCCCCGCTACAAGAGAGTTAGCCAGGAAAATGGGGACCCAGGTCTGCCCAATGCATCGCTCCCAAGATGCCTTGAGTCACCCACCGAGGACAACACCCCAGGGCACCCCTGCCTGCCCGCACCTTGAGAGTGTTGGGGGTGATGGTATAACCGTCTTCCTCGGGGATGTTCAGCCCGGGCGGGCAGGGCAGCGTGAAGCCGTCGTGCAGGTATTTCCCACTCATGGCACTTTCTAGCAGCCTGTGGAGCAGACAGGAGACAACGATGCCCCACTCAGCCTGGTTCCTCTACTCGCCTGCCTTGCCCATCCTCCCGCCTGCCAGCTGGACAGGGCGAGGTCCCACAGCAAACGGGACACAGGAAGCGGAGCTCCCTAGGTGGCCTCCCCATCCTCCACCCCCAAGTCCCCAGCCCTCTGACGCCCACGGCTACACCTACCTCTGTCTGTCTCTGATGTCTACTGGACTCCACACAGAGCCATACAGGGTGAGCTGCCATTGCCGGAGGACGCCGGCCTGGGACGTCTCGTCTCCTAGGGCAGCAAGCAGGGTGGTCCGTGAGCCTGGCCTCACGGCTGGCCAGACGGCAGAAGGCCTGCCCGTCCTGCCACCCAGAGGGACTCAGACCGCATGGGTGGGCAGCCACAGTCGTCTAACTCTGTCCCACTGACCCCGGGGTTCTGCAGACCTGCCTCTCAGGTGCTCTTGGGAATGGAAAGGGGAGGGTGAAAGGGAGCACTCCAAAGCTAAGAAATTTTTCCTCTTTCATGTTTTAGGGTTTTAGCTGGGATTTTTCTTGGAAAAAAAAAAGTCCTGCTAAATTAAAGGTCTGAAGACCACCTGTCTGGTGAGGTACACCTGAGAGTGAAAGACTCTTTGCGACCCCATGGACTGTACAGTCCAGGGAGTTCTCCAGGCCAGAATACTGGAGTGGGTAGCTGTTCCCTTCTCCAGGGGATCTTCCCAAACCAGGAAATCGAACCGAGGTCTCCTGCATTGCAGGAGGATTCTTTACCAACTGAGCTATGAGGAAAGCCTGATGTATACCTAATTTGGGGGAAATTGGGAGGGTTGGGTTCAGTTTCCAATTTTCTCCTTAAAATACTGTATGATTTCACATATGTTACTTCAAATCTTGGGTGGGCCTCAGTTTAAAAAAAAATGGTGAAAATTAGTCCTGCCCTTACCTGCCTACCAGGGCTGGCCGCAGGATGGTTATATGTGAAAGAACTTGAAATGTGGTTTCAACAAGGAATTTGTGTTGCTATCCTGAGGAAAAATGGATCAGTCACTTTGCCAAGGAAGATGAGAGGTAGTATTAATGAACAATTAACGAACAGGTCTCAGTGCCCATTCTGTGGACGGGGCATACTTCTTGGCAGCTACCCTTATGGTCCGATGGCACCTAGGTGTTCCACCTGGGACACTCTCTGTGGGGACTCTGAGATCCAGAGGAACGGACGACACTCGTGAAAGGCGGGGCCCTGGCCGGGAGGCAGGCAGGCTTACCTACGTCCCTGATGACGAGTCTGTAGGTCCCTTTCGCCCTCTCCCCCCAGCACCGCACCGTGGAGAAGGTCCAGTCATTGAAGCCGTTGGGATCCCTGGGGCAAGGACACAGGAGACAGAGGAAGGTGTGGAGCGGGGAATTGACCCCTTGGCCCAGGAGCACTTTCTTACTGTAGTAGCAGCTATGGTCTGAGCTACAGCCAATCAGGAGGGTGCCACAAGGGGCCCTCAAGTGCTGGCCCTTGCCCCGGGATGATCTCAGGAGCTGAGGGGCGGGCATGTGTCAACGTGGTGAACTGGAAAAAGCAAACATGGAGAGCACACCGACCGGCTTGGGAGTCCCGTAGATCTAGGCTCACTGTTACTCTCTCAGGCGCTTACTAGGCCTCTGACTTGTTTCCTCACTTGTAAGAGGAGGTTACAAAGTCTACTCTCCATCGTCTTTCTCTTGGTCGTGCAGAGCGGTAGGTGGGATCTAGTTCTCTGACCAGGAATTGAACCCGGGCCCCCTGCACTGGGAGCACAGAGTCTTAGCCACTGGACTGCCAGGGAAGTCCCTCTGCATCGTTCTTACAAGGACTGAAGAAAACATTCGTAAAGTGCGGTGCCGAGCACGCTGTAAGCACTTGAACAAAGCAGGTCACAAAGCCAACGCCAGGGGAGTTTAGGACAGGGCGAGTGTCTCCTCCCAGATCTTTTCCTGGACAAGGCCCTCACTGCAAAGAGAGCTCAGAAGGTAGGGGCACAAGTACGTACGAGTCCAAGCTGCGGGGGGCGCCGATAAGGGACATCATGCCACTGGGGCAAAAGAGCTTCACTTCCAAGCTGCCACGTCGTGGGTGGGTGATGGAGACGGTCACGGCCACGTGCTCCAGGGTCTTCAGCCCCGACATGTCCAGGTCCATCCTGCTGACTGTGGGAAGTCAGGCTGGGCAGCTGGGAAACCAGCCCCACAGATACTTACGCCCTCACTTCACCCCACCAAACACAAAGGCGTATACAAGTACCTTCGGCAACCCTGACTGAACCTTGTGTACACTAGGAAAGGGAGTGCCCTTGCTGATTTCAAGTTTATAATTTAGAGTCCAGTCGGGAAGGCAACACATAACCAAGACACAAGACAAGAAACAAACGGAGCCATTTCCAACGTTCATTCATTCAAAAAATAATTTCCTCAGTACCTCCTACATTTCAGGCACCGTACTAGACACCGGGAATGTAAAGATAAGTTGGATATGGCCTCTGCCTTCTACCTGCAAGTGGAAAATGACGTCATATGAGGTCCACATAACTGATGCCAGAACAGAGATGAGGCAGACAGGTTTAGGCACTCAGTTGTGAGACACACTCTGAGGAAGGGAATAAGATTGGTAGAGAGTGTTGGTAGAGGGTACTCTAGAAGGGAAAACGGCACATATAAAGGCAGAGGTAGAAATGACCAAGTTTCATATTGAAGGAAACACATGTTTTGGGGGGGAAAAAAAAACACTACTGAAGTGATGGGCTTCCCTGGTGGTCCACTGGTTAAGAATCCATCTGCCAATGCAGGGGACACAGGTTTGATGCCTGGTCCAGGAAGAGTCCACATTCTGTGGCGCAACCAAGCCCGTGCGCCACAACTACTGAGCCCAAGCACTAAAACTACTGAAGCCCGTGCACCTAGAGCCTGTGCTCCGCGACGAGAGAAGCCACTGCAACGAGAAGCCCGTGCACCGCAACGAAGAGCAGCCCTGCTTGGCACAACCAGAGAAACGCTGGCACACAGGAATGAAGACCCCACAGAGCCAAAAATACACAAATAAAAGATGAGTTATGCATTCAAAAAAACGAACAACAACAAAAAATCCACCATACTAGTGATGTGAACAAACTTCAGCGACATTGTACTGAAGGGAAAAAAGCCAATATCGAAAGGACACACAGCGCAGGACTTCACTTACATAATACTCATGAGTAACACTACCTGTAGATGGACAACAGGTGAGTGGCTGCCAGGCGCTAGGGGTGGGGCAGAGGGTCGGGTGTGGCCGTAAGGGGTGACAGGAGTCCTGGGATGGGACGGCTCTCGATATTGATTGTGGTGGTGGTTACACAAGACTGCACGTGGTAAAACTGCACAGACACACTCACACACATACACACTCACAGAGAATCTATGTCTAACTGGTAAAATCTGAATAAGTTCTATGAATTGGACCAGTATCATTTCTTGGCTTTCCTATTGTTCTAGTCTAAGACATTTAACACCAGGAGAAGAGCGCATAGGACTTCCCTGAACAGTTCTTTGCACCCTCCTGTCAATCTACAATTATTTCAAAATAAAAAGTTAAAAAAACAAACTAGTGAAGTATTAGACTCAGTTGAGGAATATTAAGAAATTAGGCTGCGATGAGAAATGACTCTTTCCAAGACAACTTTTCTTCCATTAATTCAGGCCAACAGGCAAAGCACAGAGCAACACCCAATTCTACAGATGAAGAAGCTCAGAGAGGAGGTGAGAGACGACGGGCACGGAACCTTGGATGGGAAAGGCTTTAACATTTTTATTTTAAACAAGCAACTGCGAACTATTAGAGATTACTGTGCAAGGATGGAGTTTTTTTTAAAAAGTGTTAAAGGGAGGTTACTCCTAACAGCTGTGGGTAGGCTGAATTGGAGTAGAAAGAAGAAACAGGTGACAGGAAGACCAGCTAAAACAGCTGATTGTAGTCTAGGGGTGAGGCAGTGTGGGCATGGATAGCTGGTCAAAGAAGAAAGAGGGGGGAGTTCCCTGATGGTCCAGTGGTTAGGAATCCGAGTTTTCACTGCTGAGGGCCCGGGTTCAATCCCTGGTCAGGGAACTAAGATCCCGAAAGCCGTGCAGCACAGCCAAGGTAAAAAAGAAGAGAGGGAAGAAAGGGCTCAGGGCTTCCTGTGGCCCCACTGTCTGTCCTTCCTGTTCATCCGGCCTCCCACTCAGTCCCCCTCTCACTGGGCTCACGTCAGGGAGGAGGGCCACCACCCATTATCAGACAACACCAGTGTTCACGGGTCTACCTGTCCAACGCCATCTCTTCACATCCCTCTCCTTCCTCGACTCCACAGACCTTTCTCCACCCCACGTCAGCACAGACTTCCATGGCCAGACCCCGGGCCTCGTCCTTATCTGGCACTGCTTCACTTCTGAATGGGTCAGTAACTTCCCTTGTGGGATTTATTATGTAAACAACACAAATTAGAACAGTAGTTGAGCAAAAATGAGAACAAAAAAGCTCCTGCAAATTCTTGATGCTGCGTTGGTAAATACGCACTGAGCCTTCTCACTGCGTTTGTCTGTGTGCACGTGTGTCTTTTCTCTCACTCTTGCAACTCATGGAAGCCAATGTTCCGCCTTCCCAGAAAGCAACCAGCTGTCCCTTTGCTTTCTCCGCTACCTTCTTTTTTTGGCTGCACCACGCGGCATGTGGGATCTTAGTTCCCCAACCAGCAATCAAATCCGCACCCCTTGCAGTGGAAGTGTGGAGTCTTAACCATTGGACCATCAACCAGGAAAGTCCCTCCACCACCTTCTTGATTCCTTTATTTTCTTGCTCCTCAAGATACCCGTCAAGCTCCTCTTCCCTAACCGCCTAAGATCCCACAGCTCCTCTCTCCAACATGTTCTTATTTACATTCCCTTGTTTTCTTTTCCTTTCACAGTAACTATCTGGCAAAAGGCCAAAGCCGGATCAGACCAATTATACAGTCTCTTGGCTGGATTTTCTTGCTTACGCCTTTCCCACTACAAAGGAAAAACAAACCCTTTCTCAACTCATCACTTGTGCCTACTAGTGCTAAGAGCCTGGGCTCTGGAGCCACCCAGCCTGGGTTCAAATTCCAGGTCAGCCATTTACTAGCTGTGAGAATTAGTTTCCTTATCTGTAACACGTACCCCTTATATGGTTCATGGTTAATCATTTTAAGATATACCCTCTGTCTCCTGTTTTCTGCTGTACCTGGGGGCTCCGGGCTCTGGAGAATAAACCTCCCAACTCCTGCCTAGATAAGGAAGGGGCCACCACCTGGCTGCTAAGCATGGGAGAAGGCACCCGGGCGTCCACCTTTTAACTGATGCCTAGTTCTATTCTCTTAACCTCATCTTTGTCCTCTGAAGTGCATGGGGCCTCCGAGTCCTGAGCCCTTTTTTTGGCCCCATCGCATGGCTTGTGGAATCTTAGTTCTCACACCAGTGAATGAACCTGGGCCCTGGCAATGAAAGCTCAGAGTTCTAACCACTGGGCTGCAGGGAATTCCCAGCCCCGAGTCTCTGGAAATTCTGTGGCATAAACGAGCTTGTTGCCTAGGATCACTCTTGCAGGCATTTGGTTTGCAATTTTCTTAGCCCTGCTCACTTCTCCATTCATGCTCTATCTTCCAAAACCGTACTGCAATCTCTACTTTGCTGTGATCTCTTCTCTCATTCTCCTTGTCCTTGTGCTCATTCCACTTCTATTCCTTTACTCTTACTTTGGTGAGGTTGTACATATGTACATTTATATATGTGAAATTTACATATATATAAATTTTTACTATGCATGTAGGTGTGCTTAGTCACTCAGTTGTGTCCAACTCTTTGCGACTCCATGGACTGTAGCCCACCAGGCTCCTCTGTCCATGGAATTCTCTAGGTGAGAGTACTGGAGTGGGTTGCCGTTCCCTTCTCTAGTGTACCTTATTGACCCAGGGATCGAACCTGGGTCTCCTGAATTGCAGGCAGATTCTTTACCGTCTGAGCCACCAAGTGACACATTACAAAGCATAATAGAACAGAATAGAATCCTAAAAGAGACCTGAGCGTGCTCGTCTGTGTTAGCATGTGTACAGAGTGGCATGCTATATGCATTCACTTATTGGTGTGTACAGGGACTTGGGTAGCCATGCATGTGAGAACATGAGAATTATGTTATTAGAATTGAGCCAGTATATTAAATGAGTTAACCCTTAGGCCAGTGCTTGGCACATAAAAGGCATTTATCTTTTTTTTGGCTGCGCTGCATGGCATGCAGGATCTTAGTTCCCTGACCAGGGATGAAGCCCGTACCCCCTGCATAAGTGCGGAGTCTTAACCACTGAACCACCAGGGAAGTCCCAGAAGCACTCATCTTAGTTGATGGTGATCATCATATTATTATTTTACCTTTAGCAACATGGGATCTCATTCAACCACCGCTGAGAAGATCCCAGGGCTTTATTTGCCCATAATCTTACAGAAACTAGAAAAATCTCTATCCTTGTCACTATCCTTGTTTAGGGATCAGAATAAGAGATGTCAATCTAGGAATCATTTGTGGAGAGGTGGCAGCTAAAGCCATAAGTACAACTGGGCCATCGAGGACGAAGACGTACAGGGAGGGTCAAGAACATGGCATGAGTCTCAGAAGGAACTCATGGTTTGGAAGTAGTGAGGTGAGTGAATAGAAAACCAAGTTCCTCAGGCCAGCAGAGGACCATGGAGCAAAGCAGGCCACTGGAGCCACAGGATGAGCTGGGAAGAGGAGGTGGAGGAGAGGGAAGGCTGACACACAGGCCTTGTTAATCCGGTCTGATAACAGGGCTAAGCGTCATCGACCGAGATGAGCTGTGAGCTGGCCCCGGGTCTGAGCCTGAGAGGGGCACCTCAGAGCGATGAAGTAAGTCTTCAGCAGTGGAGAGAGGGTGATATAGGTGAGCAGTTGCTTTGGTTAGTTCATTTGAAAAGGTTACTAGCTGGAGGCAGGCAGGGGCTTAAAGGTGTTTCCTAACAGATGTGCTGAGGGTGTTGGAAGGCAGAAGGAGCAATCAATGGGGAGGGAAAGATTTGGAGCCAGGAAGGAACAGGACTGAAACATGGCTGGCGGGGGATGGTGGTAGCCAGCTGGGGCTGCAAACAAGGATAAAAGGGTATTTCCAAGAGGTGTTCAGGAATCTTCTGTAAATACACACAGGCTCCCTTGTGTTTGAGATCCGCCTCCCAAGCCCCACCCTCTCTCCTGCCCTCCAAAGACATTTCAGACCCAGAGTCAGAGCTCAAGGAACCAAGGGGCCCTCCTGCCAATGGGGAGAAATGACAACCTGTCTTGCTCTAGAGCTGCCCTGCCTAAGAAGGTGGCACCGGCCACATGTGGCTATTTAAAATCAATTACTGGGACTTCCCTGGTGGCCGAACGGTTAAGAATTTGCCTTGCAATGTAGGGGCCATGGGTTCAATCTCTGGTCGAGGAACTAAGATCCCTCGTGCCATGGAGCAGCTTAGCAGCACAAATAGAGAACATTTCCACCATCATAGAAAGTTCTCTTGGTCACCACTGCTCTAGAGTCTTGGAATTTCACCTCCTTTCCATAACAGGAATATTTACTTCCTTCTATCTTACAAAAAAGTTCACCTGCCAGCCCTTGGACACTGACTTGCCCAGGTCTTGGTGGGAAAGACTATCACTTGGCCATAGGGGAAGAGGTTTGCTGACCGTCTGGGACTGAGTTGCTCAGCTCTACGTGAACTGGACTGACTTCCTGCAGCCTCCAAGAATGCCCATGAGCCTGGACCTTCAGTTCTGTCTGGAGTCACAACAACAGAGGGGAAGACATCTTTGCTGACCCTGGAGATCAGCAGACTGCTGGCTGCCCTCCAAACCCGTGAAGGGCTCCATTAGCAAAACTCGCTGAGTCTACCTCCCTTCTCTCCGTCTTTCTCTCCCCTACTCCAACTCCTGCTCTCCTCCTCCCAGGACAATCTGTCCTTCTTTCTCCTGCTTTTTCGTGACAAACAAGTAGTTTCCAGATGCCTCTGTATCGAGGGAAGTTTGTCAGACATGCCGGGGGAACGTCCCTGGTTAGTGGGAGGCAGAGGATGATGAAGTTGAAAAGGACCCTAACCCGCTTCTAAGCTGACTACCTCACTTGATGGATGTGACTGTGGGTTACTGTTAATTAAATGAGAGACAGCAGCTCTGGATAGGAGGTAATAAAAGTTAAAAGATGTACTGTCTCCAAGACATGTGAGTGCAAAGCCCTGAGGTTCCTACTTGAACTGCATTCCTGGGAATGTTCCTACACTCTTCTGCCTTGGCTGATGTTTTATGCCCTTTCCAAGATAGCATTCCTTTTACGGAAAATGCAATGAACCGGGCCCATGGATTTCCTTCCACGTAGAGGGGAAACTGGGCAAGTGCTGGACATGGTTAGGGAGAGAGACAACGGAACTCTTCCCACCCAGGGGAGCAGCCCCAACCCTCCCTTCTACGCTCCCATCTTTGGCCATCCCTCCTTGTGGCCACTGTGCTGGCCTCATCACTTCCTAGGAGGGTGGCAACAGCGAGAACAAAGCTCCACCTGGGTACAAAGCATGACATGCTTCCGACTTTACAAAACACAGTGGAGAACTTTGCTTGTCAAAATTCCTTGAGGAAAAAAAAAATCCCCAAAGAACTGGAGGGATGGAAAACTCTCCAGTGGCAACTCTGGGGAGTCCGCAGAGAGAGGATCCTCTAGCATGGCTGAGTACCCCAGCCCAGCTGCCCTCTTCTCTGGGAAGGGTTTCAACCTCTGGGCTCAACACGAGACCATGTCTCGGACTGCCCACAGACAGACAGCCCTCACCCCTTCAGACAGTCCCGTGGCCCCGGGTGGGATGGAGGTGGAGGCGGAGGGAGGACCACTCCAATCTAGAGAGCCCTCTGGGGACTCCTCTGTTCTCCCCCAACAGGTTCCAGCTGATTCTGTAATTAGACAAGCCTGAGAATCAAAGGGAGACATTCCCAGCTCCTTCACTTCATCCAAAGCCCACTGGGCTGCAGAGGATCATCTGGCAAGTTCCTAGCATGGAAGTCAAAGGAACATCTTTCGACTTGTGCCTGTCTCCCCAGGTTCTGGCCCAGCCCTCCCACCAGCCTTCCTAATAGCTTGCTCAGCAGCTTCCTCCCACCACCTGTAACTCAGGAGAAAGGTCTCTCAAGCAGCCAGGGGGCCAGCCAACTCAGAAGCAGCAACATGTCCTAAAATGGTCAAAGAGAACGCCGCAGATCTGGCTGGAGCTCAGCTCCTAAAGGAAGGGGCAGGACCAGCAGGAGGACGAGTCTAACTTCTCCATCACCCCGCCCTGAGCCTCTGGCCTAGGATTAACCCCCTTTCTGCTGACCGCTTACCATTCCACAGCACCTCCAGGGGGCGGGCGGACAGTGGGATCGCCTTGTTCTCTTTCAACACAGGGCTGACGTAGGAAGCTAAGTAAGGGACAGATGTCCAGATCTGTAAAAGGAAGAGGGGGCAGCGAATGAACAAACGGACAGACCTCGCACAGCCAATCTCGCCTACCTGACCCCTAGGGCTGCACTTTTTATTTCTCCCTTAATCATCACTGTCTTTCGCTCTGCGGACAACCTGGACTGCTCCCTACAGCATCACAACACGGAGCCAGGGGACACAGGCAGATGGGGAGCTGACACCCTGAGGGCTCCACGCAACACTGAGGTCTCATTTACTCTCCTGTCAGTTTAAGAAACTTTATAGAGTGTTGAGCCTGCTTCTTCGTGGGTAAAATGGGTCTCCGGTGAATGAACATCTATTAAGCACCTACAACATGATGGGTAGTGTTTCAAGCATTCGGCCCGCCCCCCTCGCCCCCTCCACGCAGGACAGCCATTCACCTTGGCGGCGTTCACAAGTCTCCAAGCGTTGAGCAGGCCGAATCCGTGCTGGTGGCTGTGGCTGAAGCCAGCCTCATTGGTGATCCAGTCCGCGTGGCGGTCCTCGTACTGACAGCACAGGGGTCCTGGTGAGCCTTGCGGAGTTTAGGTTTCCTGACTCACCCTGATGGCTCTTCCAGCCCAGACTCTCCCACAAAGGCTGCTAGGAAGGGACTCCCCGAGGAAAGCTGGGACAAAAGGGCAAAGCCCCGTGATGTCACCAGCCCAACGGCCTGTTTAGAGAGGGACCTGGGAGCCTGGCCAGAATGCTCCTTTGCAGGTGAGATGGCCGCAGGACAGGGACAAGTGAATTCAGGTCTGTGGTCTTGGTGGGGTCTCCACACTGCTTCAGTAGGAATGCAACTCTGGGAGACACTGGCACCTAATGCCTGGGACATCTAGAATCTGAACCTCCTGATACCTCCAAGCCCTCGGGACCAAAACTCTGAGGTGGGCCAGGCCAGGCCGTGCATCTGCCTGCGAAGCGCTCACCCGGGTGGCCGTGAAGACGATGATGTGCTGGACGTCACGCCACGTGAGGCAGGGCCGCACCTGCAGCATCAGGGCTATCATGCCAGCCGCTAGGGGCGCGGCGGCCGAGGTCCCTGTGTGGCCCTCGGTGCAGCCGGTGCCCTTCTGAAGGTCCCAGTCGGTGGTCACCTGGGAAGCAGAATGGGGGGGACGGGGGCTGGTTAGGGCCTGCGTTTCCAGGGCAGTGGGGGAGGGGGCAGGGCGGGGCCTCAGAGCCAGCGAGCCTCCCGGGGACCTCTGCGTCTGGCCGGTCAGGAGGAAGGAGATTCTTCATCCTCCTGGGCCTTACAGGAGAACCTCTGGAGAGCTGAGAAAAACCAGTTACTCTGAGGGTCTTGGCTGCAGTGGCGTGGAAAGGAGGTGGAGAGGGGAAAGGCCTCATGTGTCCTGATTCCTGCTCAGCTGATGATCCCTTCCCCGATCTCCCCGCCCCTGCAGCCGTGGAGACAGAGGAGCCGCCGGGGAGCTCCAGGGCCCCCAGCTGGAGCTGGAACAACAGTGACGGCAGCGGGCGAGGAGCTCTGGCTTGGCGGCTCAGAGACGGGGCTGGCCTGATGTCAGGGTGAACACAGGGAGTGTGTCCCAGGGAGAGGACAGCGTCCCCCCTCGCCCACTGGTGGGCTCAGCACGGACGGAGCATCTGCTCCAGGGAGGATGAGAATGTGGAAAGAACTGGATGCCAGACAGGTGCCGTGTCCCTCCCCCTCTCACCTCCCACCTCAGGACTGCAGGTAGACAAGGGGGACCCGAGGCACTTGGCCCTGAGGAGGGAGGTGGCCCACCCTGGCCTGTGGCGATCGATGGGCCAGGCCACCTCCCTCCTCAGGGCCAAGTGCCTCGGGTCCCCCTTCTCTACCTGCAGTCCTGAGGTGGGAGGTGAGAGGGGGAGGGACACGGCACCTGTCTGCCATCCAGTTCTTTCTACATTCTCATCCTCCCTGGAGCCACACAGGGTGGAGCCAGGGAGGGCCCTGCCTGAATCCACTGCAGCCCATGGCCCTCTGGATCTAGCAGGTGGTGCCCATGCTAACACTAGAACATCTTTTCCTTCCAGGCTTCTCTCCTGGGTCAGATACCAAGGTGCTACCTCTGCCAAGAGCTGCCCTTTCTCCACGTCCTTGCTGCTTGCCTTCCAGCTGTTATAGCAGCTGCCAAGACATGTCATTTCCACTCAGATGCCATGCTCTCACAAAAGAGAAGGGAAAAACTCTTCAAGTGGAAGTCTCAATGAGGGTGGGAAGCCTGGTCTGTGCCAGGGAGCAGATTAATTTTTTCCTGTTAAGGAAACAGCCTCACAGTGACAGTCTAGTGTGGAGCCAGGAGGCTGGTAAACTTGCCTCTGGTGGCAGGAGCCCTGGGCAGCAGACGGTGGGGTGGCGTGTCCCTCCGTGCCCGCCCTGGGGGAGGCAGCCCCACCAAGCTGGTCATTGAACAGAAACTGGCAACTGGTTTTCAAGACGGACAACCCAAAGATGGGAGGTTGGCTGAACAAACTCTCTTTGCGTTTCTGGACAAATTATAGTTCAGATAGAAAGTGGTGGGGGTGAAGCAGAGTTGAATCCGGAGGAGAAAAGACAGGTGCCCCAGAACAAGGGGATCTCGTATGCCCGGTAACTTCTTGGGCCCCGACTGTGGCTGGGATGAGCAAGAGTCCTGCCAGGATGTTCCTGCTGTTCCTCCCCCTCTAGCCTGGCCTGGGCTGGGGGTGGGTGGTGCCCCTCTGCACCAGACCCTCTGCACCACCAGACTCCTGTCTGTTAAGCAAAGCCTCCTGCCCGCTTACTTTAGCTCATTCCCTTTTTTCTTCTCCCAGGGTGGGGGAAGGGGCTGGGGTCACCTGGCCCAGAGCCTCGGAACATTGTATTGACCAGAAGTCATTGAGCAGCAAAAACAGAATTTCAGTTTGGGAAAGAGAATTTGACCCAGAGGCAGCAGCCCAATTCCCAACAGCCCCAGAGAGTCCTCCCAACTGCGAGCCACTGGAGAAATGTGACACCGGCTGGCTGCGGCCCAGCCCTGCCCCAGAGCCCCCCGTCCCCAGGTCACTCTGTTACGGGCATCGGGACGGGCAGGGAGCTCTCAGATGACGGGCTGGAGCTGAGCCAGCTGGGGATAGGCACTGCACTCTGAATTCCTTCACAGGTTCCCACAGCTTGAGAAACTCCACTTGCTTGCTCCAACCTCTTGTTTGCTGTGACTCCAAGCCCAGCTCTAAGGAAAGAGCTGTCTCTGGGGTTGACGGGGACATTCCAGACTCCTTTTCCCACCCATGCGGTGCAGACAACCACTAGCTTTACTCCTGAGGATGAACAGGATCAGAACTCGCAGTATTTACGTAAGGACTGCATAGCAATGCAATGATGATTTTTTTAAGCCCATAGAAATTAGGCAAAGCCCGTATTCTACCAAAGGAAGACATTTCAAAAGTTCTTTCATCCATGTGTGCTCAGAGTGATTCCTATAAAACATGCATTATTTGTTAAGTTAAAAATTTAAAGATGAAAGAGCTTCCCTCATGGCTCAGTGGTAAAGAATCTGACTGCCAGTGCAGGAGACACAGGTTCAATCCTTGGGCTCAGAAGATTCCACACGCCTCGGGGCAACTACGCCCTTGCAGCACAACTACTAATCCCGCACAGTGCTCTGGAGCCTGGGAGCTGCATACTGGGCCCGTGTGCCCCAGAACTTGTACTCTGCAGCAGGAGAAGCCACCCTGGTGAGAAGTCCAGACACTGTAACGACAGAGACCCCCACTTGCCAAAACTAGAGAAAAGCCCGTGCAGCGAGGAGGACCAGCACAGCCATACATAAATAAGGTTTTTAAAAATTTAAAGATTAAAAACCCTTTACACAGATACATTTAGAGTCCTCAACTCCATTCTACCAACAGGGGCAGACTCTTAGGGAAACAGATCTGCTAGGGAAGAGGATCCCGAGAGCCGGGCTGGGGAGCAGAGGGCCGGTGGGTGGGGCAGAGCACTCACGATGCTCCGGAGCATCTTGTCCCCGCCGCTGAAGGTGACCGCCAGCATGGAGGCACACTCCTCGGCGTAGAAAGGCATTCGTCCCTCCTCGTCCACAGCACCTGGGGGAGGAGCAGGGAAATGGGAGTGGAGGTGAGGGTCTGAGGACATCAGACTCACCTCTGAGTTATCGTCGAGGGGTTGGTCCTGGGCTTAAAACATGATCTCAGTGGTCCAAGTCCTTCAAGTACCCACACGCCTCCCCGAGACAAGCGGTCTCAAATGGCAGAGGGTAGTCTGTGCCGAGACCATTCTTTCAGCAGACTGCAGGGGGTGGCCACTCAACACGGACTCATCCATTCACACATGCGTTTCTGTTACTTATCGGTCATCTACCGCGAGTCACACACTGTGTGAGACATAGGGATTGTGGGGAAAGGCCACAGACCTGATCTCAAGGAGCCCATGGTCAGGGGAGGTCAGAGAAGTAGGTACAGGTGGGATGGTAAATGCCTACAGCAGGCAGCACAGGTAAAAGGCAGTTAATTTAGGCTGGTGTGGCAGGGAGGTCAGGGAACGTTTCAAGCAGGAGGGAAGTGACCCGTGGGAAGAGAGGCTGGACCAGAGGCCTAACCAGCTGTGGTGGTGGAGGTGGGGGCGGGGGGCACGGAGGGGGTTATCTTAGATGATGGGTAGGAAGTGCTCCCGGGAATAACTTATAAGGAAGTCCTGACCTCCCCTGAGAGCAGGGCTGAGTCTGAAGAGAGACTGTGCACACACACTCAGACAGACACATGGAAGCTAGGGGCACACCCAGACACATGGTCCCCTCACCCCTGAGGGACACCCAGATACACGGTTCCCTCACCGCTGAGTAACACACACCCACATACACGGTCCCCTCACACCAGAGTGACACACACATAGACACACGGTCCCCTCAACCGAGTGACACACACACACACGGTCCCCTCACCCCTGAGTGATATACACCCAGACACACGGCCCCCTCACCCCTGAGTGACACCCAGATACACAGTTTCCTCACCCCTGAGTGACACACACCCACATACACTGTCCCCTCACACCTGAGTGACACACACCCACACACCCAGATACATGGCCCCTCACTACTGAGTGATACACACCCAGACACACGGCCCTGTCACCCGAGTGACACACACACAGACACATGGTCCCCTCACCCCTGAGTGATATACACCCACACGGCCCCCTCACCCCTGAGTGACACTCAGATACACGGTTTCCTCACCCCTGAGTGACACACACCCACATACACTGTCTCCTCACACCTGAGTGACACACACCCACACACCCAGATACATGGCCCCTCACCACTGAGTCATACACACCCAGACACACGGCCCCCTCACCCCTGAGTGACACCCAGATACACATTTTCCTCACCCCTGAGTGACACACACCCACATACACTGTCCCCTCACACCTGAGTGACACACACCAGATACATGGTCCCCTCACCCCTGAGTGACACACACCCAGATACATGGTCCCTTCACCCCTGAGTGACACATACACACACAGTCCCTTCAGCTCGAGTGACACAGACGCACATCCAGATACATGGTCCCCTCACCCCTGAGTGACACACACCCAGATACACAGTCCCTTCAACTCTGAGTGACACGCACCCAGATACACGGCCCCTCACCCCGGAGTGACATGCACCCAGACACACGGTCCCTTCACCCCTGAGTGACACACACCCAGACACACGGTCCCTTCACCCATGAGTGACACACACCCAGACACACGGTCCCCTCACCCCTGAGTGACACACACCCAGACACATGGTCCCTTCACCCGAGTGACACATACACACACAGTCCCTTCAGCTCGAGTGACACAGACGCGCACCCAGACACATGGTCCCTTCACCCCTGAGTGACACATACATACACACACAGTCCCTTCAGCTCGAGTGACACAGACGCACATCCAGATACATGGTCCCCTCACCCCTGAGTGACACACACCCAGATACGCAGTCCCTTCAACTCTGAGTGACACGCACCCAGATACACGGCCCCTCACCCCTGAGTGACACACACCCATACATGGTCCCCTCATCCCTGAGTGACAAATGCCCAGACACACGGTCCCCTCACCCCTGAGTGACACACACCCAGATACACAGTCCCTTCAACTCTGAGTGACACGCACCCAGATACACAGCCCCTCACCCCTGAGTGACATATACCCATATGTGGTCCCCTCACCCCTGACACACACACCCAGATACACAGCCCCTCACCACTGAGTGACACACACCCAGACACACGGCCCCTCACCCCTGAGTGACACATACCCATATGTGGTCCCCTCACCCCTGACACACACACCCAGATACACGGCCCCTCACCACTGAGTGACACACACCCAGATACACGGCCCCTCACCACTGAGTGACACACACCTAGATACACGGCCCCTCACCACTGAGTGACACACACCCAGACACACGGTCCCTTCACCCCTGAGTGACACACACCCACACATGGTCCCCTCACCCCTGAGTGACAAATACCCAGACACACAGTCCCCTCACCCCTGAGTGACACACACCCATACATGGTCCCCTCACCCCTGACACACACACCCAGATACACGGCCCCTCACCACTGAGTGACACACACCCAGACACACGGCCCCTCACCCCTGAGTGACACACACCCATACATGGTCCCCTCACCCGAGTGACACACCCAGATACATGGCCCCTCACTACTGAGTGACACACACCCAGACACACAGTCCCTTCACCCCTGAGTGACACACACCCATACATGGTCCCCTCACCCCTGACACACACACCCAGATACACGGCCCCTCACCACTGAGTGACACACACCCAGACACACAGCCCCTCACCCCTGAGTGACACACACCCATACATGGTCCCCTCACCCCTGAATGACACACCCAGATACACGGCCCCTCACCACTGAGTGACACACACCCAGACACACGGCCCCTCACCCCTGAGTGACACACACCCATACATGGTCCCCTCACCCCTGAATGACACACCCAGATACACAGCCCCTCACCACTGAGTGACACACGCCCAGACACACGGTCCCTTCACCCCTGAGTGACACACACCCATACATGGTCCCCTCACCCCTGAGTGACAAATACCCAGACACACGGTCCCCTCACCCGAGTGACACACACCCAGATACACGGCCCCTCACCCCTGAGTGACACACACCCAGACACACGGTCACCTCACCACTGACACACGCACCCAGATACACGGCTCCTCACCCCTGAGTGACACACACCCAGACACAGTCCCTTCACCCCTGAGTGACACACACACAGATACATGGCCTCTCACCCGAGTGACACACACCCAGACACATGGTCCCTTCACTCCTGAGTGACACACACCCAGACACATGGTCCCTTCACTGGAGTGACACACACACACACACAATCCCTTCAGCTCGAGTGACACACACACACACATCCAGATACATGGTCCCCTCACTCCTAGGTGCCACACACAGAGATACACGGTCCCTTCACCCCTGAGTGACACACACCCAGATACATGGTCCCCTCACCCCTGAGTGACATGCACCCAGATACATGGTCCCCTCACCCCTGAGTGACACACACCCAGATACATGGTCCCCTCACCCCTGAGTGACACACACACAAATACATGGTCCCCTCACACCTGAGTGACACACACCCACATACACGGCCCCTCAGCACTGAGTGACACACACCCAGACACACGGTCCCCTCACCACTGACGCACACACCCAGATACACAGCCCCTCACCTCTGAGTGACACACACCCAGATACATGGCCCCTCACCTCTGAGTGACACACACCCAGACACATAGTCCACTCACCCGAGTGATATACACCCAGACACACGGTCCCTTCAGCCCTGAGTGACACACACCCAGACACACGGTCCCTTCAGCCCTGAGTGACACACACCCAGACACACGGTCCCCTCATCCTTGAGTGACACACACCCACATACACAGTCCCCTCACATCTGAGTGACACACACCCAGACACACTGTCCCCTCACCCCTGACACACCCAGACACATGGTCCCTTCACCCCTGAGTGACACACACCCAGATACATGGTCCCCTCACCCCTGAGTGACACCCAGATACACGGCCCCTCACCCCTTAGTGACATGCACCCAGATACATGGCCCCTCACCCCTTAGTGACACACACCCAGACATATGGTCCCCTCACCCCTGAGTGACACAAACCCAGACACACAGCCCCTCACCCCTGAGTGACACAAACTCAGATACATGGCCCCTCATCCCTGAGTGACACACACCCAGATACACGACCCCTCACCCGAGTGACACACACCCAGACACACAGCCCCTCACCCCTTAGTGACACACACCCACACAGTCCCTTCACCCCTGAGTGACACACACCCAGACGCACAGCCCCTCACCCCTGAGTGACACACACCCAGATATACGGCCCCTTACCCGAGTGACACACACACACACACAGTCCCTTCAGCTCAAGTGACACACACACACACCCAGACACATGGTCCCCTCACCCTTGAGTGACACACACCCAGACACACGGTCCCTTCACCCTGAGTAACACACACCCAGACACACGGTCCCTTCACCCCTGAGTAACACACACCCAGACACATGGTCCCTTCACCCTGAGTAACATACACCCAGATACACGGTCCCTTCACCCCTGACACACATCCAGACACATGGTCCCTTCACCCCTGAGTGACACGCACCCAGACACACAGTCTCTTCACCCTGAGTAACACACACCCAGACACACGGTCCCTTCACCCCTGAGTGATACACACCCAGACACATGGTCCCTTCATGCTTGAGTGACAAATACCCAGATACATAGTCCCCTCACCCCTGAGTGACACATACCCCGACACATGGTCCCTTTACCCCTGAGTAACACACACCCAGACACACGGTCCCTTCACTCCTGAGTGACACACACCCAGACACATGGTCCCTTCACCCCTGAGTGACACACACCCAGACACATGGTCCCTTCACCCTGAGTAACACACACCCAGACACACGGTCCCTTCACCCCTGAGTAACACACACCCAGACACACGGTCCCTTCACCCCTGAGTAACACACACCCAGATACATGGTCCCTTCACCCCTGAGTGACACACATACACACAGTCCCTTCAGCTCGAGTGACACACACACATATCCAGATACATGGTCCCCTCACCCTTGAGTGACATGCACCCAGACACACGGTCCCTTCACCCCCGAGTAACACACACCCAGATACATGGTCCCCTCACCCCTGAGTGACACACACATATACAGTCCCATCAGCTTGAGTGACACACACACACACACATCCAGATACATGGTCCCGGCACCCCTGAGTGACACACACATACACACACTGACATACTTGGTCCCCTCACACACACATCCAAACACATGGTTCCTTTACTCTTGAGTGACACACACATATACACACTGAGATACATGGTCCCCTCACCCCTGACACATACACACATACACACACATATCCAGATATATGGTCCCTTCACCCGAGTGACACACACTGAGATACACGGTCTCTTCACCTTTGACACGTACACACACCCCCCGGTATACAGTCCCTTTATCCCTGAGTGACACACACACAAACAACCAGATATAGTCCCTTCACCCCTGAGTGACATACCACACACTCACTGAGATACATGGTCCCCTCACCCCTGACACACACCCAGATATACAGTCCCTTCACCCCTGACACACACACACACACACTGAGATACATGGTCCCCTCACCTCTGACACACACACACACACACTCAGATATACAGTCCCTTTACCCCTGAGTCACACACACACACACACACACACACACACACACACACACACACACCCGGATACACAGTCTCTTCACCCCTGAGTGACACACCACACACACACACTGAGATACATGGTCCGGTCACCTCTAAGTGACACACACACCCCCAGATACAAGTCTCCTCACTGCTGAGTCTCTCTTTCTCTCCCTCTCTCTCTCTCACACACACACACACAACGTGAGCACCCGTGCGCTGTGGGACCACTGGGCCCCCTACCTATGGTGACAGTGTAGATGGAGTTGGCATAGCCATCGTAGTTGCAGTTGTCGTTGTGCTGGCCCCCATTGCCACTGGCCACCACAAAGATGCTCCCAAAGCCCTGGCGGCCAGCGATCACCCCGTGCTGCAAGGCAGCCTGAGGAGCAAAACACCCAGGTCAGCTGAGGAACTCACAGGAAGACCCCACCTACCACGCCACTCGCCCTCCTGTCCCCTTCTAGAAGGAAAACAAAAAACCTCAAGGGCATTGGACAAGGGAGAAAGAGACTTAAAGATGGACTTAAGAGGGTTAGGGGGCTATTAGTGGAACAACTGCTTGATGGATGTGCTCTGCTTATCAGAGAAGGTGGGCCAGAAATGCGGAGCTGAGCACAAAATCAGAGCAAAGCACTGCTCCATTCTAAGAATGTCCCCCTCACCCCTTCACCCCAGGGCAGGAGTGCTGTTCCCAAAGGAGTGGTCGGGGCTACAAGGCAGGTCTGGGGGAGGGCGGGAGCACTTCCGGGAATGGGATGACGAGGGTGAACTTGGTCCCCAAGGTCTCCACGGTTCCCAGCTACCTTGCCCAGCTGGTGGGGTCCATCCACTGTCTTCCCGTCATCGTCTGGTCCCCAGCTGTGGAGAGACACCCAGTGGGAAGAGCCAGGGCCAGGCCGTGGCTGCCCACCCAGCCCAGCCTCGGCGGGCCATCCCTCTGCCCCACGCTTCCCCTCCTCCCAAGGGCTCCAGCCCAGGACTCGCGTGATGAAAGGACGTAAGAGTCCAGCCCTCACTCCAAAGTGGAAAACAGAAGGACGTGCTAATGTTCTTGTCCTTGGAAACTTTCCGAGTTCAGGACTACTCTAACCTGCTCCTAAAAACCCCTTCTCAGGTCCCCAGGGAGTACAGAGTGGTGGAAAGGGATGAGAGGCCACCCCTTCCCCACCAAAGAAGCTAATTCTAGGCCTGATGGCAGAGCACCTGCGAAGGAAGTAGACAACCTGTGTAAGGTGTCTAGGAGTTCTCGGTCCTTTCTCTACATGTGGAGGACGTTGTGTATCTACAGGAGATACTGGCTGGGGAAGAACAGGCTGCCATCGATGCGGCGCCAGCAACCCAACCTCAGCTCCTGCTTATCAGCCACCCCCTTCCTGCCAGATCCACAACCTGGAGCTGCCCCTGGGTGGGGGCAGAGGGGCTTTGCACTGGGTATTCAGCCCAGTTGTGGTAGGACAGGAATCCTAAATTTCTTCCAGAGCATTACGAGTTTATTAAATAAACTCAAGGCGGGATGGAACACTTCTTGTGTGGCAACCTGATCACTGGGGTGACTTGGGGCTTAAGATGGAGAATCCAGAAGCTGGGGGTCTGGAGAAATGAGGGCAGTGGACTTACAGGTTGTACCCCATGGGAGAGCCCCCCACACACCGCTGTTCTCTGGTGGGGGCTTCGCCCGGTGCCCCCGCCTCTGGACCCTTCACCTTGCTCCTGGCTGCACCTCACCTGCAGCTGTAGATGTCGTTGATCTGGTAGTGTTTATTGAACGCCACAGCCTCCATGCTGTCTGTCAGGGGTCCATCCAGTACCCGGATACCTAGGCAGTGTAGGCCATACCAGCTCCTCAGTAATGCTGGTCTCCTAGATGGGGAGCCGGGTGGTTGTGGGGGCCCCCTGTGGAGACTTAACTTTTCTAAGCGCTCTCGGATCTTTTGAATCTTTATATCACGTGCATGTACCTGGCCAGAAATATTTTCTAATGTAATGCTAAATCTTAGACTTTACGGATCCTGGGGTCTGGTGGGCAGAGGCATAGGCTAGAAGGTAGGGAATCCAAAGTTCCCTTTTTTCATGCATCCTCTATCTCATAAAACACTGCAGCGATGCCTGACACAGATGGTATTCAACAGATGGTTCTCAGCCCATTGGTCCTCCCACGGTCTAGTCTCACCTTCTAAGACGGGGCAGGTCACATCCTGGTGGAGCTCTCAGAAGGGACCTGGGCTCCCTCCCTCTGTAGTCTCATTTACAGAGAGGGCTGCTGTCCCCTGCTGGACTATAGGAGGAATGCAGCCACTCTGTTCCAGCCTCGTAAATGCAGGCTCCAAGCGTTTATGAGAAATCACCAGGAAGGCGTCTGCATCCATTCCCTTCACCCTCTGCCTTGATGGACAAAGACCGAGAGGCCAAGGGGCCATAGAACCACCCCAGTATGGGCCAAGGCCACTCAGCTCTCTTGAAGGGATTGGAAGCAGACAGTGACCATCAGCAGGGGCGGGAGCTAGAGAGCTGGGAGAAGGGAGAGGGGCCTCCACAGACACACGGGATCAAGAAAGAAGGGGAGATGAGGAGGCCATTGGTAAACCATGAAAATACAATATCATGGATAAGTAAAAGGAGCTATCATTACAATGAGCTGAGCACTGATGGGGCATAACCATGATCAGGAAAAGGGAAGTGGGGTCTGAGCAGGTGGCCTTTTACCTCCATCTCTCATCCAGCTCATTTCCACGTTCTTAGCTGTTTTATATAGTCGTGCGTGCTCAGTCGTGTCCGACTCTTTGTGACCCCACGGACCATGCTAGGGTCCTCTGTCCATGGAATTTTCTAGGCAAAAATACTGGAGTGGGTTGCCATTTTCTACTCCAGGGGATCTTCCTGATCCAGGGATTAAACCCACATCTCTTGTGTCTCCTACATTGATTGACAAGCGAATTCTTTACCACTGAGCCACCTGGGAAGCCCTTTTTGAAGTGGGGTTTGCTGCTAAAAACATGTTAGAAACACCAAAGCACTGAGAAAAAATCAATGAGCCGATCTGTCCTGCAGACACCTATTTATAAGTGTACCCTTTGCTTTCTGCTGTGTGTTGAAGGGGAAATAAAGTCGTGTTGGAATTCAAGGAGGAGGGACAAAGGATGAAGACAGCAGTCACAGCAGGGCCGGGGGGTGTACTGAGGCTGGACTGGAGGTACCTGCTATGCGGCTCCCGAACGCTACTCCCACCGCACAGAAGCTGTTGTTGGGCACGGCAGCAATCTCGCCTGCGCACCGCGTGCCGTGGTGGTTGCCATTCTCCAAGTCCGGGTGGGGCATGGGGTCAGGGTCATTAGAGTTGAGGTCATAGCTGCCCTCAGGGCTCTGAAACATGGCAGGGGAGGAGGGGGGAGATGTCGTCACTCACTGGTTCCAACCGGTCAGCTCTTGGAGCTCAGGGAGAGAGAACTGGGGGTTTGGGGCTCTGAGCCAACACTGCGGGCCCATCTCTGCCAGCCACACAGACGGCAGAAGGACAGGACACCTAGGGCAAAGCTGAGAAGTGCTGCGTGCTGTGCTGTGCTGTGCCAAGTTGCTTCAGTCGTGCCCGACTCTTTGCGACCCCATGGACTGTGGCCAGCCAGGTTCCTCTGTCCATGGGATTCTCCAGGCAAGAATACTGGAGGAGTTTGCCATTTCCTTCTCCAGGGGATCTTCCTGACCTGGGGACTGAACTTGAGTCTGTTGGGCCTCCTGCATTGGCAGGCAGGCTCTTTAGCGCCAGAAGTGCTATAGCTCTAGGCAAACTTCTCTCTTGGCCAATATTATAGAAATATGCCCAGGAGCTGCTTCCATGGTAAGCCTGGGATAAAAGAGGCTTCCGGCTACTTAAAGGGCAGGCTTTATAGAGGGGGAGGCACTGGGACTTGAGTGGAGAGGGAATTTGCCTAGGGCTACTCCTTATTTCCCAGGGCAGGGAGTGGCAGCAGGATCCAGGAAGTATCTCTCTGCTGAGCTGGAGCCTGTGATCTAGCTGCCAGGCACAAGGCTGCCTGGGGGAGAGGAGCAGATGAAGAGCAGCATCCTACCTCCGAGGCCCTTCCCTCTGGCCCAGTGAGAGGTCACTGGGAAAGGGAACAGGCCTGAGGCAACATCAAGAATCAGGTAAGGCCAGGGGGCGGGACTGACTCCAGGGCCACTCACGTAGTTGGGGGCGATGTCCTGGATGGTGTGCTCCACGCCGTCGTCCACGACCACCACGGTCACCCCGCGCCCGGTGACATTGCGCTCCCAGACACCCGTCACATTGATGTCCCTGCCGGGGCTCCGCCGGTTATTCTGGGGGAGAGACGGGGTCAGGAACTGCTCTCTGAGCCTTGGGAGTCCAGTGATGCACAGCACAGCTCATAGGGAGACAAGTATAGCGAGCAGCCCCTTCGCGCCCTTGGCCTCTGTCAGGGGGCCAGAGAGAGGGATGGACAAACAGGGGTAGGTGGGGACGGAGCCAAGGAGGGAACCTGTGAGAGCTCTGCCACAGCCCAGGTGTCCAGGAAAGCTTGGCATCACTCATGGGCAACAAGGGTGAAAGTGACTAGGGTTAAGGGCTGGGTATTAATATGCCGTATGATATACACTGGGGCTTCCCAGGTGGCACTAGTGGTAAAGAACCCACCTGCCAATGCAGGAGACATAAGAGGCACAGGTTCAATCCCTAGGTTGGGAAGATCCCCTGGAGGAGGGCATGGCAACCCACTCCAGTATTCTTGCCTGCAGAATCCCATGGACAGAGGAGCCTGGTGGCTACAGTCCATGGGGTCACAGAGTAGGACGTGAGTGAAGCGACTTAGTATCCACTGCACGCATGATATACATCATATTAACATTGTATAGTATAACATTACTAGCTAACCCCTGCACAGGCATGATATACATTATATTAACATTGTATAACATAACATTACTAGCTAACCCCACACAGGCATGATATACATTACATTCACATTGTATAATATAATGTTACTAGCTAACTCTTGTAAAGTGTTTCCCATGTGTCCAGCACACATACATTAGTTCACTTAACTGTAACCATTGCCCTCTCCATTAACAGAGAGGTTAAACAGTGCGCCCAAAGGCACAGGCTAGTCAGTGGCAGGCAGCCCAGGCGGCCTGGCCCCAGCACCCGCGCCGGGCACTGCAGTCCTCTGGCTCTCTGAGAGTGAGCACAGAGCACGTGGAGCCCGAGGATGAAGCCTATCATCGAAGCCCACGGAAACGTCTCCTCAAGCAAAGGATGGGAGGCCCCTGAAGAGTTAACACAGACAAATGCCCACAAGCACCGGGTACCCCTGCCCTAGCTGTCTGAAGCTGGAATCGGCAGGGCTGGACTCACCAGGTGCCACTGCTGCGGGTACTTGGGGTCATTGAAGTGGACGCCACGCTTGGTCCGCTTGAGCAGCCTCTGTTCTGAGTGCCAGCGCACAGCTTCGTGCCTGGCCAGCACGGCCTCCACCTGCTGCCGGATGGCCTTGACCTGCCGGGCCTGGCGATGCCCTGCTGGCTGGACCAAGAGGTAGTGCCCCTGGAGCTCCCCGATGCGCCCTGCGTTCATCAGCCCCGTCGCCTGGGCCAGAGCATCTGCCCGCCGTTCCAGCGACTCCTCTGCTCCCTCGCCTTCCGGACCATCCAGACGCACTGCCCAGCTTAGCCCCCTGGGGCCCTGGGCCCTGGGCCCACCTGCCCCCACCAGGCCCATAACCCAGGGAAGCAGTAGGAAGAGCCCAGCTAACTCCAGCCAGAGGCCCGTGGGCAGGCCCAGGGGGGCATCTGAGTGTGGCACTTTCTGCCTCCCTTTCGGCATCAGAGCAGTAGGCTGCGGACAAAGAGAAGGACATCAGAGGTAAGACAGCTGATAACAGCAGGACTCTCAGGGGGCGACCAAGCACCAAGGTACCATACCCGGAGACTCCTAACCCATGCCTTTTAAATCGTTAAACGTGTGATCTTCTCTTTTCATTCACATTGATCTCTGACCAACAGGGATAAGCCCCTGGAGGGAGTGGGGGGCCAGAAGTAAGCCTAGTGGGTCCCTCAATGGCATGATTGTCACGAAACAATCAAGCAGGAGGTCCAGGTGCTAACAGGTACCACACTGCTCTTCCCCACTGTTGCCATCTTGAGCGCAGAAGTCGTATCGCTCCTGCCAATTCCTGGCAGCTCCATGATTGTTCTTTAGAAGAGACCCTCCTCCCTTCTTCAGAGGGGACAGAAATCTTTCCCCAGCTGACTTCTCAGACCCATCCGTGGTCTTGAGGGCTAACTTCCCACAGTGGGGCCCCATTCCCACCTGGACTCAGAGTGAGGCTGAGCTCCTGGTCTGGTTAACCACCTCACGCTCATTTTGTGCAAATGGAGAAAAGGCATTCCTTCCGCTGTGAGTAGCGGTGACTCCCAGCACAGACTGCAGACCTGTACACCCCAAGAAAACAAGAAATGGTGTCCTCCCAAACCCAGTGGAGCAAGCAGAGGCTAGCCAGGAACCCTGGGATCTGTGACCAAAGAAACTGCTAATGATCACTTGCAGGAATCTCAAATAGGTCACAGACTGGAACCAAAGTGGTATAGTAAGGCCAGATGGGTACAAAACCCAGAAACCCTACTTCTCATCCTAAACATCAGGCCATCCTCTTCTTTTTTTTTCCTAGATGCTGAGAGGAGGGCTTGAACTCTTACTCAAAACTTCTCTTGAAAAAGTAGATAGGGGACTTGCCTCCTGGTCCACTGGCTAAGACTCTGTGCTCCCAATGCAGAGGGCCTGGGTTCGATCCCTGGTCAGGGAACTGATTCCACAAGCAGCAACTAAAGATCCGGCATGCCACAGCTAAGACCCGGTGCAGCCAAAATAAATAATAGACAACTAAATATTTTTTTAAAAAAAGAACAAAAAAGTAGGTAGGACTGCTTCTTTAGAAGTCTGGGTGGTAGCTCATTTCCTGGTTTCTGTACCTGTGAAGGACGCCAGGGGAAATAAGAGTAGGAGGAGGCGGGGGGGAAAATGGGGAAAAGTTCAGAATGCAAACAAAACTGAACAGGAATAAGAGGCAAGTGGGTGGGGTGGGGATTGGAAAGCACCACTGCAGGGCTTCCCTTAGTCACTAGCTCAGCAAGTTGTCTGTGAAGTGTTCTAAACCTGGGACTGCCACCCATGGCTTGACAGAAGGGCCAAATTAGTGGGCAAATGTGGGGACAGGGACAGGTGACTGGGCCGTGGGACAAGTGTGTCCCTACTGGTGGCTGAGCTCCTTCAGAAGCATCTGCTTTCTAGTGGGCTGGGGGGCAGGGGGTCACCTTGAGGCAGGGCTTAGTACCCGCACACATACCCAAGTGGATCAGTCTGAAAATATGGGTATTGTACACAAGTCTCTTTGGAAAGGGAGAAGGGAACCTCCGCCACCTAACATTT
Organism: Bos indicus x Bos taurus; assembly: GCF_003369695.1. Taxonomy (NCBI): domain Eukaryota; kingdom Metazoa; phylum Chordata; class Mammalia; order Artiodactyla; family Bovidae; genus Bos; species Bos indicus x Bos taurus. The sequence continues at coordinate 56,376,572 of NC_040090.1, read as the reverse complement.
CCTTCCCCAGATCCACATATCTCCTTCTCTCTTAGGTTCCCAGGAAAATACCTCCCTGCCCGATGGCACCCTACACTGTCCCAAGACACTCAGGTGTCCTTCCCAATCTGCAGGCCTTACTGAAGCAAAAGAAAATTCTTGTGAGATAAGTTGATAGCGACCCAACTGAGCAAGGCTCCTTCCGTCTCAGAGGAGCCCACAGATTTCAGGAAGACAGGAGAAACCTGACCACCACATCCTCCAGTCCTTCTGGCAGGGCAGGACTTGACCCCGCAGCTCACCTCCACCCTCGGCTTTTGGGAAAGAAACCTTAGCTATCATCTGAAAGCAGATCTCAACTTCGCCCCAACTAACTAGGCGTGTCTCTACAGCTCTTAGGTGCCAAGGAGGGCAGCCCGAGTCCAAGATTCCTGTTCCCAAGAGGCTGTCTTCCTCCTCCTCCTCTTGGGAAGCTCGCAACCTCTACAACCTGTTCCTAGAAATCAGGCTGCCTGCCAGAGGTCAGTTTCATCGACCGCTGGCCTCCAATGCCCGGTGCAAAGGGCCCCCTTCTCCTCAGAGGACCCGCACGATCTTGGAATCCTGGACGCCGTGGCCCCTTCTCCCTGGGCTCGCGCACGCGGGGAATGAAGGCACCCTCTGGGCAGCTCGCTCATTCTCAGACAGCGGCAGCAGCCGCCCCCACCCCCAGTTCTAGAGCACCCGGACTTCCAATGCCCCGCCCCCACCGAGTTCCCAACTCACCGGCCCGGCCGCCGCCGCCGCCCGCCTGCGGAAACTCGCGGCTCCGCGGGAGCCCGAGAAGCCGGTGACAGCAGCATCACTTCCGCCCGGCGGCGCAGCCAATCAGCGGCGAGCCCCCGGCCGGGCCGAGAGAGCGGCCAGGAGCCGCCGGCGACGTTGTGGGGGCGCCGGGGGCGGGGCGGCTTCTCCGGGCGTCCTCCGCTGAGGAAGCAGCGTGTGCGGCGGCTGGCCCACCGCCCCGCGTCCTCGGGGCACCTGCAGAAGCTACCCTCTCCATAAGGCCGGTCCTCTCCCTCATGGCGTCCTCTGGACAAGGCATCTCGGTTGAGACCTTTAAAACAACACTTGTTCCTCTTCTCTCTCTGACCGCCATGACCCTGACTCTTGCCTGATAACCTTCCTAGAGAGGGGTTCTCCCTCCGCCAGGTCTCAAGTCCTTCTCGCGGTCGCCATCTCTCAAGTCCCTGCGCCCGGGCGGAATCCACTAGCATCTTAGCGCAAGGGACGGTTTCCGCCAAGTCCGTGTCCCCCCGGTCCCCAACCCTCGGCCCCGACCGCGCCGACTCCGGCCGCCAGGGGGCGCCATCTGCGGCGGCGCGGGTGCCACCGCGGCCTCTCCTCTCCGGGGCCGAGCCTCGCCCCCCGCCGCTCGTGCCGCCGGAAGTGGGAGGTGTCGCGCGCGCGGGCCGGCGCTCGACCCCTCCCCCCCAGGTTCGACCGCCCCCTCCCCCCCGCTCCGCCCGCTCAGGTGCGTCCCGTCCCTCCCCCGTTCGCTCCCGGGGGCGCGACGCGGGAGGTGTGTGCGGGGCGGGCGCGCGGGCGAGGGGCTGCGGTGCGAGGGGCGGGGGTCGAGGCTGCGGGGGGGGTGGGGTGTGTGTGGAGGGAGTTGCGGGGACGGGCATGGGGGTCCCGGCCTAGAAGTGGGACGCGGGGTTGGCAGCCTGACCGGGGGGCCGAGGGCAAGGTGCGAAGGGGGCTCTGGCCGGAGGGATCGGCCGGTAGGGCCAGCCCCGCTGTGGAGGGCGGCCAGGACCACTCGGCGTCGCTTCCCCCCATTGTCCCTTTCGCGACCGTCCCCGGATCTCCCCCGCTGACCCGTCGCTCTCGGCTTCGCCGTCTGATCGCCGCCGGGTTGCGGTGCGAGGCTCCCCTTGGCCTCTTCGACCTAACGCCCCCCGCCCCGGCCGCAGCCTCCTACCAGATGTCCCCGTCCCCCTCCCCTCTGCGGCTCTCAGCCACCGAGTTGCACATAGGACCCGTGACCTGTGGTTTTGTTGACCGGGCGCCGGGAACCCCCGGCCCGGGCTCCGATGGGGCAGGACATTTTGCACCTGTGAGAACAGTAATGGCGATCTGGGGCCCGTTTTTCTCCTGGAACCCTCGTATGATGGGGAAAACTGAGGCACAGGGGGACGATAGCCTGGGACTTAAGTGTTGACACAGGCCAGCCTCCATGCCTGCCCTATGCTTTCTTCGCGGGTCAGGGATGTACCTGGGATGCTATTAAAATAAAAACGAGATTTAAGCTAACCTTATGTTACACTCCCTCCTCCCATATTCTTTTTTATCTTTTCACCATAGAAGGCCATGAATTTGTCCTGCAACATAAAGGATGACCTTTTGATCTAAAAAAGGCCCCTGTCCCACTTCCCTTACTTGGATTACTGTTTTTCATCTTCTCATTTTCATGCTGGAGTAACTGAGATTCTCATACTCTTTTGCACCTCCAGTAACTGAAGAGTGTACTTTCCGCAGTCAGTGGTTGTCAAACTTTTCCCATCTGTGGGGAACACAGAGTAAAAGATACTTGGATTGCCCAATTAAATAACTATTTTTTCTCTCCCACAAGAATACTTCCAGAAAACGTATATTAATGGAGAATGCTTTTAATGTGACAGGCATAAAATGATTTTAAAACATAAGATACCATTGATATTAGGCCCCAAATCACATCTTTTGTAAATGATATTAAGCAAGGTAGGTATGTGGATCATTTGGAGGATTCTCACAGTCTGTGAGACTGCATTTCTCCTAAACTGAAAAAGCTTTGCACAGGCATATATAGTGTTGTTTACACACACACATATATGTGTGTGTAATATATGTAATGATATATATAATGATGTTTGAGGATTGATGTCCCTTGGGGCCTATTGCATGCCATGGCTCTTTTTATATCCTGTTGAGGAATACTCTGAAGTATTTTCTCCTGGAGCCCAGCTTTTTCTTTGTGTTTCTTTCCTGATATGATTCTGCTGTATGGACATTCTGATGGGGAAAGATACATTTGTTTTGAAGTCTTGGAACTTGTAGCTGTAATTTGTTTCTGAATGTGCAGAGCATGATGGCAGCATCTGAGGTAGCTGGCGTGGTGGCCACTGCTCCCAATCCTCCGGAATCCTCTTCTAGTGTCTGTGCTTCCAAACCAGATGAAGGTCCCCCAGATGGTCTAAGGTAACGTGTGGACTCCTGACTGGGTAGATTTCGTTTGGGTGAGGGGCTTTGGAGATGGACTTCTTACAGAAGTGTAGTTGGTCTTTCCCCTTTTTGGCTCTAGAGGCATTGCCCTCGATGAAGCTTTTTTAAAAGTAGGGACTGTCTGATCTATATTTGTATATTTGGTACCCCTCATAGTATCCAACACTCAGCAGGCATGCTAATTGTTTGTTGAGTAAATAGAATACAGCTGGTCAAACTTATTTGAAAATGCAAATATTTCCCAACTTCTCCTACATGGACTGTTTATTTAACTATATGTTTATATATTGTACCTGTATATTGTGTGTGTATATATATATATACACACACACACACTTAGTATATATGTATGCTTTGTATATGTATATGTACATGGATCTACATTTGTATTATAGATAAATAGATAGCTTTGTTAGTATGACTTACTACTTCATGTGTGTAGTTTGCCTTCCAACTAAACTCTTTGAAGACTGGAATTATGGTTAACCAGCCTTGGCATTTTATAGTGATTAAACCATTGTTATGTATAATGTTGTACTAGGTTGGCTACCTCAACACTTTTGTACAGTACATAGGACCTAATGCAATAGATAACAGTGTCCTAGCAGCTCTGTATGTGTTAATACATTTAATTCTCCTAACAATCCCAGGAGGTAGGTGTTAATACTATTATTCCCATTAACAGGTGAGAAAACTAAGACAGAGAGACGTTAGTAACTTGCCCAAGGTTACCATGCTGTGTTGGAGTCAGGATTTAAACTCAGGCTTGTCTGACTCCAGTGTACTTAATAAATAGCTATTTAAATGAAGAAGAGAGGTTTGTTAGTGGATAATGGGGACAGGAGTTAAGTAAAACCTCACCATAAACTCGCATCTTCATTTTATAAATAGTGCACTTCCCTGGTGGTCCAGTGGTTAATAAGACTCTGCCCTTCCAATGCAGGGGGCATGGTTTCAATCCCTCGTCCCACATGCTGCATGGTGCAGCTTAAAAAAAAAAAAAAAAAAAAACAGGCACATACTACTAGTAATAATAATAGCAGCTAAGGTTTATTGAGTGTTTACTGTATGCCAGAACTAAACACTGCAGATGCTTTATCTCATGTAATCCTCACAATAATCCCTATTAGGTAGGTAATATTATTTCTGTTTTGCAAATGGAGTTAAATAACTTGCCCAGAGTTAAACCACTAGTAAATAGCAGTCAGGATTCACGCCTAGTTACTGTGTCTGTCCAAATTTATAATTTGTGTCCCCGTAGCCTGCTTGATCCCAGCGAGGAGTCAGCAAAGAGCGTTTATAAAGATTTTCATTTTACAAGATGTTCTCTGTTGTTTTATTTTGAACAGTAGGTACTATTTTGTTGTTGTGTTTGTTTGTTTTTGAATTTTCTAGAACAGTAGGTACTTGAGGAAAGAAAGGCATAATGACCTAAAGCCTCAGTCAGTGCTGGTTTGGAGTCCTTAAGGGTATCGGCGGACAGAATCAGTTTTAATTTTTCTAATGGCAAAAGAATTTAATGCATATATAGTCATTATTATTGGGTGAAAGAGTTGTGAACGTTGGATGTCCTTATAAATAGATTTTGAAGATCTCTCTTAAAAACAGTATGTTAATGGTTGTGGCAATCATAAAAACAGTTTTTCCAGTGTTATACATGTGTCATCTGGGATAAAATTTCTACTGGCAGCTTCAATTTTGGATTCAAAATTGTCTGTACTTCAGGCAACATGAAGTAGTGATGCTGTGCTCTAGAAAGCGGTTGAAGAACCTAAAAAGTGGTTCTGGTCAAAGATCTGTCTAGGGAATTTGAGTGTGAATTATTTTTGTGAAACGAGAGTAGAATTCCAAATTAATATTTTATTTATTAAAAATATTATGTGTAACAAAAGTAGTACATGTACTTAAATGAAATAGTATAACAGTAGGCTATTTCATCTGCATTCCCCCAAATTATTAAATTTGACACCCCCCAATTTCTGGGTCCCCAGAGTCATTCATGTGTGATTATTTATTGTGGACTGTCTCCAGAACCCAGATTCTTCACCACTGTGCTATACTCTGTGTGTGTGTGATCAAAATTACTGAATGGAAGCTAAGTTCCTTTTCATCCTGATAATTTGGAGGGGCTTGTATAGGCCAGTCTTATTCTTCTAGTGGTTGTATTAAAAGTCTTATATGTTTCAGCCTCTTTAAGACTGGATGAAGAGTGAAACTTTATCTTCTGTTTTCATAGCCCCAAAGACCCTGCACAGAAGCATAAGAACTCGCCTCTGTCGAGTGTAAGTAACCAAACGATAACCAAGGAGAATAACAGAAATGCCCATTTGGAACACCCAGAGCAGAATCCTGGCTCATCAGCAGGTGACACTTCAGCAGCGCACCGGGCGGTTTTAGGAGAAAACTTGATAGCCACGGCCCTTGGTCTGTCTGGCGGTGGGTCCCAGTCTGATCTGAAGGATGTGGCCAGCACGGCAGGAGAGGAGGGGGACACGTGCCTCCAGGAGAGCCTCCACCCCGCCACTCGGTCTCTTAAGGCAGGGTGCCATACAAAGCAGCTTGCCTCCGGGAATTGTCCTGAAGAGAAGGCCCCACAAGCCTCCATCCTAAAGGAAGGGAGCAGGGACCCAGGCTTGGAGTTCCCACCTGTGGTGCCTCCAGCAAATGGGGTTGAAGGAGTCAGAGTGGATCAGGATGATGATCAGGATAGCTCTTCCCTGAAGCTTTCTCAGAACATTGCTGTCCAGGTCAAGTATCAAGTTTCTACTACTAACATGGAATTCGGGCTTTTAATTTAATTTTTTTTTTTTTTTTGGAGGGCAGGAGATAATTCTTCCTAGTTGGTGGAGAACTGCTCTGTCTCTCTCTCTCTTTTTTTTTTACTGGCAACTCTCATACTACTCTCATATGGTGCTCTGTGATAACTTCATTCTGTTGTTACTGATGTTCCATAAGTAACAGCCAGTATCTATCATGGCGACTAGGAACTTCATGACCTACATACAATCGCTTGCACTGAGTAACTGATGAGCGTAGGTCATTAGCATTCTTATTTCTCATCTTCGCACTTGCAGGAGGAATCCTTGTTTATTCTCTGACCTACATCTTAAGAAGTACAATGTCTCCTGCCTTCTAGTGACTGATATGCTTTATCATAGAAAGAAGAATGGGCACAATAAGTTGTAGGAGGCCAAAATTCTTGTTTCAGCCTTGGGGTTGTCTTTGCATCAGTTGTTGGGTCTCGTTCAGGTTATTTTGTGGGATAAGTGCTTAATGTAGCATGGATGTCAGAGGGCATTTGCCAGAGCTACAGTTCTCTTGCTGTGAAGCTGATAAGGAGAAAGAACAAAAAGTTAATTTCTCTGTTACTTGTGACAGATTTCTCAGTGAAAGGGCTATATAATTCTGCCTTTTAAAATGTCTCTGAACAGTTCTGAATGTAATTGTTTCTTTCTTTATAGACTGACTTTAAGACAACTGATTCAGAGGTAAACACAGATCAAGATATTGAAAAGAATCTGGTGAGTAGTTAAACTGTCATTGTTGGTATATGAAACTGTTAACGCGGAAGATCTAGAGTCACATCATCTCAATTGGAAAAGGCGCAGGAATCTCCTTTATAAAATCCCTGACAGATGATCAGCTAACTTCTGCTTGATTACTTCCAGAGATGGGACGCTTACTACTCATAAAGCAACATACGCATTTAGAAAATAGCTCTTACTGTTAGATCTTATTATGGGATGAGAACAGAACCACTAAAGCTTCTTGTTATAGTTCTCTCCTGAGCTACATAGAGTAAATCTAAAATGTTTTACTTGTTAGCTCCCAATATAGTCAAAGTGTTTTTTTTTTTTTTTTTTAATGCCTTTTCCTCCTACCTTTCAGGTCTGAACCTTTCCAGGTGAAATGTCCCCAGATGTTTTTAATACTCTTCTTTTCTTCATATATTTTTCAGCTTTTCATCATCCTGACTTCTTTTCCACCTCGACAGGTTCCATCTTCTCAATGTTTCTTTTAAAATGTGATCCTGAGAGCTAATGCACAGACAGTATAATTACTCCACAACACAATGGGACCCTTGTTCTCTCTCTCATTCGAGACACCATTTCTTAAGCTGACAGCAGTTTGTTTTGGCCATCTCATCACACCGTTGAGCTTGCACTCAAACTTCATCATGTCTTTTTCTCATGTATTGTTTAGTTGTGTCTTCTTATTTTATTCCTAGGTAATTGGTTTTTAAACCTTAGAGAGCTTCACATTTATTTTTGTTAAAGTGGTCCCCTTGATCTGTCCCTGGCATTTTGTGGCAAAAACTTCTACCTTGTATGTGTGGGAATATCTGGGCGTATATTTTTAAAAGGAAGGATAATGTGCAGAAAGGCACCCTTGGTTCAGGAAGAGGTCTTTAGGATAAGATATGTTAGTTGAGTGGAAATAAGGAGGAAAACCAGTTAATATTTTGTTGTTTGTTTGTCTTTGAATTTTCTAGAACAGTAGGTACTATTGAGAAAAGAGTATATAAGAGGAAATAAAGAAGATATTTGGCACAAGTCAAAGAAATTGAGGGGCAGATGGAAAGAAGTCAGTTATTGGAGTGTGTTAACCACATGAGGCCAATAAAAACTTTTAAATAGAGAGAGCAACTCAGGAGTTATTTATAACAGGCAAGTAAAAAGATACCAGAGATGAGAGACCTGATGGCCATGTGCAAGCTGAGAATGAGGCTAGAAGAGAACCTCCAAGGGGAGGAGGAGAAGTTGTCTTTTCTTGAGCACTTACTCTAGGCACTTTACATGTAGTATTTATTTGGCCCCCACAGTTGTAAGGTGGAGTTGGGATATCCCGACTGTATAGCAATTGAAGAGGCCAACTTAAGAAGTTGCAGATAAGCTTTACATCAGTCAGAAAAGGGTAGAGACTGGCAAGCCATTGGACTGAAAGAGGCCCAGGGTTGTGGTCTCTTTGGCTGTGTTTTTATAGGTGGTGATGTGGGCCAGATGCTTTATAAAAGGCAGTGAAACTAGTCAGGTATTAAGCTGGATGGCGATGCAGGAACTTTGCTCTTGTTTTATTTGCTACCCTTTTCATGCACTTGCAGTAATTGCCCACTGCCTGCATTTCAAATTGGGCCTCTGGGCTCTCAGAACCAATTAGCCACCAGTGAAACAAAGCAGCAGTGTGTAACCCTTTGGCTTGGAGAAGAACTGGATCAAGTAGTTTCCTCTACACCTCTAAGTCATCAATTTGCACGTACTAATAGTGTGTCCTTGAAACTTCTTTCTGTGAAGACTTGAGTTCTTTTTGTCCCCATCCTGTGTTATATATAAAGATGCATTATGGACAAAAAAGTTTCCATAAGAAAGTAAAGAGAGAAGAAAAGAAAAGAGTGCTCGTATTTACTAGTTTCATCAGTTGGTTCTTAACATTTTTTTTTCAACCTTTTCTTGGGTTAAGATCTTTCAGAATCTTTTGAAAACTTTGAATTCTCCTCTCAAAAAATTTTGTACACACCTATCCATAGGCCTCAGGTTCGGAAAACCTTTAAAGTTATGATGCTAAGGAGTCATCTGTTTAGGGAGCCTTAGTCACATTTCAGCACCTGGACTAAGGGCTAGCTTATCCCAAAGCTAAAATCCCATCTTGAAAGCTTCTGATTTGTTTTGGTTTTTGTCATAGGGTGATAAGTTTCCCCTCATTCACTTCTTTTTCTTTTTTTCCCCATTCACTTCTAAAACCTTTCTTTTCTTTGAAAATAGTTATCGTCTAGTGAATGAATTCAGTTTAATGCTCTAAGTTTTACATGGGCTGCTGCTGCTGCTAAGTTGCTTCAGTCGTGTTTGACTCTTAGCGACCCCATGGACTGCAGCCTACCAGGCTCCTCCGCCCATGGGATTTTTCAGGCAAGAGTACATGGGCTACCTTGTACCAAATGTGTTTAAATTGACCCTCTAAGTTTTAGTGTTCCTTTGAAAGCTAACCATTACTTTTCTTGATTTACTAATGTCAGGGAGGCAGAGCTGAACTGTGGCCCTTAAAAGCTTTACTTCTGCTCCTACTTTATGTGAGAACTTGCCAATTTGCCCGATCTGAATCGCAGGTCACCCAGAGCACTGGTGGGTTTGTTAGTTTTTAGTGCTGATGACCAGTAAGGAATCCAGTTTCTGGATGCATTTTGAGTAAATGATCTGTTCTTTGTTTTTGCTCATTCTTCTTCTTAATAGATGATAAAATACCTTATTCCTCTTATACCCTAGAGCAGAGAAGTAGTTTATATAAGAATCAGTTAGTAGAGCTCTTAGGCTTTCTAGGTGAGCTGGGCTCTTTTGTAACTGCTCCCCTCTGCTGTTGTAGTGTGAAAGCAGCCAGTAAACCGTCGAGTATGGCTACGTTCCTGGAAAACATTTACTTAAAAAATCCGACGATGGCTGGATTTGGCTCATAGGCCACGGTTGCCACCCACATCTTAGTGCAGTGTTGTACAGCAGAGTTTCCTTTCACGATGGAAGTGTTCTCTATGTGTGCTGTCTAGTATAGTAGCCACTACTCAAGCGCTAGGAGTGTGGCAAGGTGACTGAAGAACCGGATGTTTACATTTTCTTATTCTAATTACTTTAAATTTACTTACCAGACAGCATGGCTAGTAGCTCCAATACTGGACCCTGCAGCCTAAGAGCTGTGCTTCATGCCTTGAACAAGCCTACGGTGAATGTTTCTTGCAGTTAAATTGAGGAATTCAACTGCTTTTCTGTTGTTACCCATAGGATAAAATGATGACAGAGAGAACCCTGTTGAAGGAGCGTTACCAGGAGGTCTTGGACAAGCAGAGGCAAGTGGAGAATCAGCTCCAAGTGCAATTAAAGCAACTTCAGCAAAGGAGAGAAGAAGAAATGAAGAATCACCAGGTATCCTGCTTATATTAAAATTGGCAACAAGTAAAGCTATAGTCCCTAATTCGACTTTGTTTTCAAATTAATAGAAATAAAAAAGCAGTGTGTGTGTGTGTGTGTGTGTGTGTTTCAGTCTTGTCTGACTCTGCTACCCCATGTACTGTCCCCGCCAGGCTTCTCTGTCCATGGAATTTTCTGGGGAAGAATACTTGGGTAGGTTGCCATTCCTTTCCTTCTCCAGGGGATCTTTCCAACCCAGGGAACAAATCCAGGTCTCTTACACTGCAGGAAGATTCTTTACCATCTGAGCCACTAGGGAAGCCCTAGTGAGGCTAGTTTAAAATGACCTAAAACATACTCCCGTGTCCTTTGACTAAAGGATAACAATGTATTTGAATTAAAAATTAAAACAGTCCCTAGGAACAAAAGATGGAGTAAACAGATTTTATTGCACAGGTGAGCTGTAGACAGCATCACAAATCACCTCCCCGAAAGGCAATCTGCAAGTAACTTTTTAATGGTTATCATAGAATTTTAAGTATAAACAAGAACTTTGAGGGCATCTTATCCAAATTCTCACTCCTATTTTAGTTCAGAATATATTTATTTAATATATTTTGTTGATGTAATTGATTGCCTACCTGGAAAGTCATTTGATTAGATTCCTGTCTCATACTGTATTTAAAAATAAAATCCTAAGTGGATTAAAAATATACATAGAAAACTGAAAAAAAAAATTTTAAGTTAGAAGAAAATTTAGGAGAATATGTATGTACCTTGAGTTGCAAGAGGTCCTCTTAATCCAGGCAGAAAACCCAGAAGATTTTTAAAAATTAATTTAATTATATATAATTAAAATTTTTGATATGGCAAAGATACAGAAAACAGTCAAAAGATCAATATTAGACTGAGAGAAAATATTTCTAGCAGATCTGACGAAGGGTTTAAGATCCAAGACACTTTGATTCCTACAAATTCATAGTAAAAGCCAAATAGTCTAAAGCAACACCAGGAAAGGTTATTGTATTACTTTTCTATTGTAATAGTTTCCTATTGCTACTGTAGCAGATTGTCATGAATTTAGAGCTTAAAACAACACATTTATTATATCAGTTCTATAGGTTAGAAGCCCAGCATGGGTGTCACTGGGCTAAAGTCAAGGTATTGGGATGGCGGCCTTCCTTTCTTGGGACTCCAGGGGAGAAGACATTTCCTTGCCTTCCTGGCTTCTAGAGGCTGCTTGCATTCCTTGACCTGTGACCCTTTCTCCCTCTTCACAGTCAGCAATGTTGCATTTCTGTAACCATTCTTCCCTAATCACATCTTCCTCTGCTCAGGACAGGGAAAGTTTCTCTACTTCTAAAGACCTATTTGTGATTAGATTGGACCCACCCAGGTAATCCAGGATTCTCTCTCTATCTTTTTGTTAAGGAAGGTAACAAAGGTTCCAAGGGGTAGAACATGGACATTTTTGTGAGCCAGGGGCTATTATTTTGCCTACAATTATAAACAGTAATTCACAGAAGAGGAAAAGCAAATGGGGAATAAATATATGAAAATAAACTCAGCCTTACTGTTGTTGATTCATTCATACAACAAATATTTTTGAGTTCCCAATTTAGTCCCTGAAGATTTAGTGGTAAACAAAACATAGTCTTTGCCTTCATTGGATGTTTATTCCAGTTGGAGGAGACAGACGGTGAAAACAGGAAAAGAATAGGAGGCGGTAAAATGTTCATTAAAATTATTAGATACCCTTCCTCCCTCTTTCTCATGAGAGGGCAAAACAAAATAAGCTGTCAAGGGTAAGAAAAAATAAACTCTTTTTAGACATTGGTAGGAGTGTGAATTGTTATCAATTTTTTTTTTTTTTTAGAAAAGATACTGGGAATTGTCAGTTAAATTTTAAAATGTGTATATACCTTGACCTAGACTCTTCATTATTAGAAGTCTACTCAACAGAAATAAAAGGTTTTTATGTGAAAGTATAGACATAGAATGTTTATTGTAGTACTGTTTGTAGTACAAGAAAACTGGAATAAACCTGATGGACGCTTTTAATAGAGTGGCTAAATTGGCTAAATACATGTGTCATGTTGTGTTATGCAGCTGTTTTTTAGTTTTGTCTATATTTGCTGTAAGTATGTTCATGTCAGGTAAACAAAGCAAGATGCAGAATAATGTATATAAAAGCACCTCATTATAAAAAAACAGAAAAGCAAAGAAATATGTATATAAGTACATGTGTTGGTGTGAGGATGGATAAAGTTGTGAAAGCATAGTACAAAACACTTTAACACATTGATTACTTTATGGGTGGAATTGGTGTGAATTAGAGATGACTTTGGCCACCTGATACAAACAGCTGATTCACTAGAAAAGACCTTGATTCTGGGCAAGATTGAAGGCAGGAGGAGAAAGGGATGACAGACGACAAGATGGTTGAATGGCATCACTGATTCAATGGACATGAGTTTGAGCAAGCTCTGGGAGATGATGAAGGACAGAGAAGCCTGGCATGCTGCAGTCCATGGGGTCTCAGAGTCAGACACAACTGAGCGACTGAATAAGAGATGACTTAAATTTATCACTTTTTAATTGTTTGACTTATTATACATGTAGTCAGATAATTTAAAAAGATCAGATAATCCCTACACATAATAAAGTAGAACCATAACAAAACAAAGCAAGACCATATTTGTTGGAAGAAACAAACTCCCACCCTGTGCAAGAATGCCTTTCTCAGCAGTCTTGACAGGTGTTCATTCAGCCTTTATTTGAGCACCAGTAATGGGGAGATTATTGCTTCACAAGGCAGTAAATTCCATTTTTGAACAGTTGTGATTGTTAGAAATTCTTTCTCCTGTTGAATTGATATCTGCATTATTACTTACTCCCTTATATCTAAGTACTGGCTTTTGGGACTACTCATGAACTAGATTCCTTTAGTTCATTTTAAATTCTCTGAAGTCAGTGTTAATTTGTGATAGTTGAAAGTAACCTTCAGACCAAAAGAACTAATTCATTTCCTTCTTTGTGTGTGACTATAATTGTGTGGGACTCAGGAGATATTAAAGGCTATCCAAGATGTAACAATAAAGCGAGAAGAAACGAAGAAGAAAATAGAGAAAGAAAAGAAGGAGTTTCTGCAGAAGGAGCAGGATCTAAAAGCTGAAATTGAGAAGCTTTGTGAGAAGGGCAGAAGGTAAATGATGCTGTTAAGAAATAAAAACGCTCTGTGAATGTGTGTTTGTATATAAGAGGCTAGTTCTGTTTGTGTTTCTAGTTCCTTTTCTTTCAGTCTTAATTTTTATTTGAAAAACAAGTGCCCAAATTAATATCCTATAGTAATTTTAGCTTTTTCATCAACCTGTGTTAAACTTAACAAAAAGTGTCTCAGGAATTCATTAATACATTGATATGATAGTAGTGAATTGCTTGGTCCCAGGTATGATCAAGATTTTGGTATAAATCTAGCACCTGTTTCACTTCCTTAACTGATACTTTACAGTTTAGAAGATGAGACTACTTTGATTTGTATTTATGTTCAATACCAAAAGCAGATTTCAAAAGTAGCTTGTAAGCTGTTTGGAAAGCTATTTAATGAATCTGTGTCCTTTTCAGGGTACTGCAGTATGACTAAGGTGGCATAAAGTTTGGTCATAGTTTCAAATTTCCAAGTTTCTTCTTGTGACCTGTTTGGAAATCAAAATAGCTGTGAATACTGTGATTTTACTTAAATTCTACTAAAATGTGTTTTTTATTTATCAAGAAATCTTGGCTTGCTAATGTGTCAGATAGCTAAGTGGAAAATAGCAGGTTCATTTGCCAAATCTTTTTTCAAGTATGTGAGATGGTAACTATGAAAGAACATTTTGGAATACCTGGGGAAATTTGAGTTTGGACTACATATTAGGTAATACTGTATCAGTGGTAAATATTTTGGGTGATTATGGTATGTGATTACATAGAAGGATCTTATTCTTCAGAGATACTTGCTGAAGTTTTAAGGGTTAAGTGTCATGATGTCTGTAACTTTCAGATAGTTCAGAGAGGGGTAAAGTAAATGTGGCAAAAAGTGTAACAGCTGGTGGATCCAGATGAAGGGCATATATTTATTTATTTTTAGGACATATGTTTATTGTATTCTTCTATTAACTTTTATGTTTGTTTGAAATTTTCAGAGAAAAAGTTGCAGGGTAGATACAGGGAGGAATTAGTCAGGCAGTGAGTAAGGAAAAGGACATTGCAGGCAGGGGACCTACAGAGGAGAGAGAATAACAACTGAGGTTAAGTGGAGAGGAGTGAGGCTAGTGGAGAAGTCAGAAATCAGATCACAAAGGCTTACATACTTTGTTAAGGGGTTTGAGATTTTCCCCTGATAGTGAGAGACACTGAAGAATTTGAATTACTGGATAGGAAATTAGGATAATTTCTGATTGATATTATATAAAAATGAATTTACTTAATAGAAATCTGCTAAGTGCTTTGTACTATTTGAAGGTAGTCACTGTTTTATTAATATAACTATAATTTTTTAAGAAAGACAGCATGAATTGACAAAAAAGTAAAGGACCAAATATTCAGTTTAGTCATAAATTTGATTTTTCTCCTTGACACCTGGCTGCCTTACAGTGATGTCTTGCTTTTGAGGGGACACTTTCTAGTTCCCAGCTTCAAGATTATTGCTGGTATATTAGAAAGGGGAGGCTGCCAAGCTAGGTCTTTTCTAGGGCTAAACTTCTTTTCAAGCTTCCTGCCTTGAATAGTGACTCATCAAGAATAACAGCAAATAGGACTGCTCTTGAATAAATATGGTGAGCTTACACTTTAAAAGACAACGTCAGTTGATTCAGAGGTAGCTTGGGACAAGTAGCAGAAAAATTGCAGTATCAAGCAAGATCCTTCTTTTTTTTTAAATGCTTTGAGCTTGCGTGACGAGCTTGTGATAGGTAAATAGCAGATCAGGGGAGTTAATGTTGGAAGCCTTACTTTTGATGTGATATAAGAGTTTATGCTATATTGAATTGATAGTGTGAATGAGGATTCCTTTTGGAAATTTCTCACCAAATGCTAGTTTGTTTAACTGATAGGCTTTGAAGTCCTAATAGCCTGTCTGGCCATCAGTAAGTTCAGTGAGTGTTTCTTAGGTGCAAAGCAGTGAGCCAGACTGTTGCAACATCCTATATTTTGACCACAGCCTTCAGTCCTTCCAGCTTTCTGTCTTATTCCCCATAAATGTACACTTTGACCACATCAGATCCTCTTTCTTGTTTGTTGACCTCATTACATTTTCCACCAGTCCTCCAGCTCCCCGGAAGCGTTTCTTTACCTAGCCCGCTGAGACTCAAAGTCCATTACTGGAATTACTTTTATACCATTGCCATCAATTCTGCTGAGACTTGTTCCTTTCCCTTCATTTTTTTCATAGTACTCCAGTCCTGGCCCAAGTTAGCCACCTAACGTCTGTATTCTTATAGTTGGGCTGCTGAGTCTGCTGGAGGAAATCCTACCACTGTGGATCTTGAGGCCAGAATGAGTTTGACTTTCAAAAACACTCAGATAGATCCTCAGGGCTCCCTCTTCCTCTGAGGGCTGTCCCTAACTATTACTTCTCTTTCTAAACTTTCTGTCTCCACCGTTTCTCTCATTAGTTTTAGCATGTGAGCTTGCCTTTTATTTCACTGAAAAAATAGGGGCCACCGAGTAAAACTTCCTTCTGTTTCCTGTCAGTAGACACATCCGTGCTTTCTTCCTGTTCTTGTATCTGAGTCTAAACTTTCTACCTGTGTGTGAATCCTGTTGCCTCTTGTTTCTCCCAATTTTCCCTAACTGGCACCATACCCTCTTCCAAGGCCTCAGCGGAAGAAACGAGTCATTCCACATTCCTGTCTCTTAGCCCCTCTCTACCACATGTGCTTCACCATGTCCTGTAGGTTCTGAACATTAGGGATCCCTCTCCATTCACTCTGCACTCTTACTGCAGGTTTCTATCCCTTCTTCTAGGTCTGAAGCAGGCTACTGAACTTTCTTTGCCTCCATTCTCGTCTGTCTAGTACACAGCTTCCATAGAAATCTTTCTAAGATGTGGATCTGAAAATGTCATTTCCCAGCTTAAAATCCTTCATAGTTCCTAGGGTAAAGTTTAAACTCTGTATTTAGTATAAGAAGCCCTTAATTATCTAGTTCCTGTTTATGTCCCTAGCTTATCTTTTGGTGGTTTTGGCTTAGTTGCTCTGTCTTGTCTCTTTTGTGACCCCATGGACTGTAGCCTGCCAGGTTCCTCTGTCCGTGGGATTTTCCAGGCAAGAGTACTGGAGTGGGTTGCCATTTCCCACCTTCTGCGGGGGATCTTTCTGACCCAGGGATTGAACCTGTGTCTCCTGCATTGGAAGGAGGATTCTTTACTGCTGAGCCACCAGGGAAACCTGCTATACTTTTTAGCACCCCCCACACCACCATTGGAGAAGGAAAAGGGAACCCACTCCAGTATTATTGCCTGGAGAATCCCAGGGACGGGGAAGCCTGGTGGGCTGCCGTCTGTGGGGTCGCACAGAGTCGGACACGACTGAAGCGACGCAGCAGCAGCAGCAGCAGCAGCAGCTATGAATATTCATGTACAAGTGTTTGTGTGATCATATGATTTTATTTTTCTTCGGTATATTCCTTGGGATAGAATTATTGGGTTGTTGGGTAGTAGGTATATGTTTAGTTTTATAAGAAAAGGCCAGACATATTTCAAAGTTTATATGATATTTTATGCTCTATTACAATGTTTGAGAATTCTGGTTGCTTCATATCCTTGCCATTCAAATGACTGTGCAATAAGTATTTCATTGTGGCTTAATTTGCATTTCCCATTAGTCATTAGGGTTCCTTGGTGGCTCAGTGGTAAAGAATCTGCCTGCAGTGCAGGAGACCTGGGTTCGATCCCTGGGTTGGGAAGATCTCCTGGAGGAGGGCATGGCAACCCACTCCAATACTCTTGCCTGGAGAATCCAATGGACAGAGGAGCCTGGCGGGCTATAGTCCATGGGGTCACACAGAGTCAGATGCGACTGAAGTGAATAAACAGCAACAACAGCAGTGACTAATGATGTTGACCACTTTTTCCGTGTGCTTATTGGCCATTCATTTATCTGTTATTGTGAAGTGTTCTGTCAGATATTTCTCCATCACCACCTTTCTGCAGGGCAGAGGTTGAGGTTTTGGCCTTTTGTAACTGTGTAGTATAAGCTTGTTACATATTCCAAATATAAGTCTTTTGTTGGTTACACGTTCTGTGAAAATTTTATTCTACTCTGACTTATCTGTTCATTTTAAAATTGCATCTTTTGGTGAACAGAAAATTTAATTTCAGTGATATCTATTTTATTACGTTTTCATTTATAGTTATTGTATTTTCTGTCCTAAAAAACCTTTGCCTACTCTGAAGTAGCAAAGATGTTCTCCTCTGTTTTCTCGTGGGATTTTTATCATTTTAGCTTTAATATTTATGTCTGTGATCCATCTCAAATTAATTTTTGTGTATGGTGATGAGTAGGGGTTGATGTTAATTTTATCCAGTTGTTTTGGTACCATTTGTTGAGAAATGTTCCTTTCCTCATTGTGTTGCTTGACACCTTTGCCAAAAACCAAATGGCACCTTGAGTCATTTATATAAATAGTGGGTTTATTCTGGGTACAGTACCAATCCATTGCATTGATATATTTGCCTATCTTTATGCTAAACCATAGCATTGTGATTATTATCAGTTCAGTCTGTTCAGTCGCTCAGTCGTGTCCGACTCTTTGCGACCCCATGAATCGCAGCACGTCAGGCCTCCCTGTCCATCATCAACTCCCGGAGTTCACTCAGACTCACGTCCATCGAGTCAGTGATGCCATCCAGCCATCTCATCCTCTGTCGTCCCCTTTTCTTCCTGCCCCCAATCCCTTCCAGCATCAGAGTCTTTTCCAATGAGTCAACTCTTCCCATGAGGTAGCCAAAGTACTGGAATTTCAGCTTCAGCATCATTCCCTCCAAAGAAATCCCAGGGCTGATCTCCTTCAGAATGGACTGGTTGGATCTCCTTGCAGTCCAAGGGACGCTCAAGAGTCTGTTACAGACTTATAGTAAGTCATGAAGTCAGAGTATGCAAAATCTTCTGCTTTTTGTTCAAGATTACTTTGGATATTTTAGGTTGTTTGCTTTTATGTATATATGTGTGTGTGTGTGTCTGTGTGGGTGTGTATATTTGTATGTATATGAAGCAGCTTATCAGTTTCTATAAAAACACCTGATTTTCTGAGAGTTCTTAATATGAATGGATGCATAATTTTGTCAAATGGTTTTTCTGTATCTATTAAAATTATCAAATATTTTTTCTCCCATATTCTGTTAATATAGTGAATTACATTGATTTGTTTTCAAATGTTAAACCATTTCTCCATTCTTGGGATGCATCCAAGTTGAACAAGATATATTATTGTTTTTATGTATTGCTGAATTTGACTCACTGATATTTGAAAAGGATTTTTATGTCTGTGTTAATTGAAACTTTCATAGTGTTAATTGTTGAAACTTAGAATTATCCTTTAAGTTGAAAAAATGAAATTTTAGATATAATTTATATAGAATAAAGGTTTTCTATATTTTTTATTTTAAAATATTTAGTTATATCATTTGCTGAGGGGGCAGTGTTAAAATCTATGTGATTATAAAGTTTTCTCTTTTTCCTTTTAATCCTGTCAATTTTTGTTCTTATATTTTGAAACTGTGTTGTTAGATACATATACAATTATTATTTGTTCTTGATAAATTGTCTTCATCATGACATTGACATTTTATCATTATAAAATGTCTTTATCTTGGTCATAATCTTAATGTTTATTTTATGTAATATTGATATAGGTATTGCAGTTAGATATGCTTACTCTTTACATAGTATATATTTTTTCATATTTTACCTTCAACCTATCAACATATAATTTTTTTTTTTTTTTAATCTATTCTGACAAGGTTCCTTGTAGAGGCTCTTAGTATATTTGTATTTAATACAGCTAGTGATATGATTAGATTTAGGTCCACTCTTTACTATGTAAATTAAATATTGACTCATTGACTATTCTGTAGAATTCTATTTTAATTTGGCCTTTTTCACCCTGAATACACATCTATTTAATTCACTGGCAAAATGCATCATAAAAACAAATTATGTGCCTGGTGATTATACCATATTAGAAAGATTTATAATTTTATTGGATAAAGTATTTGGGAAATTTTCATAGTCTTAATTGCTGAAACTTAGAATTATTCTTTAAATTAAACAAATTTTTTTTGCATATAATTTACTTATAATAAAATACCCTTATTTTAAATTACATTTTGATGAGTTTTGACAGATTAATCACACATGTTAATGCTAACACAGTTAAGGTATAGCACGTGCCATTACCCTAAAATATTCCCTGTATTTCTTCTTAATCACTGCTTCCTCCCCTCCATTCCCAGGTGAACACTTTCCTTCTGTATTACTATATTATACTTATCTTTTCTAGACATGTGTCTCACCCTATTAAGAAAAAAATTATTTATTTGACTGCACTGGGTCCCAGTTGTGGTACTCAGGATCTTTAGTTGTGGAATTCAAATTCTTATTTGCAGCACATGGGATCTAGTTCTCTGCCCAGTGTTCGAACCCTGGCCCCCTGCATTAGGAGCACAGAGTCTCAGCCACTGGATCACCAGAGAAATCTCGTCACTTACCACATTTTTGAGATTCATCTATGATGTTGTGATGAATGTGAACTATATTAATAGTTCATTACTTTTTTAAAAAAAGACTTTATTTTTTTTTATTGTAGTTTGAAGTTTACAACAAAATTGAGAGGAAAGTAAAGAGATTTCCTATATGCCCCCTGCCCTCACACATGCACAGCCTTCCCTTTATCAACGTCACTCACTAGAGTGGCACATTTTTTACCAAAGGTGAACCTACAGTGACACATCATAATCGCCCAAAGTCCGTAGTTTACCTTAGGGTTCACTCTTGGTATTACACAGCCTATGATTTGGATAAATGTATGATGACATATATCCGACATTATGCAGAGTATTTTTCACTGCCCATGATTTGGATAAATGTATGATGTCATATATCCAACATTATACAGAGTATTTTTCACTGCCCATCCTCTGTGCTCTACTGGTTCATCCCACACTCCCCTACTGATTTTTTTATTGTCTCTGTAGTTTTGCCTTTTCCAGAATGCTTTATAGTTGAATCATATAATATGTAGCCTTTCAGACTGGCTTCTTTCACTTAGTAATATGCATTTAAAAGTATGCCTTTTCATGGTTTGATAGCTCATTTCTCTTTAGCATGAAAGAGTACTCCATTGTTTGAATGTACAATAGTTCTTTCTTTATTCATCCACTGCAGGATAACTTGCTTGCTTCCAAGTTTTGGCAGTTATGAATAAAGGTGCTGTAGATATCCATGCGCAAGTTTTTGTATGGACGTAAGTTTTCAGCTCTTTTAGGTAGATATCAAGAAGTATAGTGGCTGGATTGTATGGTAAAAATAAGATTAGTTTATAAGAAACTGCCAAATTGTCTTCCAAAGTGGCTGCTGTGCCACTTTGCTTTCCCAGCAGAAACAAATGAGCGCTCCTGTTGCTCCACATCCTTGCCAGCATTTGCTGTTGTCAGTGTTCTAGATTTTGGCCATTCTCCTTGGTATATAGTGGTATCTCATTGGTGTTTTAATTTCATTTTCCTGATGACAAGTGATATGGAGCATCTTTTCACATCTTCATTTGCTATCAGTATGTCTTCTTTGGTGAGCTGTCTGTCAGTCTTTGGCCCATTTTTTTAAATCTTTTTTTTTTTTAACTGAGAGATTATATTTTTGATTTAATTGTATTCTTATATTTTTGGCTGTGCTGCATGGCCTGTAGGATCTAAGTTCCCCAACCAGGGATTAAACCTAGGCCAGAACAGTGAAAGCCCGGAGTCCCTACTCTAGACCAGCAGGGAACTCCCCTATTGTTTGTTTTATTGTTGAATTTTAAGAGCTCTTTGTGTTTTTAAGATAACGTTCCTTTGTCAGATGTGTCTTTTACAAATATTTTCTCACAGTCTGTGGCTTGTCTTCTCTTATTCTTGATACCGTCTTTTGCAGAACAGAAGTTTTTAATTTTAATGAAGCCTTATTTATCAGGTATTTCATGGGTTGTGTCTTTGGTGTTATATCAAATTCATTTAGTTTTCTCTGATGTTATCTTCTAGGAGTTTTACAATTTTGTGTTTTACATTTAGGTCCATGATCCAGCTTTTGTTAATCTTTGTGAAAGGTGTAAGGTCTGTGTTTAGATCCATTTTTTTGCATGTTGATGTCCTCTTCTAACGGGCTTCCCAGGTAAAGAACCAGTGGCTCCAGTGGTAAAGAACCTGCCTACCAATGCAAGAGACATAAGAGATGCAGGTTCGATCCCTGGGTCAGGAAGATCCCCTGGAGGAGGGTATGGCAATCCACTCCAGTGTTCTGGCCTGGAGAATCCCATGGACAGAGGAGCCTGGCAGGCTACAGTCCATAGGGTCACAAAGAATTGGACAGAACTGAAGCCACCTAACATATCCACATCTAACACTATTTGTTGAAGAGACTCTTTGCTCCATTTTATTGTCGTCACTCCTTTATTAAAGATCATTTGACTGTATTTATGGAGTTCAATTTCTAGGCCCTCTGGTCTGTTCCATTTATCTCTTATGAACACCACATTGTCTTGATTCTATAGCTTTATAGTAAGTCTGGAAGTCAAGTAGCATCAGTCTCCCAGTGTTGTCCTTTTCCTTCAGTGTTGTGGTCTTTTGCCTCTTCTTATAAACTTTAGAATCAATTTGTTGATATCCATACAATAACTTGCTGGGAATTGATTGGGATTGCACTGACTATAGATCAACTTGGGAAGAACTGACTTTTTTCTTTCTGGCTGTGCTGGGTATTTGTTACTATGAGTGATCTTTCTATAGTTGTGCCCAGTGAGGGCTACTCTCATCGTTGCAGAAGGTCTCTAGTTGCAGTGGTGGACTTCTCATTGCGATGGGTTTCTCTGGTTGCAGAGCACAGGCTCTAGGTGTGTGGGCTTCAGTAGTTGTGATGCTCAGGCTTGGTTGCCCCACGGTATGTGGCATCCTCCCAACCAAGGATCAAACTGTCCCCTGCATTGCCAAGTGGACTTTTAACCACTGGACCACCAGGGAAGTCCCCCAAACTGACATCTTGACAATGTTGAGTCTTCCTGGCCATGAACATGGAATATCTCTCCATTTATTTAGTACTTTGATTTTGTTATCAGAATTTTTGTCATTTTCCTCATACAGATCTTGTACATATTTTGTTAGATTTATGCCTAAATGTATGTAATATAAATGATATTGTGTTTTTAATTTCAAATGTTCACTGTTAACATTTAGAAAAGCAGCTGACTTTTGTATATTAGCTTCATGTCCTGCAACTTTGCTTTAACCACCTATTAGTTCAAGGGTTTTTTTTTGTCTATTCTTTTTAATTTTCTACATAGACGATCACGTCATGTGCAAACAAAGACAGTTTTATGTCTTACTTTCCAATTTGTATACCTTTGGTTTCTTTTCCTTACTTTATTATATTAGCAAGAACTTCTAATATAATATTGAAAAGAGATGGTGAGGGGGACATCTTTAGCTTGTACGTGATCTGGGAAAAGCTTCCCGTTTCTCACTCTTGAGTATGATGTTAACTGTAGATTGTTTGTAGATAATCTTTGCCAAGTTGAGAGTTCTCCCTATTCCTAGTTTACTGAGTTTTTATCATTAGTGGGTGCTGGATTTTGTCAAATGCTTTTTCTGCATATATTGACATGATCATTTTATTCTTCTTTTTTTAGTCTTTTGATATGATGGATAATTTTAGTTGATTTTTTAATGTTGAACTAGGCTTGCATACCTGGGATAAATCCCACTTGGTCAAAATCCTTTTTTTTTACTTTTTTTGTATTTGATTTACTAGTGTTTTGTTGAGGATTTTTGTGTTTCTGTTCAGGAGAGATGTTGGTCTGTAGTTTTTTTTCTTCTATTATTTTTGTCTGGTATTACATTAGGGTAAGATTGCAGAGAATTGGTTTAATTTTTTCCTTAAATATGTATTAGAATTCACCAGTGAACCCATCTAGGCCTGGTATTTTCTGTTTTAGAAGGTTATTAATTATTAAATCAATTTTTAAAATAGATATAGGTGTTCATTTCTTTTTTTTTTTTTTTGTAAATTAATTTATTTAATTGGAGGCTAATTACAATATTGTAGTGGTTTTTGCCGTACATTGACATGAATCAGCCACGGGTGTACATGTGTTCCCCATCCTGAGCCCCCCTCCCACCTCCCTCCCCATCCCATCCCTTAGGGTCATCCCAGTGACCAGCCCTGAGCACCTTGTCTCGTGCATCAAACCTGGACTGGCGATCTATTTCACATATGGTAATATACATGTTTCAATGCTATTCTCTCAAATCATCCTACCCTTGCCTTCTCTTTTTTTTTTTTTTTTAAATTTTATTTTATTTTTAAACTTTACATAATTGTATTAGTTTTGCCAAATATCAAAATGAATCCGCCACATACTGAATATAGTTCATTGTGTGAATATCTAGCAATTTGTTTATTCAGTTGAAAATGTTGTTTTAATATTAACTGTCTCCTATAATTTAAAAAAAATTTTTTAATTGGAAGATAATTGCTTTACAAGGTTGTGTTGGTTTCTGCCATAGAACAATGTGAATTAGCCATAAGTATACATATGTCCCCTTCCCCTGAGCCTCTGTCCCACCGCCTTCCGCCATCCCACCCTTCCAGGTTGTCACAGAGCACCAGGTTAAGCTCCCTATGTTACCCAGCAACTTTCCACTAGCTATCAGTTTTGCATGTGGTGATGTTTATGTTTAAATGCTACTCTCTCAATTCACCCCACTCTCTTCTATTATTTCTGATGAGAACTCAGTAATGGTTGTTTTGTTTCTTCTGTGTGTTGTGTCACTTTTTTTCTATGGTTTTTTTCAATATTTTATCTTTGGTTTTCAGCAGCTTGACTTTGATTTTCCCAGGTATGGCTTTCTTCCTTTTATTCCTGTTTCAAGTTTTCTCAGCTGCTTATTCTATAAAGTTATGTATTCACCATATTTGTGAAATTTTGACATAATTTTCAAATACTTTTCCTGCCTCATTCCCACCTTTGCTTCTGAGACTCCACTTTAACATGTTAGAACTTTTGATATTGTCCTGTAGCTTATGGAGGCTCTTTTATTTCTTTCTAGTTCTTTTTTACTGTTCATCATATTGGATAATTTCCATTTATGTATCTTCAAATTTACTTTTTTTTTTTTTGGCCATGCCACACAGCATGTGGGATCTTAGTCCCCTGACCAGGAATCAGACCTATGCCCCCTGCAATGGAATTGCTGAGTCTTAACCACTGGAGTGCCTGAGAAATCCTACTTTTTATTATATCATTTCCAGTTTCCAGTCTGCTGTTAAGCCCATGCATTAAATTTTATATTTCCAAAATTGTATTTTTCAGTTCTTTCATTTCCATTCAGTTCTTTTTTTTTTTTTTAAGTTTCTCTTTCTCTGCAAAACTGTTCTTATGTATTCACTCCTTGTGAACATATTTTTCTTTATGTTCTTCTGCATAGTTAAAATAAGTGCTTTAAAACGTTGCCAGCTAATTCTAGCATCTTGGTCTCCTTGGAGTCCTTTCCATTGATTGCTCATTTTTCTTGACCAGGAGTCAGAGTCAAAGCATTATTCTAAATGAGAAACCAGACACAAAAGGTATGCACTGTATGATTCTGTTTACGTGAAGTTCTAGAACAGAAAAAACTATAGTGAGAGAAAGCAGATCACTGGTTGTCAATAGCTCAGGGTGGAGGGAAGGGATTGGCAATCATATAGTAAATATTGAGGTTTTGCAGACCACACAGTCTCTGTCACAACTACTCAACTCTGCTGTTGAAGCATGAAAGCAACCATAGACAATATGTAAACAAAATGAGTATGGCTGTGTTCCAATAAAACTTTATTTGTAAAACCAGGTAGCAGCCAGAGTTTGATCTACAGACCATAATGTGCAGACCCTACTTTTGAGTATGGATCATGTTTCCCTTTTCTTTATATATTGGTAATTGAGGGTTGGATCCTGAATATGTGAATAATATGTTGCAGAAACTCTCGATTCTATTGTATTCTTCCATGAAATCTTGTGGTTGGTTTATTTTTTTTTAATTTATCTCATCAGGCTATTTTCTAGGCTTAAACATAATACATACCTGCTTGGTAGGCAGCAGCTGTGGTTTCTGTTCAGTTCATGTATCTGTAGATGGGCTCCTTGGAGTCCCCTCTGTGCATGGCTGGTTCAGGGGTCATCCAGAGATCAAATCGATTTATATGCAGAATTGGGGCCTCCCTGGCCATGGCTTTTATCTTTTGGGGATTTCTCCTTCACTTTCCAGCTGTTATGGTAGCTCCCAGTTTTATCCTTTTTGTTCTTGAACTAGTAAGGCTTCAAAATTTCTATCTCAGTTTTAGTTGTCATCACAGAGCTATCTGTGGTTTGTCCTTAGATGAATGGTGATTAGCCATAAAAAACAAAAAACAATAATGATGTTCACTTCTTCAGTTGTCAGGTCTTCTGGTTTTTGTTTGTTCTTTAGTATCTTTAGATAGGTGCTTTTTTACATTTTGTATAGAACTTATAGTTTTTTATCTGCAGAAATCGTTGGCCTAATATTAGGAGCAACTCTGACAGGCTGAATGAATCCCAAGCTGGAATCAAGATTGCCGGGAGAAGTATCAACAATCTCAGATATGCAGATAATACCACTCTAATGGCAGAAAGTAAAGAGGAATGAAAGAATCTCTTGATAAGGGTGAAAGAGGAGAGTGAAAAAGCTGGCTTAAAACTCAGCATTCAAAAAGCTAAGATCATGGCATCTGGTCCCATCACTTCATGGCAAATAGATGGGAAAAAAGTAAAAACTGTGACAGATTTTATTTTCTTGGGCTCCAAAATCTCTGCGGATGGTAACTGCAGCCAGGAAATTAAAAGACACTTGCTACTTGGAAGAAAAGCTATTACAAACCTAGATAGCATATTATGAAGCAGACACATCACTGCCGAAAAAGGTCTGTCTAGTCAAAACTGTGGTTTTTCCAGTAGTCGTGTACAGATGTGGGAACTGTACCATAAAGAAGGCTGAGGGCTGAAGAATTGATGCTTTTGAACCGTGGTGTGGAAAAGACTCTTGAAAGTGCCTTGGACAGCAAGGAGATCACACCAGTCAATCCTAAAGGAAATCAACCCTGAATACTGGGTTGGAAGGACTGATGCTGAAGCTGAAGTTCCAATACTTGGGCCACCTGATGTGAAGAAAGATCACTTGGGCCACCCTGATGTTGGGAAAGATTGAGGGCAAGAAGAAAAGGGACAACAGAGGATAAGATGGTTGGGTGGCATCATCAACTCAATGGACATGAGTTTGAGCAAACTCCAGGAGATAGTAAAGGACAGGGAAGCCTGGCGTGCTGCAGTCCATGAGGTCACAAAGAATTGGACGCAACTTAGCAACTGAACAACAAAACAACAACTACCCTTACTGGAAGTGGAAGCTCTACAGATTTAATTTTTAGAGGGACAGTTGTGGCTTCATTAAGTTAGATGTGCTAAAGTGAAGATAAATTTATGTCAGGAAGACAGAGTTTTGAAAAGATTAAATGAGGGCCTGATCTCAGTGGAAGAAAAAGAGAAAGGAAGGGTATTCGGAGGTAGGATTGGTGAGATTTGTTGATTGTTAGAGGGAGAAGAAGAGTAGTGACAGTGAGGTGGCTGAGATGGCAGAGATGATGAATAAAGGAAGTGGAGCAGATTTAGGACAGTGGCCTTGAGGGTGGAGGCTGTTAATTTTTGTTTTAAATACAGTTTTAAGGAGGTATAGTTTATATAAAAGTAACCCTTTTTTTCCTACAAAGTGTAAAGGGTTTTCTTTATGTGTAACATAGGCAAAATTATGTAAGTCAGTAAGTTTTTAAGAAATTTCACATATTCTGATTCCATCCACTGCCAGTCACCTTAGTTCCTCCAGTGTTTGGATCATAATCTTCAAGGTTGTCCTTTCAGAAAGAATTCTGCTTAATCCACAGTTATCATGTCAAGCAGTCTTACCACAGTTTTTTTAACTGGATTTCTTTGATCTCCAATGAAATATGAACATACTTCAAAAATACCCCACTGGGGACTTCCCTGATGGTCCAGTGGTTAAGACTTCACTTTCCGTTGCAGCAGGTACGAGTTCGATCCCTGGTTGGTGAGCTAAGATCCCAAATACCTCTCAGCCAAAACAAGCAAAAAATATAAACAGAAGCAGTATTGTAACAAATTCAATAAAGACTTTAAAAATGATCCTCATAAAAAAAAATCTTAAAAACAATTCCCCAACAGTAATCTTTGGAATTCAGTTTTCTCAAGCAATTACATTAGGACCATGTTTAGGGTCAGAGGAGATGGATCTGCCTGGTTCTGAATTTTAGAGACCCTAGAGAAAGAGAAGTATTAGTTCCTATTGAAGATTATGTCAGATTTACAGTATGAGAAACTTCAGGGATACTGTGTAAGTAAAAATACCGGCCTAACATGCACAAAGCCAAGAAAAACAATGATGCCGGGTACTAAATTTATATTAGCACTGTGTTTTGAACACCCAGCAAGAATAAACTGCTGAATACAGATACCATGCAGTGCAGTAAAATTCACCAGTTTTAAATGATGTGTTTTGAAGAATGTATACTGTCATATAACTACCACCACAATCATGGTATAACATTTTCACCACTCCAGAAAGTTCTTTCATATCTCTTGGAAATCAGTTGCCCCCACTACCCTGAGGCACTGGCAGTCACTGGTCTGCTTTCTCTCAGTGTAGTTTGCCTTTTCTAGAACTTCATGTAAATAGACTCAGAATATATAGCCTTTTCTGTCCCTTATTGGGGATAAAATCTTTTGTAATTTATACATGTTGTTGCATGTATCAGTAGTTTAATTCCTTTTTATTAATGAATAGTATTTACTGATATACTGAGGTTATATACTAAGTTTATTTATTTATTTGGACATTCAGGTTATATCCATTTTTTGTCTATTATAAATAAAACTGGTGGCCCAGTGATTAAGACTCCATGCTTCCACTGCAGGAGGCACAAGTTTGATCTCTGGTTGGGGAGCTAAGAGCCTGCATGCCATATAGTGTGGCCAAAAAAAAGCTGCTGTGAATACTCAAGTGCAAGTCTTTATGTGAGCATGTTTTCTCTTGAGTAAATAGGAGTGGGATTGCTGGACCATGTGTTGGCTTGACTTTATAAGAAACTGGTAAATGGTTTTCCAATGTTGCTTTGCTGTTTTGCACGCCTACCAGCAATGCATAGTGTTTTGGTTACTCCATATCCTCACCAGTACTTGGTGTTATCAGTCTTTTTAGTTTTAGCCATTCTGGTAAGTGTTTAATAGTATCTTGTTGTGGTTTTATTTTGCCTTTTCCTAATGACTGTTGATGTGAACATCTTTTCATGTCTTCATCTGCCATTTGTTGTTCTTTTTTGGAGAAGTGTTTGAACATTTTACCCATTTAAAAACATGTTTTCTAAAAAAAAACCCAAAAGACATGTTTTCTTATTGAGAATTCTTAGTACAAGTCCTTTTATCTGTGTTTTACAAATATTTTCTCCCAGTATATAACTTGCCTTTCTTTGCATTTTGTAACAGTATCTTTTGAAATGCAAACATTTAATTTAAAAAATAATTACTTTTATATAATTTTCCTTCATTTACACTTACTACAAAATATTTGTCTGTATTCCTTGTGTTGTTTATACATCCTCCCAGCTTACCTTACACTCGGTAGTTGTGCCTCTACTTCCCCACCCTTGTATTGCCACCCACCACTGGTAACCACTGGTTTGTTCCCTATATCTGTGAGTCTTCTAACTTTGTTATATTCATTAGTTTGTTGTATTTTTTAGAATCCACATATTGTACAGTATTTGCCTCTGCCTGACTTATTTTACTTAGCATAGTGCCCTCCAGGTCCAGACATGTTGCTTCAAATGGCAACATTTCTTTCTTCTTTATGGCTGAATGTATTCATTGTATATATATACCACATCTTCTCTATTCATCTGTCAGTGGACACTTGGGTTGCTCCCATGTCTTGGCAGTTGTAAATAATGCTGCCTTGAACATTGAGGTGCACATATCTTTTTGAATTTGTGGGGTTTTCTGGTTTTGTTTCATGTTTTTTTTTTTTGGTTATATTCACAGACGTGGAATTGTTGGACCATATGATAGTTGTGTTTTTAGTTTTTTGAGAAATTTCTATACTGTTTTCCACAGTGGCTGCACTAATTTACATTCCCACCAACAGTGTATGAGAGTCCCCTTCTCTCCACACCCCATTATTTGTGT